>NC_061827.1:23823734-23828734 GCF_019202785.1 Penaeus chinensis | reverse complement strand
ATATTAATATATATATAAATATATATAATTATATATAAATATATATATAAATATACATAATTATATATAAATATATATAATTATATATAAATATATATAAATATATATAATTATATATAAATATATGTATAAATATATATATAAATAAGTATATAAGTGTGTGTATGTGCATATATATATAAATAAATAAATCAATAATTATATATATACATATATAAAGTCTCTCTCTTTCTCTTTCTCACTCTTCTTCTCTTTCTCCCACTCCCTCCCTCTCCCCCTCTCCTCCACCACTTTCCCTTCCTCCCTCCCTCTCCACCCAAACTCCCTCCCTCCCCCCTCCCCTTCCCCCTCCCCCTCCCCCCTCCCCCTCCCCCAGCTCGCCCCGCACCCCGTCCGCTTAAGCCACAGCACCACTACCTTATTCGAATACCCAATTACCTAATCTGTGGATTCATGACTAGTCTAATGATTCGTGTCTCGGCAAAGAACGGTAACTCTGTCGCCGCCCCGCCAAATGTATTGAATTTCTGTGGCAACTTATAAGGGAATAATGTTTGTGAGGAAGATTTAAAAGAAGGCGATGCGAGACCTTAAGCTTGAAGTATTTCCTTGTTGTGTGTGTGTGTGTGTGTGTGTGTGTGTGTGTGTGTTTGTGTGTGTGTGTGTGTGTTTGTGTGTGTGTGTGTGTGTGAGCGTGTGTGTGTGTGTGTGTGAAAGAAGGGGGGGGAGGGACAGACGGACGGACGGACGGAGGAAGAGAGAAAGAAAGAAAGAAAGAAAGAAAGAGAGAGAGAGAGAGAGAGAGAGAGAGAGAGAGAGAGAGAGAGAGAGAGAGAGAAATAGAGAGAGGAGAGAGAGAGAGAGAGAGAGAGAGAGAGAGACAAAGAGAGAGAGAGAGATTGATGCGTTGTCTTATTTAAACACCAACTTCGATCAAACGTCAATATTCGTGTGCTTGAGAGAGCGAGCATTCAATCAGACACACTAACATCTGAATCACTGAGCTTTTTTACCGGTATCAATTTAACCTTTACAGCTTGTTTACATGTTACATATATAAACGTATTTGTGTACGCTTGTATATATATTCATTTATTTATACTTAATTCAAGTCAGCGAACTGATAAAATGAATCGGCAGGGAGCCAGACCTAAAACTGCTCCTGTCTTAGATTACGAACGAGATATTCAGACTGACATCTCTTTAACCAGTACCCTTCTTTCCTCTCGAAAACCTCAAGAAATGTAACAAGTCATATCTAGCATTGCAATCATTATATATCGCAAGCATTATGATCACACTCTAAGCATCAAGAGTAAATAATAGCTTTATTAAGAAGTATAAGAACACAGCCTCACATTTCCCCGCATGTTAGAGAGAGACGAAAATAAAGAGGTTGTAATAAAGTGGAAGTCGAATGGTAACACAAGACCATTTATAAAAGAATAATGATACGGGCTTTATTAATTGATATAAGAACACAAACTCATATTTTCCATTCATCACAGAGACAAAAAGATAGAACAAAAGACCATTTTATAAAGAAATAGCTTTACTAAGTAATGTAAGAACGCAAACTCAAACTCCAAATATTCTGATGCTAATAACATTAATGGCGTTAATAAATGGCATTAAAATATAAACTCATATTTCCACGCCATGTTATAAAGAGACGGAAACCCTAAAAGTCTTTAGCAAAGGGGAAGGCGAGCAGAGATACAAGACTGTCATTAAAACTAATGGCATTGTTAAGTGATCTCATAAACTCACATTTTCTCGTTTATTACAGACAGACAAAACAAACTAAATTGCAAAGTAAAAGTCACTGAATTATATATTTTTTTAAAAAATCAAAAGATAACAATGGCTCTATTAAGATATACAAGAATCCAAACTCGTATTTCCCCATCCATCATAGAAAGACAAAAAATAAAATGAATTATAACAAAGTGGGAATCATCAGGTGATAGAGGAGCACGAATCGGGGCGAGGCGGATGCAAATTGGCTCATTGCAAAGTGGAACGCACGTACTGATACAAGACGCGAGTAGAAATAGCTCGCGAGGCATTTAACCGGAGCCAAATATTCATCAAAGTTTACCGTATTTCACATCTGCCATCTGTCTTCATCTCTCAGGATTTTTACCGTGGTTTGAGGTCTACTTAGCACTCTATTAATAACAGGCGTTTCTTATCTGGGCTTCCTTAAATGTACATGGCGTATATAGTTGGCATTTTGTTGATGTCGTCGTTGAAGTAGCAACATAATATTTTATTAATGTTTTTACTATTACTATTATCGTCTATATTAATGCTGGTATTATCACTATTACTATCAGTAGTAGTAGTAGTGGTGCTACTTTTATCTTCATCATTAACATTATTATCAATAGTTACTGTTTCTATAATTATGATCACCTTCATATCGTCCCCATCATCACCATCATCGCTTTCATTATCATCATCGCCCTCTTGCTCTTATCACCATCATTATCATAATTATCATCCTTATCATTATCGCTACTATTATCCCCGCCATCATCATTATTATTTTTCTTTTCACGAAAGTTCAGAAATTCTCGCGGCGACCCTCATCTCCAGATTCATCGCCCGCCCAACTCGTTCCAATCAGACGCGCCTCCCCAACTCCACTCCTAATCTTTCCCTCTTCATGAGCTTTGTTAAAAGGGGTGGGGGTTGGGGAGGGAGACGGAGAGTAAAGAATAGCATGAGCAACCCCCAATTCCCCAACACCTTCATGGTGTTCCCCCCTCCACTCCCGTCTCCCCCAACCTTGAAGCCTCAAACCTCTACCCTCCTCCTCGACGAACCTCAACCTCCACCCCTCCCTCGACAAAGCCCCCCCCCCCCCCCCGCTGCGAAGCCTCAACCTCACGGAGCCCCCAACTTCCACCCTCCTCCATGATCCTCTACCCTCCAACCTCCCCCCCCCCCCCCCCAGCTTTCGCCGATTCCCTCCGCCTCCCTCTTTCCCTCGAAGACCCTCCCCCCTATCCTCCCCCCGCAACGAACCCTCAGCCCCACCCCCCACTCAACCCAACCCCCTCCCCACCAACAACCACCCAACTAATAAACGCCGAAAGGGTTGTTATTGCTCGTATGTCCCTTCCGAATGTCACCATCGCCAGAGACAACGCCCGAGAGCGCCTGGCTGCGTCGCCGTCGGGGAAAATGCCGAAGGAAGGCATCAGTTTGAAAATATGATATGTATGCTGACGACGGACTTCGTATCTTGGAAAATGCCGACGATGGTGTTTTTGGCTAGATTTGATTATTTAGAAATGAGAGAGAGAGAGAGAGAGAGAGAGAGAGAGAGAGAGAGAGAGAGAGAGAGAGAGAGAGAGAGAGAGAGAGAGAGAGAGAGAGAGGCACGCCGGCTCCGAGATAACACCAACCCTTCTATTCAAAGATGATTTCTCTCTCTCTCTCTTTCCCTCACTTATTCCCTCCTCCTCCTCCTCCTCCTTCGAAAGCCTTCACGACCATTACAGCGGCGCCATCTTGGAGGGGGGAGGAGGGGGGCTCGCCGACTATGAAGACCGCCAATGCAAATATCTCGTCAAAGTTCATTATCATCATCGTCTTTTACTTTCTTTATCGCTCCCAGCCATTTTTTCGAGACGTCTGAGTCAGTGTCACACTTTTTTTCCTTTTTGGGGGTTATTTTTTTCTTTATTTTTCCATTCCAGATTAATTACACCGGAAATTAGGAGTCTTATTTTTACCCTTTTTATGTGTGCTTATTTTCCCTGTTTTCCTTCATTTCTCCACCAACGAAGACCAGTTATTAAAACTGATCATGCCAACAAGAATTCTTATGTCTCATTCTTTTCCTCGTCGTTTTAAAAAGAGTTTACGCACAAAATCACGGTTTATTCAGCTCGATCGTCCCAATAACAAGTCTTGTGTAACGAGAACAGTGAAATCTGCTGTGAAATGGCTCGGGATTCATTCACTGCCATCGCCGAAAACAGGCAGAGGCCGAGACGATTTCTTTTTATTACATTCAATTACTTATCGCGAGCTTCAATGAAATCAACTGGCAAGACTCTTGGCGCTTTGGGAAATCAAAATAATATTGGCATTGACATATCTGCCAATTCTCAATTACATTTTTTCTTCCTTGTCTTACACTTTGGGATTTTGTTACTGTCCCTTTGGTGGCGTCTTTTCTTTCTTTCTCTCGAAGGTAAAAGGCATACTTAGCTGACAGTGTAATACAGTTTATCTCGAAGCGCCCAATCTCTACGGTGTTCCTGCATGTGAACGAGGGATAAGCGAGCGCGCGGTGTCCCGGCCCAGAGAACCAGGTGTGACAACAAGCGTATCCTGTTATCTCGGCCAATATATTAAGGACGTACAAATTAACGCGTCCAGTGACACCCCTTGGAGACACCTGCATGCGGCGGCGTGGCAGAGGTGTGTCTCGGCCTCCAAATGAGTGGGTCTCGAATTACTTCTGAATATCCAATGGTGATCTTCCCTTCTGGAATCCGTCGTCCGAAAGGTGGCGGAGAAATTTCGGGGAGAGGGGGAGGGGGGATCGAAGCCGAAGCCACGGTCGGCGAGGCGATCAAACGCGGGATCTCGGCGGAGACTCGATGGTTCGTCAAGTCGTAAAACCAAGCACAGAATAAAAATTCTTGAGCGTTCGATTGCTTGTACAAGTTGAATCTATCTGGATTTGCCTTATCAATATTCACAGACGTTGCAATGTTGCTCCGTCGGTTTATGCTGCAAGCGCGTCGTCGTGACTACATCCGGTTCACGCAGGGGAGGCGTCGCTGGAAGATATACGTTTGTTTTTCTCCTTATTTGGAGGCAGCCATTTTTTTTTTTTTTTTTTTTTGGGGGGGGGGGGCGACAAACGGGCCTTGCGCAGGTCGATGCGCTTTTGGGCTCCTTCCTCTGGACGAGGGCGTCGGGGGAGAATCACTCACTCGGTTTACATATGTGTGTGTGTGTGTCTGTGTGTGTGT
>NC_061827.1:23783734-23798734 GCF_019202785.1 Penaeus chinensis | reverse complement strand
CCGGGGCTCGTGACGGCGCACTCCTCGCCTGGGCTCAGGAATGCGTCACGCACTCGCACTCATAACAACCCATGCCGCACGCTCATGCACGCAGAAACGCATACACTTGCACAAATACGCACATACTCATATACGTACATATACCCATGTATGCACACACACACACATAAGAAAAGAACTGTATACATACACAGGCGTACACAAAGAAACACACACACACGCACACAAGGGGTATTTGTCCTTCCACATAATTAATTCAATTTTTTTTTTTTTTTTTTTTTTTTTTTTTTTTTGTCTTTGAGGAATTTAAGACTTTGGATCATGTAGGTCCTTTTTCTTATCCCCTTTACACGTTCCTCTCTCATTCTTCGTTTATTTTCAATTTTCCGTTTGAAAATAGTTAGAAACTTACGCACTTTATTTCAAATTCCTTGTTTTTTTCATTTTTTTAATCCTACTACAAAAAATGCGCAGGGGCGTTGTATTTGTTTGTTTGTTGTGACAAGGAATTTGTTACTAGGGTCAACAGAACAGTAAAACCTTCAAGGCTGACACGGGCCGAGATACTGACTATTAAAATTATGCCCTTTCAATTATGCAAATGAGGTTTAAAGTGTTCCTTACAAGGACAGACAGACGGGAGACAAGAAAGGGAGGGAAGGAGGGAGGAAGGGGAGGAGGGGAGAGAAGGAGGGAGGAGGGAGGGAGGGAAGGAGAAAGGAAGGTAGACAAGAAATGGTAGGGGGGGGAGGGAGCGATGGAGAGAGGGAGGGAAGGGAAAGAAGGATGGTGGGCAAGAAGAGGAGGAAGATAAAGGAGACAAGGAAGAAAAGGAATGAAGAGAAAGGGGGAGACACGGAAGAGAAAGGGAGACAAGAGAGGGAGAAGAATATGAGGAAGGGGAGAGAAAGGAGAAGAGGGGATGAATGCAAGTAAGAGAAGACACAAGGGGAAAGGAGAGAGAGAGAGAGGGAAAGAAAATGGAGACGCGTAAGAGAGGAGTGAAGGATAAAACAAAAGAGTGGAACACAAGAAAAGGGTAGGAAGGGGGAGAAGGAGGAAAATGAGAAGAGGGCATAAGACACGTGACAATAAAGGAGGAGAAAGAACAAAGAGACAAGAAGGGGAGAGAAGAGGGAGGGCAGAGGCAGGAAAACGGAGATAAGACACGTAGGAATAAAGGGGACCAAATACATTGCAAATAAATGACAGAAAAACGAAGGAAAATGAAAATTGAAAGAAAAAGATACATAGAATAAAAATAAAACATGAGAGAAGCAAAAGGAAATAATTAAAGGGATATGAAGTTATGATTAAAGGAAGAAAACACAGAAGAAAATAAATGGGAAAAGAGGAAAATTAATAAACTGAGAGTGAAGCGAATCTCGAAAAAAAAAAAAATGAACGATGGAAATAAAGTAAATTCAAAGGAAAATAAAATGACCTTTGACTCCTGATTCTCGTAAGTAATTATTATAAAACTTGAGTCGAATAGCTTGACCGTAAAATAATAAAAGAAAAAAAATAAAAAAATAAAAAAAAAAAAAAAAAAAAAAAAAAAAAAAGGGAAGGGAATTATAGGAAGAAATAAACTATCAAGATAATAATGATAACAATAAATACAGCTCCAACAAAATGGATTTTACTGTAAGAAAATGCGTAGTAAACTAAAGAGAGTGGAGAGAAGAGGAGGCGATGAGAGATTGTGACAGACGGGAGGTTGGAGATGATGTGAGTGGGAGAGAGAGAGTGATGAGAGATTGAGGGAGAGCGGAGGTAGGTGGAGGGAGGGTGGTAGAGGGAAGGGAGGGTGCGGATTGGGAGTCGGAGAGAGGGAGGGTACAGGAGAGGGGTGGATGGAGGAGCAACGGAGGAGGCGGGTTGCTGGAAGAGTGACTTGCGTGAGGACGAGGAGATGTGAGAATGAGATGAAGAGGACGGCGAGAGGCGATTGGGTGAGATGGACCCATTGAGAGAGAGTTTGGTGTAACGAGAGATTGGGAGATGTCGGAGGAGAATGGGAGGAGAGTGAGTTGTAGGGGCGGCTCTTTATGGTAGCAGGGTTTTTGGCTAGGTCGTGGTGTCGCGGTGCTTGGTCTGGTTGGGGAGGGAGATGAGGGAATGAGACGTGACTGGGGGGGGTTGGGGGGGGGGCGCTGAGTCTTGGGGATATGCGGGTGGTGCCGACTTGGTGGTAGGGTGTTGTGAGATAGGTAGGGTGGGGGTTTTGTGGAGACCCTCTACTGGATGGGTTGGGGTGTGGATGAGTTGAGGTGGCGCATCAGGGGGTGTTCGGTTGGGGTCGTTTTCGTGTGAGTGTGTGAGGGGGCGATGTGCGAGTATGAGAGACTGAAAGAGGAAGGTGAGAGAGGGATCGAGTTCGCGGCAGCGGAGGTCGGGGGGCCTGACGGTTGTGCAGCGCGGGGGTGGGCGTGGGGGGCGGGGAGTGGCGGGTAGAGGCGTGAAGTGAGGAGGGGAGGGGGTGGGATTGTGGGATGTTGGGGTCTGAGTTTGACGATCGGAGAGTTCGGCCGGGGATGAGTTTGGATGGAGGATGGGTGGTGAGCCGGGGTCTGAGGGCTATCCGGGCGGTGAGAGGGAGGGAGTTGGAGGTTTGGAGAGTGAGAGAGTGGGAGAGGAGGAGGAGGTGGAAAGGGGGGAGAGAGGAGAGAGGAGGATAGAGGTGTTGAGATCCGGGGAGTTAGAATGAGGACGTGATGGCAGAGATTGATCTGACTGGTTGTGAGGGGGTGAGGTGGGCGGAAGGGAGAGTAGAGAGGGTTGAGGAGATTGACGGAGGAGAAGGGGGGGGTGAGAGGAGGGAGAGAGGGGAGGAGGGTGCGAGAGGGTGGATGAGGAGGTCGGGAGGAGAGGATTGTTATGAGAGGGAGGGCGGCATGTTGGAAGAGAGGGATGGGGACGAGGCGAGATGGGTGGCTTTGGGGAGGTGGGGGTGGGTACGGGTTCAGGGGGGGGGCTGAGAGAGAGAGAAGGAGGGGAGAGAGGACGGTCGGGGATAGGGTCGGGTTGGGGTCGAGGTTTGGGGGGGAGGGATGACGGGATGGAGGGAGAGATTGGGGAGGACGTGTGTGCGGGAGGGGGAGGGAGGGGGGCGGGGAGGGAGTGGGAGGGGGGGGGGGGTAGGTGAGCGGTTGAGTGGGGTGCCCGGTTGGTGTGTGAGGGTCGGATGAGTGAGGGCTTAGGAGGTGAGGATGGGGGCGCGTGGGCGGGGAGGGGACGATCGCGCAGGGCGGGGGGAGAGAGCGAGCTCGTTAGTGGAGGAGTAGATGAACTGTGGAGAGAGTGATGAGAGACAGTTGAGGGGGAGGAGGGGATGGGTGAGGCATCGTTTTGGGCATAATGTGGGGCTAGGGGTGTGGGGCTGGCGGGTGGATGAGAGAGGTCGAGGTGCGGGTGGGGAAGGAGTGATGGGGGCGGGGGGCGGATGGGAGACAGGGAAGAGGGGAGTAGGGAGAGGAGAGGGGAATGGGAGAGGCGAGAGTGAGAGGAGAGGGAGGGGGGAGATGGAGGGAGAGAAGGGACGGGAACGATGATGAATGGAGAAGTGTTGAAGAGAGAGGAGACTGGGAGCGAAGGGGGGGAGATAGAGGGGGAGAGATAGATGAGAGTAGGCGGGGGAGTGAGAGAAGAAGTCCCCCCCCCCCGATGGTTGATCGAGGAGAGATGGAGGGGAAGAGAGAGAGAGTGGAGAGACGAGGACGGGTGGGTTAGATGGAGGGAGAGAGAGAGGAGAGGGAGTGGAGTGGAAGAAGTGAGAGAGGGACGGAGAGAGATATGAGCCGGGGAGTCGAGGCTTGTGGGAGAGATTCTGGAGAGAAAGGGGATGGGAGAATGGAGGACGGAGGTGAGACGGAGAGGATTGCGGTGAGCGGGTTGGATTGCGGTAAGGAGGGGGGGCTGTCAGACGATCAAAGAGGCGGAGTGAGAGAGAGAGAGGAGGAGCCGATGAGAGCATCATGATCGAGAGTTGGTGATTTGAGAGAAAAGGGTGGGATGAGAGCGAAGACGTGGGTTACAGAGGGGGAGGTGTGGGCATGAGGTGCGCACCGGAGTGAGGGGGGATTCGGGTGAGGACCTTCAGAGAAAGGAGGAAGATGGGCGAGCGGGTGAGGGAGGCGCGGATGGAATGAGAGTGACGAAGAAGTGAGAGAGAGTGACCATGAGGGAGGGTGATATCTGGGATGGAGTATGAGGTGGCCGAGTATTTAGGGAGGACGGATTCATGGAGAAGTGGTGCGAATGTTGAGACGGAGATCGAGGTTTGTTGGAGAGTGAGGGGGGGGGGAAGAGACCCCTCTGAGTAGGACCCGTTGGGGAGAGCTGCTGGGGTGAGGAGCGGGAAGGGGGAGCTGAGCAGGGAGGACGAGTCCGAGATGAAAGGAGGCCGAGAAGCAGCGATGGTTGGAAGACTTTGTGATGGTGAGTCGAGGGAGAGTTCGATAGATAGGGGTGGACGATTGGGTGTGAAGTTGAGAGAGTGGGAGGAGTTGCGGGAGTGTGAGGACTGGAGGGGATGAGAGGTGGGGGGAGGGATGCCGGTTTGGACTGAGAGGAATGAGTAGTTGAGGGAGAGGGGGAGAGGTGGACGAGAGTGTTTGGAGAGGGTGATTGACGATGTCTGGAGAGAGGAGCGGAGAGGGAGGAGAGATGAGAGTGTGTGGATAAGCCAGACTGGAGTTCGAGGAGAGAGTGAGAGAGAGAGGGGGGGGGGGAATGGGGGAGGGGGTCAGGAGGATGTGGGGGGAGGAGGGGCTAAGGAGGGGTGTGTGGATTGGTTAGCTTGAGGAGGACTGAGAGATGGCTAGGTGGAATGGGGGCGAGCGAGGGGAGAGAGGAGGGTAGGTGGTGAGGTTGTGAGAGGGGGCGAGGAGGGACATGCGTACGAGAAAGGTGGACGAGAGGAGGGATAGGAAAGGAGAGAAGGGTCGCGAGTGGAGAGGTGCAAGATGAGAGGTAGAGGAGGATCGTGTGTGCGAGGAGGAGGGAGTGTTGAGTGAGGAATTGGAGGAGAGGTGTTGGTTGGGTGGGGAGTGGTGGAGGCGAGGAGATATAGGAGTGTGAGTGAGGGACGGAGAGGTGGAAGGACGGGTGGTGAGCGGATTCGGTGGAGAGTGGAGGGGGTCGGAGAGGAGGGATCGAGACGGGGGCGGGAGTGTTTGAGAGGTGGTGGAGAGATATGAGAGAGAAAGGAAGAGTGACGAGAGTGAGAAGTGAGAGATTTGAGAGGGTAAGAGTGAGATAGAGTGAGATGGAGAGAGGCGTGTGAGGAGGGAGAGATGGGGTGGAGGACCAGATGGAGGACGAGAAGTGTAATTCATGATTGGTCGGGTGCGGAGTGAGGGTGTGCTGGGGGAGGGTCGGATGAGGAGAGATATGTGAGAGGGGGGATAGGAGGATGGCGAGGAGAGAGCGAGGGAAGAGTGGAGGAGGGGCGGGAGGGGGGGAGGGTCAGAGATGGGTAGAGGGTGGAAGTTGGAGAGGGAGAGGAGGGGCGAGGAGAGAGAGAGAGGGGGGGAGAGGAAAAGAGGAGGAGATTGAGGAGGGAGGGAGAGGGAGAGGGGGGGAAGGGGCGAGACGAGAGAGGGAGAGGGGGATGAGGAGGATGAGACGCGATGTGGATTCTACTGGGGCGAGAGATGGACGTACGGAGCGGAGGCGGTGGGGGAAGAGGAGAGTGAGTGGCCGGAGGGAGGAGGATGAGGAGGGTGGGTACTGGGAGAGTGAGAGTGGGAGGAGGAGAGAGGGGAGGACGGGAACGATGGAGATGAGAGGAGGGAGGAGGAGGGGGGGAGAGATGGGAGATATGATGAGGAGGAGGTGGGAGAGGAGGAGGGAGAGGAGGAGGGGCAGAGGGGGGAGGTGAGAAGGGGAGGAGGGAGAGAGAGGCCTGACGGGGAGGAGGAGAGGAGCCGAGGAGCGAGAGGTGGGGAGGGCCAGGGGGAAGCGAGAGGGAGGAAGAGGAGAGAGAGGAGACAAGAGAGAAAAGAGGACAACAGACAGACAGCAGACCAAGAGGGAACGCAGAAAGATTAACAACAGAAGACAGACAGACAGGCAGCAGAAGACCCACACACACAGACAACAGACAGCAGACGGACACAGACAACGATTTCAATGCATCTAAAAGTCAACAACCTCTCCCTGCCCTGCTCTCAAACCCCCTAACACATTACCCTTCCCATTACCTCCCGTCCTCCTCTTACCCCCAACCCTTACACCCAAACAACGAACCAAATAACAACAACACTAACAACAAACAAACAAACAAACAAACATCAAAACTCAAAAAATATATATATAACAAAACCCCGCGTAAACAACAACAGGAATCCAGATCCTCCATGGCCATATGGCTAAAGAGATGAGCGAGGTTTGCACAAAAGTTCTTTAGAACCGAGTGAGTTCAGCGGTCCTCGGTTTGTTACGGCGAGCGCGCCAGAACAGATAGTATATCGCAGCGCATCGACGGGACTTCATAGCACGTCAGACGGTAAAATGTCGGATAAATCAGACACTTTCAAGATGGAAGGGGGAGGGAGGGAGGGAGGGGAGGGAGGGAGGGGAGCACTATGGTGGGAATTGGTGAAGGGAAAGGAATGGAGGGAGGTAGGGGGGAAGATGGGTTGAGGGGCGAGTGGGAAGGAAGGAAGGGAGGAAAGAGGGGAGGTGAGCGTTCGGAGAGGGGTGGGATGGGATGGGAGGGATTGGGAGGGAGGAAGGGAGGAGGGAGGAAGGGAGGGGGGAGGGGAAAGTATGGGATAGGAGGGTTGGGAGTTGAGGAAGAAAGGAGGTATAGGCAGGAGGATTAAGAGGGTAGGAGAGGGAGGAGGGGAATGGGGCGGAGGGTAGTAGTAAGGGACGGTGGGGAGGGGGTGGGAGGGATTGAGAGGGAGGGGAGGGAGGTAGGAAGGGAAAGAGATGAGAGGAGAGAGAGTGAGAGGAGGAGAGGAGGAGTGGAGGTGACGATGAGGTGGTTAGAGGATTGGAGAGAGGATCTGGAGGAGATAGGAGGGGTGAGAGAGAGAGAGAGGGAGTAGGAGAGAGTGGAGGAGTTGTGATTACTCTGGGAGAGAGAGAGAGTGATGACAGGAGGGGCGTGAGAGAGAGAGAGAGAGAGAGAAGAGGGAGGGGGGAAGAGTGAGAAGAAAGAACGAAAGGGAAAAGGAGGGAAGGGGGGGGGGGGGGGGGGGGGGGAAAGGAAAAGGAAGAAAAAGAGAAAGAGAGAGGGAGAGCATGAAAAAAAAAACACTTCTCATCAGCCTTAACCTCTCCTTCTCTTTCGTCACTTTCCACTGACTTTCCCCAAAAGTTTTTCTCCTATAGAAGCCAGGCCGACTTTCCCTAATACGAGGCATATACAATCCAACACATGTCGGATCCAACCAACCAATCACGGCTAATCACGCCCAATCACGCGCAATCACTCGCCATGCTCGCACGCCCACTTGCCCCATCTATTCACGCCCATGAGAGTCAAACCCCCCCACCCCCCCGCCCTCTGTATACATCACCTGGTGCCCATAACCACCCACAGGCCTGATGTAGTTTTAAAAAAAATAAAAAAGATATGATATTTATATATAATATTTTAGATATATATAGCGCTTCCTTAAGCTGTCTCGTCATTTAACTTCGGTCGAACATATGTTCGTTACTATTTATATTTAAATTGGGTAGGCGTGGCCTATGGCTGATGTGACAGGCTGTGAACTGAGCCAGGGCCGGACACTACACAAAAAGCCACCGCCCCAGAACCCCCGCAGGGACCAGCATAGGAGACCCGCAAAAATACACACTAAAGGCACCACCCCAAACACAACAAAACAGGAAACCGCACCACAAGAGGCCACAGAAACACGCAACATACACCGAACACCGCACACCAAGACGGGACCACGCTAGCCCCCCGGCGTCCACGACCCGCCCCCCCCGCCCTCCCTCCCAGCCCCCCGCCCGGCCCCCCTCCACCCGCCCACCACACCAGCTCACCCCCGAAATCCCGTCGTGCCAAACCTCCCCGCCCCACCCCCCACCCCCCCCCCCCCCGACTGTCCCCCGACCCGTCGCCACCAATCCTTCGCACGAGGGAGGCGTCGCTTACTCTCCCCGGCTGCCACCTTTTTTCGCCGTCACCCCACGTTCGCTGGCCGCCCGCCCTTCACCCCCCCGCCCGCGCTCCCACCGCCCCCACTCCCATCCACCCCCTCGCTCGTCATTACCCTCTGCTTCACACCCACCTCATTACCCCACTCCCTCGACTCTTCCCGGCCCTCCCCCGCCGCCCCCACCGGCACCCCACACGTCGCAGCCCCTCCCCCGACCCCCCTGCTGGTTGCCCCGATCCTCACGGTCGTCCCCGCGCTGAGGGCCCCTTCCGACCTTCCCCCCCCGTCCCTGTTAACTCTCCCCCTCCCCCCTCGTCCTCACCCCCCTGCCTCGGGTCCCCCCCCCCTCCCCTCCTCCCCTCTCCCAAGTCCGTGATCCCTCTCTCCGTAACGGATTCCCCCTCCCCCCCCTGCCCTCACCCTCTCACACTTTCCGTCCTCAAACACTACTCACCCCACGCCCTCTCCTCCCACTCCCCTCTACCGCTCTTCCCCCCGCTCTCCTCCTCCTCCTACCTCCTACTCCCACCTCCCTACCCCTCCCGCCCCAGCTCCCCGACGCCCCCCGACCACGCCCCGCCCCCCCCCCCTCCCTCCCCGTTTTCCCCCCCCCTTCCCCCACCTCCCTTTCCCCCCTCCCGCTCTCTAGCCCGTTCTCTTTTGCCTCTCCCTCTCTCCCCCTCATTTTTCTTCCCCTCCCCCTCCGTCCTTTCCCTCCCTCCCCTCCCCTCACCTCCCCTCCCCTACACTCCTTTCCCCTCCTTCTCTCCCCTTCCCCCTCCTTTTCCCCCCCCTCCTCTCCCCTTTCCCCCCTCCCTTCCTCTCCCTTCCTCTCCCTTTCCCACCCTTCCCCCTTCTTTCCCTCTCCCTTCTACTGCCATCACCTGCCTCCCCTCCCCTCCCTTTTTCCCCCTCCCTTCCCTTCCCTTTTCCCTTCAGCCCTCCCCCAACGCCACCCAAGATACACAAGCAAAAAATGAATCGAAAAAAATATATCTAGATTACTTTCACTGGGAGTTGAACTCTTCTCTGGCTTGCTGATCATAATTTTCGTCTTAATTTTCTGGTCTTTCCTCTCGCACTTTCTTTACTCCTCTCTCGTACTTCCTTTCAATCATGCTTCTCTCTCTTCTCTCATCTCTCTCTCTCTCTATTCTCTCTCTCTCTCTCTCTTCTCTCTCTTCTCTCTTTCTCACTCTCTCTCTCTCTCTCTCTCTCTCACTTCTCTCTTTCTTTCTCTCTCTCTCTCTCTCTCTCTCATCTTTCTCTCTCTCTCTCTCTCCTTCTCACCCTCACCCTCTCCCTCACTCTCACCCTCAACCGCACCTCACCCATGATCCTCTCCCTCACCCTCCCCTCACCCCTCACCCCTCTCCCTCACCGCCCCCTTCCCCTCTATCCTCTCACCCTCACCCTCACCCTAACCCTCTCCCTCTCCCTCTCCTCACCCTCTCCCTCACTCTCACCCTAACCCTCCTCCCTCACCCTCACCCCTCACCCCTCACCTCAACCCTCACCCTAACCCTCTCCCTCTCCCTCTCCCTCACCCTCTACCTCACTCTCACTCTCACCCTAACCCTCTCCCTCACCCCTCACCCTCACCCTCTCACCTCACCCTACCTCTCCCTCAATCTCACCCTAACCCTCTCCCTCAATTCACCCTCTTCCTCTCCCTCATCCTCACCCTCACCCTAACCCTCTCCCTCACCCTCACCCTCATCCTCACCCTCATCCTCACCCTCACCCTCACCCACATCCTTACCCCCACCCTAACTCTCTCCCTCACCCTCACCCTAACCCTCACTCTCACCCTCACCCTCTCCCTCACCCTAACCCTCACCCTCACCCTAACCCTCTCCTTCTCATTCTCCCTCTCCCTCTCCATCTCCCTCTCCCTTTCCCCCTCCCTCACCCTCTCCTTCACCTTCACTCTCCTTTTGCCAAGAGAGTATTTCAACAACCATGTAACACGCATACTTACGAAAGAATATATCCTCTGCCACGTCTATGACATTCCATTATGTGCCATCAGGTGTCACAAGGTGATGGCCTTGTGACACCTGGCTGTGGCCTTAATGTGTTATTTATATACTCCATTTTACTCTCTATCAGTTATATATTTCTTGAAGTGTTTATATGCGCAGTAAAGCATTGCATTTAATCTATTGACATTATTACCATCATTTTTATCATCATAATAAAAATAATCACCATCACCATCATCATCATTATGATTAGTATTACTATCATTAGCATTGCCATCATCATTATGAAAAAAAAATATTTTGCTGAATCCATTTTTTATGATATAACAAATTAAGCTGCATGTTTAACGGCCCTTTTTTATTTATTTTTATCACTACTTTTTCCTTTATCTTCATAACGTGTCATACTTCATACAAATCACTTCCCGTCGGAGATTATGCGAAGGCAAACGGCCAATAAATGGCAGGGAAAGGACGAAGAAAAATAAGGGGGAAGGGAAGGGAAAAGGGGAAGGGAGAGGAAAAAAGTGAGAAGTGGAAATGGGAGAAGGGAAGGGGGGGGATGGGGGGGGGGGAAGGGGGGAAGGGGAAAGGAGGAGGAGGAGGAGGAGGAGGAGGAGGAGGGGGAGGAGGAGGAGGCGGAGGAGGAGGAGAGGGGGGGAAAGGGAAGGGGGGGAGGGGGGGAGGTGGGAGGAAGGCGGGGAATCTTCCAGCCCTTTTCTCGCAAAATATACAGACACACCCGGCACCACACCACACACAACAACACACACACACACACACACACACAAAAAATTTTCTTACCACACACACATACAATCACACCACACACACACACAACACAACCACACAACAAAACAACACAACACACACATACAGACACACCCCACACACAACACACCAAACACAAACACACACATCCACACACACACACACCAACCACACACACACACACAACAAATCATAACACACACACACATAAATCACACCACACCACCACACACACACCCACACACACACACACACACACACATACGGGACACACACACACACAACACCCACACACCACACACCACACAACATACACCACACACACACACACACACACACACACACACATACACACACACACCCACACACCACACACACACACACACAACACACACAAACACACACACCACACACAACAACACACATACACACACACACACACACACACCACACACACACACACACACACACACACACACACACACACATATACCCACGGGCGGTCCTTCTGAATTTACGATCAGCTCGAAATTTCAGCTTCCCTTTGTGGATTTTTATCTGACCGTTTCTTGAAAAAATCATCCCTGAGAAGCCTTCGTGTGGGCGGTCGCCGCTTTAAAGGGATTTTATGAAGATCTGGTATTGGACAAGGGGGGGTGGGGGTAGGGGAAGGGGTGGGGGCTTGAGGGGAAGGGGGGGGGGGCAGGGGCAGGACAGAGGGTGGAGGGTGATGGTAGGGGGGGTGGGAGAGGGGGGTTGGAACCATATTCAAACACTGGCACGCCGGGAGATGGTGTTGCAGGGTGGGGGGGAGGGGGGTGAAAAAAGGCCTTGCATGAGGGGGGAGGGAGGGGGTGACAGTGGGGGGGGGCACCGGAGGAGCAGGGGAACCCCTATCAACACACCCCCAAATTGCGGGCGTGGGGACCACACCACTACTAACACTGTGGGGAGCCATGGGTCGGGAATCTGCTTTTGACTTCGAACATTTGATTCGTCCACCCCTCACACTACAGCCCACTTTAAAAGGGGTGAGGGGGGCTGGAGGGGTTGGAAGATTAGGAAGTAAGGAGGGTGTAAGGGGTGGTTTTAGAACTATATTCACGTATTAACACACTAGGGTATAGTAAAGGAAAGGGGAAATACGGTATATCCACACGCTAACACATGGAACTAGACGAAAACCACGGGAATCAGGATGAAGTGCTTTAAAAAGGTTATTTAGCTTTCTGTTAGAGGCTCTACCTAAAATTTAAAACGATCAATTGTAAGATAGGTTTATTGGGATCATTCTTACTGACCTTGATAACTGTTGCTGATCGCTACGTTATCCTTATTATCGATATAGGCCTACTCTTATTTTGTTATATCTATATGTACCGTGATTTTTATCATTATATCATTATGAAGATAATAATCAGTCTTAATAGAATGCACCAATCTAATAATCATAATCTTGTTACCATGACATTTCAAGATAAGATATCCAATATATTTTACTTGCACGCAATCCGCAACTACCGAAAAAAAGGGGGAAAAAACGGCCACATTCCGTTTTTTTAAATCGATGACAGAGTCCTTTCATTCATTTTAGGATCGAAACTTTTCAAACTATTATTTTGTGGACTTACTTTTCCTTGATGGGATTTATTTTATCGGTCCACCGAGCGAAAAGTTTGATGCTCTGAGTATATTTTTATCGTCTGCTCTTTGTCCTTCATATTTCCCTCCTTTTCTCTTTTCGCCTGTTTCGGGGGTCATTTCTATTCTTCCCATCGTTTTTTTTTTTTTTTCTATCTTCCTGCTTCTATATTTCCTCCCCACGCTTTCTTTTCCTCAATCTTCTCCTCATTCTTATCATATCTTTTGTTTATACTTTCTCACATTTTTTTTTCTTAAATGATTTCTTCTCTTCTCCCTTTCCCTCCTCCTTTTCTTAATCCCAACCGCCATAGTATCCTTTCGCTTCAAGAAGCTCGTGATAGGGAAATGTAAGAAGCTTCTCCCTTCCCTTGCGAGGCTGTAAGTCTAAAAGTGTAAAACCTAAACCAGTTGCAGTCCTTTTTCTTAGATTAATTACCTGCGTTAACAAGGTTACGGCGAGGAAAGGAGATCTTAGCTGTGCTGTCCGCTTCCTCGTGTACCAACCCTCGCCCCCCCCCTCCTCTCCTCCTCTCCTTCTCCCTGCTCCCCTCCTCCCCTCCTCCCCTCCTCCTCTCCTCTCCTCCTCCCCTTCTCCCCTCCTCTCTTCCTACCCTTTCTCGCGTGTCCTTTCTCCCTACCCTTCTTCCCTCCTTCCTTCCTTTCCTTTCTCCCTCCCCCCCATTTGCATTTCATCTTCCTCCCCTCCTTCCCTTTCTCCTCTCACCTTTCCTTTTCACGCACCCTCCTTCCCTCCTTCCTTCCTTCCCTTTCTCCCTCCCCCCTTCCCCCTTACCTTTTATTCTCCTCCTCTCCTTCTATCCTCTTCCTTCCTCTATTCCATCCCCAGATATCCTGTGCCCGATCTTTATTTCCTTCCTCTCCATTCACTCCCTTTCTCTCATTTCACTCTCCCTTACTCCTATCCCTTCCTTTCTTCCCCTCCCTTCCTCTCCACTCCTCCCTCCCTCTCCTCTTATCCCACTCCCTTCCCACCCCACCCCCTCCCATACCCCACTTCCCCCCCCCTTCCGAGATACCATCTACCGTGGCGCCACCGCTCGCCCCTCCTCCCTCCCCCTTCCCCCCCCCTCACCGTGGTTATCTTAACTCATTCAACCGCACCCCCCCCCCCCCCCGTCTTCCACCCCTTGGCTCTCCTAGGGCCCCCAAACTTTCACCTTCCCCCCCCCTCCCCGCCCCTTGCTCTTCTCTTTCTTTCTTTCTTTTTTTTTACCTCTTGTTTTCATATTCTGCTTCGCTTTATTTATCCTTTTTTTTTTTTCTTGCGTCTGACATTCTCTCTTTCTGACACCACTGTGGGCATATTTACCCTCTTCATCTTAAATCCAAGCTGATATTTCCAAAGTGTCAGCATTATATTCTTTCAAAAAAAAAAAAAAAAAAAAAAAAGTGACAGGGGGTATAATTATTTAACTGTAAACTTCTTTTCACTTCACTTCCTCCTTCTTTATCTTCTTCCTACAATTCCTTTCATAATAAACGGAATCTTAAACTTTCCTTCCATTCTCGGTGATTCCTTTTATTTATCTTCTTCCATGTTTATTTCATTCTTCGTTCCTTCCTTCCGGCCCTCATACTTTCCTCTATCCCTCGTTTTTGTCTTTTCTTCTTCCATCTCTATCGTCTTTCTCTTTGTACTTCCTTCTTTCTTTAGTATCGTCCTACTTTTCCTCGTTTCTTCGTTCGATTATTCTTCTTATTTCCCTCTCATTTCTCCTTATCTCTTTCCTTCCTTCCATCCTTCGTACCGTCCTTCGAATCGTCTCTCTCTTTGCCTTCTCTTCTTTCTTTCTCTCGGTCTTCATTTCATCTCTCCCTCTTTTGGTCCTTATCTTCCTCTCGTCCTTCTTTTTATCTTTGCTTTCCTCACTCTTCCTTATCTTTCCCTCGTCCTTCTTTTTATCTTTCCTTGCTCACTCTTCCTTATTTTTCTTCTGATTTCTCCACCTCCTTCCTTCTTCCGTCTCCCCACTCTCAAGGAGGGGTAGATAGGGAAGTAGGGGTTGGGGGAGGATAGAATAGGGGGAACTTCCACTCAGCATCCGACGAGAATTAGCCAGTTTTAGCTTTTTTTCAAATTGGATTTTGTCTATTATTTTCCTTTTCCCGAATTTTTCTCACCTACAAAAGATTTTTTTTTTCCATCTTTTCTACAGATATTTAGATGTTGTTTTTTTTATATTAAGTCGGATTTATTTTATAATATAGTTATTTTCAAATTTGTTTTTGTCTGATATTTTCCCTTTCCCGACTTTTTTTCACCTCCGAAAGTTTTTTTTTTTTTTTTTACATCTTATCTCCAGATATTTGGATGTTTTTCCAGTGTGTCGGATTTATTTTTATTTGCTCTTGCGATCGCGATTTTCTTCTTATTCTTGGGTTTTTTGTTGGGGTCAGGGGTTGAGGGGGTAGGGGTGTGGGAGGGCTTCCACTTGTTGTGCGTTTTTAGGGTT
>NC_061827.1:23771234-23778734 GCF_019202785.1 Penaeus chinensis | reverse complement strand
ACCTTCTGCCCTTCTGCCCTCGCGTCCTCCCTGAAGGCGCGCATTTCATCTCCTTCCTTTCCCTCGCTTTCATCTGTTCCTTGCACCTCCCTCTCATCTGCTCCTTGCCCCTCCTTCTCACCCCCCCCCCCCCCCCTAGTTATCCACACGTCCTTTCATATCCTTCCTTCCCTTTCATCTTTCAGTTCCTCTTACACATTTATCCTCGCTCATCCTCTCACCCCTTGAGCGTTCTCCGATTTCCCTCTTCCAACCATTTTATACTTCTTTAACCATCTGCCTCTTACCCTTCCAAAAAAGGCAAAGGTCGACACACCTACAAGGAAAGACGAGCCATCCGTCTCCACTTATTAAGCCCGAGTGTCAAAGACTCATCTACCTTCTGTTTGTGTTAAACTGAAGTCAGAGCCACTACTCGAAGAGCGACCCCCGATGAAGGGACTCGATCAAGACCTGCCTCTGACTTCCGCCAAAATCCTGTCTTGAGCATCGGCTAAAAACAAAGATTAAACATAAATCTTTGCTGCATAAATGACCTTCCTTCCAAGACTCCCCAGCCCGGGAAGCCCAAAGTCAACTGCGGTTTATAATCCGGGGAGATGAAGGCGACACCCTTTGCCTGCTGTCTCTTGTTCGTCTGTCTGTCTGTTTGCGTAAGATGAATCTCACTTTTTACGTCCGAAAGAGCATATCGTGCGATAACAAAGTTTGTTTATATTTTTATAGAAAACGATTTTACAACTCAGACGACCAGATGAAAACAATCAGCTTAATTTGATGGACTTTATTATTTACTAATCTCTATATTCAAAGGCAGTCATCTCTTTATGTACTATAAAATGTTTTAAGACGGTAATTAAAATCAAACTCAGTTTCTCTTTCCCTCTTCTCGTTGCCTATCCTCTCCCTGCTCTCCATTTCTCTATTTTTCTTCTTAATTGTCTCTCCTTTCCATTGCCAAAGCCGTTTACACTAATTTTCCTGGAAGATGTAACGGATACTTGCAAATGGCATATTATCTCTTAACCTATCTTCTATGCTCTCTCTGTTTCTATTTTTTTAACCGTTCTTTGTCGCACCTTCAGTTAATTTTCGTTAAATTCCTATTTTCACCTTTCTTCAATCCGCATTTCCCTACTCTTACCCTTCTTTTATGCAAGCTCTTTCCCTTCCCTCATCCATTTCTCTTATTCCCTCATTCCCCTCTCCCATGTATTTGCCGCTTCTTCTCTTCTCCTCCTCCATCCCTTTCTCCTTCATTTATCCCGTTCCTTCCCCCGTTCCCCTCCTTCGCCCCCTCCTCAAAAGTGATACCTAATTCTCATTCACTTGAAGGCATTGCCGGGCAGGTGCGCTTGCTAAAGTTAGAGACGGAGGGAGAAAAGTACAAGGAGAAAGAGGAAGAGGATGATTAGGAGGATAGCGAAGGGAAGTAGAAGAGAGTGGTAGATGAAGAGGAGGGGGAAGAGGAGATTGAGAAGTAGGGGAAGGAGGTAGACGAAGAAGAGGCTGAGGAGGAGGGAGACGAAGAGGAGTAAGATAATGGCAGGGAAGAGATTAAACCTAGGGAATGAACATGGAAGGGGGGGGGGGGGAAGAGAAAGAGAAAGAGAAAGAGAGAGAGAGAGAGAGAGAGAGAGAGAGAGAGAGAGAGAGAGAGAGAGAGAGAGAGAGAGAGAGAGAGAGAGAGAGAGAGAGAGAGAGAGAGTGAGAGACCCCGCGCAAATGGTACACACATGAATGGCGAGACGGAGCGCCTGCGGGTTGTGTTGGCGACGCTGTCTGCCAGAGATCGTGTCATTGGCATCACGGGGGAGGGCGGAGGGGGAGGGAGGGTGACTTTGCGCTTCATGGCTTCGTCAGCCTCTGTTGGGTGACGGATGTCGTAGGTTGCGTGCACGCAAGAGCGTCGAAGAGACCCCGGGAAAGGACCACTAGAGAAGAGACACCGGAGAAGGGACCAGGGAAAGGGACCAGAGAAAGGGACCCCAGGGAAGGGACCAGGGAAAGGGACCAGGGGAAGGGACACCAGGGAAGGGACCAGGGAAAGGGCCACTGGGGAAGGGACTAGGAAAGAGACCCCGAGAAAGGGACACTCGTTAAATCTCTGGATGTCTGTGATTATTATTTAGTTGTTGGTAGCTGTTTGTTTTGTTGTCGTTTACTGTTTTCTTTATCTGTCGTTGTTTATTTTTGTATTTTTCCTTGTTTGTTGGTTGTTATCCTCTTCACCATTCGTTGTTATTGATTATGTTTATTATCTGGCTTTCTTCCTCATTTCCTTCACCTTCTCTTTCTTCTTTCTGTTATCTTTCCCCTCCTCTTTCCTGTTTTCAAGGACCCCACGTGACCTGCCACTCTTATCCCAGAGCGGGGCTTAGCGGAGGTCACGGGCGCCCCTTCATTCGCTTTCCTCCGCCTTCCTCACTCGTACCTCCTCCTCCTCCTCCTCCTCCTCCTCCTCCTCCTCCTCCTCCTCCTCCCCCTCCTCCTCCTCCTCCTCTTCCTCCTCCTCCTCCTCCTCCTCCTCCTCCTCCTCCTCCTCCTCCTCCTCCTCCTCCTCCTCCTCCTCCTCCTTCTCCTTCTCCTTCTCCTCCTTCTCCTTCTCCTCCTTCTCCTCCTCCTCCTCCTCCTCCTCTCCCCCTCCTCCTCCTCCTCCTCCTCCTCCTCCTCCTCCTCCTCCTCCTCCTCCTCCTCCTCCTCCTCCTCCTCCTCCTCCTCCTCCTCCTCCTCCTCTTTCTCTTTCTCTTCCTCTACCTCTTCCTCCTCCTTCTCCTCCTCCGCCGCCTTTGGTCCTCCACTTTCTTGTTCTCCTTTCCCTTTTCTTTCTCTTTGCCTCAACCGTTCTTCTTTCTTTCATTCTCTTCTCTCCTTCCTCCCCCCCCCTCCCCCCCGAACTCATCCGTCCTCTCTCATCCCCTTCTTTCCTCCCTTCTCTCTCTCTCTCTCTCTCTCTCTCTCTCTCTCTCTCTCTCTCTCTCTCTCTCTCTCTCTCTCTCTCTCTCTCTCTCTCTCTCTCCCTCTCCCTCTCCCTCTCCCTCTCCCTCTCCCTCTCCCTCTCCCTCTCCCTCTCCCTATCCCTCTTCTTCTCCGTCTCCCTCTTCCTCTTCCTCTCCCTTTCCCTCTCCCTCTCCCTCTTCCTCGTCTCCCTCTTCCTCTCCCTCTTTCTCTCCCTCCTCTCCCTCTCCCTTTCCCTCTCCCTCTCCCTCTCCCTCGTCCTCTCCCTCTCTCCACTACATTCCATTTCCCAACCGCCCCCCCCCCCCCACCCCCGTCTCCCTACGGCCGCACGCGCCCTTCTGCAATACATAAACAACAACAGCATACCTGTCGGTGGGTCAATACACCCTCCTCTGTCTCATTCTTCTTCTCTCTCTTTTTTTCTCTTTTATTTATGCTTATCATCTTTTTCTTTCTCTTTCTTTCTTTCTTTCTTTCTTTCTTTCGGTTCTTTCTTCTCTCGCATTCTTCTTCTTCCTATTCATTACTTTCCATTTTTTTTCTTCTTAAGTGTTTTTATTGCCTGAATTTTACGTTTTTCTTTCTTATCAATCGCCGCAATTTTTCTTATCTTTTCATAATAATGATAATAATTTCGCTTGTCAGTTCGGATTAAAGGGAAGGAGGAAGGGAAGGAATAGAGACTAATGAGGGAAACAGAAAGAAAGAAAAAAAAACAAAGATGAGAGGAAAGGAGGTGCGAGAAGGAGGTAAAGATAAAGTGGGGGAAAGGGAGAGAATAGGGGAGAAGTAAAAAGAAAGAGAAGGGGGGGGGGGGGAGAGGGAAGAGGGAGAGAGCAGAGGTAACGAAAGAAGAGGAGGGGAAAAAGGAAAAATATATAAAAAAAGAAAGTAGGAGAAAGAGAGATGGGGGGAATAAGGAAGGGGGAGAAGAAAACGAGGTAAATTAAGAAAGATAGGAGAAAATGTGGAGGAAAGAGAAGGAGAGAAAAGGGGAAAGAGGGGGAATAAAAGTGATGAGGTGGAAATGAGAGAAGAGGAAGGGGAGAAAATAGAGGAAAAAATAAGAATGAAAGGAGGGGAAACCATGAAGAGAAGATGGGGGGGGGGGGAGGGTGAGAAACGAACGGATGGGAAGACAACTAAACATATGATGCTGTTTTTTATGAAAAATAAAGACGAAGACACACCACTGGCTGAGGAGCTAATGACGTCGCCCTCACTCGAACGCGCGTCATAAATTAGAGCCGCCGTGCCCACTGGCTCATTTACAGCCCCTCACCCCTTTTTTCCCGCCCTTCTCTCGCTTTTACTCTCCGCTCTAGGATGCGTTTTCGCCCTTAGTTCTGTCTCTCACTCTTACACCTTTTCTCTGCAACATTCACCCTGCTCACCCATACCTCTACCCTCGACCCCCACCCCCACCCCCATCCGCCCGCCCCATGTCAGCCTGCAACACCCTCCTGCCCGTCGCGAGGTTATGTCAAGCTACCTCATCCACGCACCTGAACCCTATACAATCGACCCATAAATAACCATTCTCAGTCGCCCTCTCCCATCTGTGTCACCTGCCAGACAGCCTCTCCTCACTCCCTCCTCCCTCCTCTCAGCTCTCCCTCCTCTTCTTACCTCCTCCCTCCTCTGAGCTCTCCCTTCTCCTCACTCCCTCCTCCCTCTTCTCAGCTCTCCCTCCTCCTCTTCCCTTCTCCCTCCTCTGAGCTCTCCCTTCTCCTCTTCTTCCCTCCTCCCTCCTCTCAGCTCTCCCTCCTCCTCTTCCCTTCTCCCTCCTCTGAGCTCTCCCTTCTCCTCTTCTTCCCTCCTCCCTCCTCTCAGCTCTCCCTCCTCCTTTTCCCTCCTCCCTCCTCTGAGCTCTCCCTTCTCCTCTTCTTCCCTCCTCCCTCCTCTCAGCTCTCCCTCCTCCCTCCTCTGAGCTCTCCCTCCTCCTCTGCTTACCTTCTCCTTCCTCTCAGCTCTCCCTCTTCCTCTTCTCTCCTCCCTCCTCTCAGCTCTTCCTCCTCCTCTTCTTCCGTTCTCCCTCCTCTCAACCCCCTCCTCCTTCTTGTCCCCCTCCTTTCAACTCTTCCTCCTCCCTCGATCTTTTTCCTCTTCCCCTTTCGCTTCGCCTCTCATTTTCTTCTCCCTAATCCCTAATCTCGTGCAATTCATCCTCCTCTCTCTCCTTAATCATTGTCCATCCCATTTTCCTTTCCTTGCCTCCTCTTTCCTCTCCTTTCGCTTTACTTTCTCCTTAATCCTCCCTCGTTCCCTCCTCCCCTTTTTCTCTCGTCATCCCTCCCATTTCCCTCTCATTTCTCTCCTCCTCCTACTCCATAATTTCCCTTACTCCCCTCCCCTCCATCAACCTTTTCCTCAGCCTCCCCGTTCCCTTCCCTCCCCTCCACCTCCTACCTCCCCCTCCCTCCCCATCCCCTCCTCCCCCTTCCCTCCCCATCCCCTCCTCCCCCCTCCCTCCCCATCCCCTCCTCCCTCCTCCCTCCCCATCCCCTCCCTCCCCATCCCCTCCTCCTCCCTCCCTCCCCATCCCCTCCTCCCCCCTCCCTCCCCCATCCCCTCCTCCCCCCCTCCCTCCCCATCCCCTCCTCCCCCTTCCCTTCCCATCCTCTCCTCCCCCCTCCCCTCCTCCCCCCTACCCCTCGCTGAGGTGGCACGATGGGCGCGCACACACACACACACACACACGCTCACAGACATTGACTCGCGTATTGCAAGATGCCCGCCGATGTGTCATCCACGGAGCCCAATCGCCTGCTGGCTTTTGACTCACACACGATAATTCTGCGTTGCGTCAGCTTCGGCCGCTTCACGATTTCTTTTTACTTAATTCATTTCTCTTCACTTTTCTTGATGGTTTTACTGGTCCTACTTTTTGGGGGGGATTTCCGTAATCTCTACAATCGTGTGTTTGCCTTTTTTTTTATTAATTTTACTTGTCTCAAGCGTTTTTAAATTTTGACACTTTTTTTTTTTTTTTGATCAGTGATTCTTAATATTTATTTTCATTATTCATCTTACATAGCAATTCGCGTGTATAAGTATCATTAACATTGTTATTATTAGTCTTATACCTTTAATGACATCCATCTTGTCAATCCACATGTTTAAGAATTATCATTGCCGTCATCATTGTTCCTGAAGCATACCATTAATTCCGAAGTCCATCCCCAAAATATATACAACGACAGCGGGGTACCCTTGTGGCGAAATGTGACGTCAGAAGTCATGTGAGAATGTTTAATTAGCGTCGTAGGTTCGATGCATTCCTTGTCAGGTGGCCTTCGATGCGAATTTCTCTGGCTTACTATTTTCTCTTTCGTTAATACTCCTTAAATATCTTCTTATCTTCAGCTATTTCAATTATTGTATCACAAATGTGGTATTACCCATTACCGTCTATGTATCATTATAATTTATTACAGTTATTATTATCATATAATATTATTACGATATCATCATAACTATAATTAATATGATTACTATCATCATTATCACTAATCCCTCTGTCTCCGTTATTGTCATCGTTATCATTGCCATTTTCATCAATGCTGCTGTCGCTGTCGTCATCATTATTCTCGCTCTCCGTATTGACGTGCTCTCTCCATCTGTTTGTTTCTGTTACCATCATCAGACACATCTTTACGTCTTAACTTTCAACATAGGCTTTATCGCCAAAAGTCGACGACCTACGGAAAGGAGAGAATGAGGAAATGAGAGGGAGGGGGAAAGAGTGAGGGAGGGAGGGGGAAAGAGTGAGGGAGGGAGGGAGGGAGGGAGGGAGAGGGAGAGGGAGAGGGAGAGGGAGAGGGAGAGGGAGAGGGAGAGGGAGAGGGAGAGGGAGAGGGAGGGGGAAAGAGTGAGGGAGGTAGGGAGGGAGGGGGAGGGAGAGGGAGAGGGAGAGGGAGAGGGGGAGGGAGAGGGAGAGGGAGAGGAGAGGAGAGGAGAGGAGAGGGAGAGAGAGAGAGAGAGAGAGAGAGAGAGAGAGAGAGAGAGAGAGAGAGAGAGAGAGAGAGAGAGAGAGAGAGAGAGAGAGAGAGAGAGAGAGAGAGAGAGAGAGAGAGAGAGAGAGACGGGAATAACGAAAAGACACAGAGACAGGCAACAGAAACAAAAAAACGCACACGGCACAAACAAGAACAGCCAAGGACATAGTCACAGAGACAAGGGAGGGAGAAAAAGACAAAGAAAGATTTCCCTGCAACGCACTTTCGCCCCAAAAGCATCACCCTCAAGCACAGGTCTCTTCGGTCCAAGAATTTAACCTTTCTGAAAGCAGTATCTCTCTTGTTATCAGACCGCTTGCTGTGTAACGAACCTCACTGAACTCATTCCATTACTCGTATTCCTATTGTCATTGTCATTAATATCATTACCATTGCCTTATTCAAAATCATTAATATCATTATTTTTATTACTATTATTATCATTATCATCATTACTATTATCTTTGCCATTATTATCATTATTATTATCATTATTATTATTGTTAACATTATTATTATTATCATTATTATTATCATTATA
>NC_061827.1:23751234-23753734 GCF_019202785.1 Penaeus chinensis | reverse complement strand
GTCACTATTATCAGCAATATCATTAAAATGAATGTAATAATTATCACTACTATCGTTATTATTGTTTTTTTATTACTGGTATCAGTATTGTTATTATTATTTTCATTATTATTATTATTATTATTGCTATTATTATTATTATTATTATTGTTGTTGTTGTAATTATCATTACTACTACTACTATCACTTCTACTACGTGTGCTGTGTGGTGCAGCGGTAGCGATCTCGTCTAGCAATCCCCTCGCCGCCAGTGAATGGTAAACCCAGCCATTCCTTGCACACACGGGATAACTTAGAAGCAAAATAAGACTATGCCACACCAAGAATATCAATTGTAACAAATGAAATCAAATTAAATTTAAATTTAAATCAATATTCTTCTTCTTATTATTATTATCATTATCATTATCATTATTATTATTATTATTAATGTTGTTATCGTTATTAGTATTATTATTACCATTATTATTATTATTATTATTATTATTATTATTATTATTATTATTATTATTGTTATTATTATTTTTATTATTATTATTATTATCATTATTATTATTATCATTATTATTATCATTAATATTATGATTATTGCCATTATCATTATTATTTTTACTATCATCATTTTTATTATTATCACATTATAATTATTATTATTGTTATCATTATTATTATCATTATTATTATTGTTATTAATATTATTGTCGTTGTTATTCTTGCTGGTATTATTATTATTATTATTGTTATTATTATTTTATTATTATTATTACTATTTTGTTTATTATTATTATTATTAATATTACTAATATTTTATTATTGTTATTATTATTATCATCATCATCATCATCATCATCATCATCATCATCATCATCATCATTATTATTGTTGTTGTTGGTTTTGTTATTATTGTTGTTATTGTTATTATTATTATTATTATTATCGTTACTATTGTTATTATTATTATTATTATTATCATTATTATTATTACTATTACTATTGTCGCTGTTGTTCATGCTTTTATTATTATCATCATCATCATTGTTATTATTGTTATTATTATTATCCTTATTTATGTTATTATTATTATTATCAGCATAATTATCAGGTTTATTATTATTATTATTATTATTACTACTTTTATTATTATTATTATTATTATTATTATTATTATTATTATTATTATTATTATCATTATTATTATTACTATCATTATTGTTGTTGTTGTTCGTTTTATTGTTTTATGTTATTACTATTATTATTATTACTAGTAGAATTACTACTACTTTTATGATCATCTTAACATTAATATTATTGCTATTGTAATTGTTGTTATTATTATCATTACTATTATTAGTATTTATTATTATTATAATTATTATTATATTATTGTTATTATTAGTAGTAGTATTATTGATATTTTTATTATAATAATAATAATAATAATAATTATTATTATTATTATTATTATTATTATTATTATTATTATTTTTATTATTATTATTATTTTTATTATTATTATTATTATTATTATTATTTTTATCATTATTATCATTATCATTATTATTATTATTGTGGTTATTATTATTGTCGTTGTTGTTCTTGTTGTTATTATTATTATTATTACTATTATTTTCTATTATTGTTATTATTATTATCATGATTATTATTGTTGTTGTTGCTGTTGTTGTTGTTGTTGTTGTTGTTGTTATTATTGTTATTATTATGAATCTTATAATTATTATTTTTATTATTTTTTCTTTATTGTTATTATTATTATTATTATTATTATTATTATTATTATTATTATTATTATTATTATTATTATTATTATTATTGTTATCATCATCATCATTATTATTATTATAATTACTACTAATATTATTGTTGTTGTTTTTATTGTTTTATTGTTGTTGTTCGTTTTATTGTTGTTATAGTTATTATTGCTATTATTATCCTTATTATTGTTATTATCCTTATTTTTATTTCTATTATTATTATTATGATTATTATTATTATTATTATTATTATTATTATTTATTATTATTATTATTGTCATTATTATCATTATTAGTATTATTATCATTATTTTCATTAATTTTATCATTATTATTATCATTTATTATTATTGTTATTATTATTGTTATTATCATTATTATTATTATTACCATTAACACTCTTATTATTATTATTATTATCATTATTATTAGTATTAATATTATTGTTATTATTATCATTATTATTATCATTATTAATATCATAATGTTATCATTTTAATCATCATCATTATCACTATTAGCATTATTGTTATTTTTATTATTGCTATTATTATTATTATTATTATTATTATTATTATTATTATTATTATTATTATTATTATTATTATTGTTGTTGTTATTATTGTTAACATTATTAATAGTATTTTTATCATCATCATCATCATTACACTATTGTTATTATTATCATTAATATTGTTGTTGTGTTTTTTTATTATTAATACTATTAT
>NC_061827.1:23728734-23733734 GCF_019202785.1 Penaeus chinensis | reverse complement strand
TTTAGCGAAATAAGAATCAACTACATAGAACTGGTCTGCCCTTCTGTGTGGGCTCGACGTCGCTCGCACAGCACGAGCTTATATTGTTTGCTACCAAAGCATTCCTAAAGACTTCTTGTATAAACTGTCATGGGATATCAATTGCTGATGGAGTGATGATGCTAATATATCAGATCGCCTTTAATGATAATGGGACACAGCTCCAATACAAGAATTTTAAATAATATCTTGTAAATTAAGGTATGCCACCCCCCTAAAAAACTGTCCTTTAACTTCCTGACTAAAAAGAGATAATGACTAAACCAAAGACCTTGTTGTTAATACTATCAAATTTGTTTATCCCCAATATGATGTTGAAGATCTGAGGGACGTTCATAAAGCATTTCAGTGTAACCAGATATAATGAATGCGTTTCAGGTTACCAAAGTGAACATGCGAAGGCAATAAAGTACATTTTATTGTAGACTGACATTCAAAGTAGTGAGCATATTATCATACTCATTCCGAAGTAAGGCCTCAAAATTATCATTAAGTCAACAGCTCTCTGTCAGCAAGACGTTAATGTGAGTTTATGTTAATCGGGTTTATCAACAACTGAGTGTATGTTTTCAGAATTAACCGTGTTTGTAGTTTAAGAAGGAGAAATATCCTTAAATCACCATGTGAGTGAACTACCATCATTTTCTTTTTAACACTAGAATTTGGAAACTCAAAAAGCATCAACATCCTTATTTCTTGAAGTCGTTTATATTGCTTATGTATGTTTGTCCGTGGATTGGTCCAAGTATATAAAATCCCCTTTTTCGTTTGCACTTTATACAAGATATATAAAGGTTATAAAGAATGATGTTTTTCTGTATATATATGTGTAAGGTTTTAGAAGGAAAATTGTAAGTACGAATGCCCTGTGGTATTTTCCCGAGCTGTTGTGCTTGGGCAAGTAAAGGGGGCGTGTCTTTCCTCCAACACCTGGCATAGGACACGGTGCTCTCCTGTATACTCGTGAGTTACTAACAAGGCCATATTTACAATGTGGAAGTGCGAATAGGACTGTGTTATACATAACTCAGGTCTACAATCTCTTTCCAGTCTTTTTTTTTTTTTTTTTTTGCACAAAATCCATAACTTATGCTGGAGGCTGAAAGAAGAAAATAAGTTCACGTAACAAGTGAAGAGGAAGTGGTAAACTTTTCTTCCTGAAGCGTCACAACAGAAAATAAGACGACGAACAAAAACTAAAATAAGAATCGATATTTGTGTGTGAAATACTATTTATTTTGAATATATGGTGTTATTTTATTTGTGTATATTTCTTACCCTGAATATTGCTAAATAATTGATGCATATAGGATCGAGAAAACTGAAACGAGCTGATATATCACTCAAGGAAGAAAGAACCTACAATGTTGTATTTCTATAATATCTTACTTTTATTTTCTAGTCTTCTCATCTCTTACTTGTTTTTTTTTGTGTGTTTTTTTTTTTAATGGGACAAATGTCAGACCTCTAAGTTCCATATACGCCTGCATCTGCCATATTTAACCAAATTTTCAAATAGCGACCGACTGTTTTCCCGTAACGACAGCCATTTCCTTGAATACGACTTGCCTCCTTCCAGTCGCTGCCGTCCAATCATTCCTCTCAATCCTGAACTTCAAAAATATTTTTACGAACTGAAGGATTATTATTATCATCATGAAACCATTCTTTTTCGAGGAAAGTACTGCACTGAAGTAGTTTATACTCATGTGTTATTTACATGACAAACCGAAGGCGAAGTTAAGAAGGAAGGTCGGAGGGGAAGAGGAAAGGAAGAGGTCGAAGAAAGGGAACTTTAAGAAGAAGGGGGGAGGGGGAAGGGAGAGAGTGAGGCTTCAAGAGAAAAAGGGAGATATAAAGAGGAGAGGGGTGAACGGAGGGAAGTTAAAGAAGAAAGGGGAATGGTTAAGGGCATAGGGGGAGAGGGAGAGGAGACTCAGAGAGAAAGCAATAACAATAATAGAATTAATGATAATAATAATGATAATGATAATAATATTAATGATACTAATAATAGTGATAATAATAATAATAATAATAATAATAATAATAATAATAAGTAGTAGTAGTAGTAGTAGTAGTATGATAATGATAATAATAACAATAATAATAACAATAATTGATGATGATGCTGATAATGATATTACCCAACAATAACAATGAAAATATTAATAAAAACAATAACAATGATAATAATAATAATAATGATAATGGTTGGTTAATGGTTGAAACAAATAAATGTGCTAGACATCAAAGGTCATACAGCACTATGGCAAAGTGTTGTGGCGAAAAGGGTGAAAACATAGTTAACGAAAAGGATAGAATGTGTTAAATGCCAAAGGTTGTAGAGCGCTGAAGGATAGTATAGTAGTAAAAGGGATACAGAGTGTGTGTGTGTGGGGGGGGGGGGGGCAAATGAAATAAGTCTGCAGATTAGTAAAAGAGGAAAGGGTTAAAAGTATGGGCGATTAAATTAAACGGAGAGTATCTGTGTCTCAGGAAGGAAGAGGAAGGTTATAAAAGGAAACTGGCAAAGGGACCATTATGAAACAATCAGCGGGTAATACGGGTAGAGAAATAGGAGACGAATCCGGGGAATGGGATGCGGGAACAGGGGAAGGTGTTGAAGTATCAAGGAAGAATGTCAGGGGGGGAGGGATCCGGAGAAGGACTGTTGCGACAAAAGGGGGTCAAGTGAGTTTCCAGGTGGAGTGGTAAGGATAATGGGTAAAGAAGGGAGAATGGTGCACATGGAGAGGGGAAGGATGAGAGAGAGTGGGAGATAGAGGTGTAGGGGAACTTGAGGAGGAGGAGGGATATTCGGCAATTATATTGAATGTTGAAGGAATATGACTAGAGAGATTGGAGGGTGGATGAGGGAACGGAGCGTCCTCTTGGGTCGTTTTGGACGTTTTGGATGCCTTCAAGACTTTCTGGAGGGGAGTTGGGCGGGGAAGACTGAGAAACAAGTTTTCTTGTGAGGGGGAGAAGAGGAGACAGATGTCCAAGGAAGGAGCAGAGGAAGAGGTGGGTGTAGAAGAAGTTGTGGTAGAAGATAGAGTGGAGCGCTTACATTGTCTGGTGCGACAGATAGAGTGAGAAGGAGAAGGGGTAGGTATCGGGGAAGTTGTAGAGACTAGAGTATCTGGATTTAGACTGGAAAAAGGATTTAACTGGGGAGAGAGGAAGTAGAGGTTGGATGGTTTGAGGTAGAGGGAAAAGATGCTGGGGGAAATGCTGAGACATCTTGAGAAGATAAGAGGAGAACAGTTTTGGAATAGGTAGAGACCGAAAAACTCGTCGGCGTGCTTTTTGTCTGGCCTCGGTCAGAGTGAGGCCTAGTTTGAATCTGAGAACTGCTACCTCAGATTCGAACTTGTAGGCAAGGCAGCTCCTATGAAGTATATTATGAGAGCCACCGGAATTGGCACACGTGCGTGAATGAGCAGAGAAATTTGAACGGTCATTACCAGGATGGGCACGCAGAGAGCCGCGGCTGTGGAGCGACAGTGTTTGGCTGGGTGGCCAAAGCGCCAACATTTCTGACATTGACGCGGAAGGGGTCGATATGGTCGGACAGGGCAGGGCACTCCACCTGTATAAACTTCATGGGGGAGGTCAAGTCTACGGAAGCTAATCTTGGCAATACTGGTCTAGGACTTACTCGCACGCTGGCCTATGGGAGGAATAGAGTATCCCTGTACTGTCACTGCATCATAGACACCGAGGCAGGCGAGCGGATTATTCGTTCAGTCCAGTGATATTTTCGAAGTCTAGCTTCGCCTGGACCTTCCATATATGTGGTCCGCCGTCTTCACAGTCTGACCAGTCTTCGTCGTAGATAGGACAATCAGTCGTGGAGACAGTTCCGGCGCAATTATTAAGATAGGAGTTAAATTGGGCAGAAACATGTTTGCCAGTGAGGTCAGTCAAGGTTAATAATGTACGAGCTTGGGACTGCGAAAGGAAATTTTGCCTCCTTGTTTTTAGAATAGAAGGGTATTGTCAGAGGAAGGGGCTGTAGGGGGAATCACAAAGAATCGATCCCACTTGGCTTGGCTAAAAATAGTACTCAAAAGGTTTACAGAGGTGGAAACAGTAGCAGGAAGATAGGGTAGTGTAGAGTGACGTAGTATTGTGAAGAGGAGGACGAAGAACGGTAATAAGGGAGGGGGGGGGGGGACAATGAAGACTGCAATAGGAGATGGAACGGAGGATGTTGGGAATGAGGAAGGAGTGCATTCTGAAGGTTGAGCAATGGCCTGGGTGGATGATTCAGAAATGATAGAGTTGACAGCAAGCATCAAGGAGGGGGTATTAGTATCAGTGGTCGGAGCCGTGGTCAGAGGAGAGGCAGGGGTCGGGAAACAGGATAAATCAAATTTAAATGGGGTAGTTGGTGAAGGGGTAAAGCCTTATTGCCCCTAAAAGGCATTATTGGTTATGGTGAGCTTGAAATAAGTGGGGAAAAGAAACGGTCTACCACTCAGGATCCCCATAGGGGGTAAGAGATAAGCGATTAACCAAGGGAATTACGTGCCCATAATAATGATGATAATAACAACAACAAGAACAATAATTATAATAATAATAATAATTATTATAATAATAATAATAATAACAATAATAATAATAATAATAATAATAATGATGATAATGATAATAATGATAACAATTATGATCATCAGCATTATTATCTTTATAATTAGGCTACAGCTTAGGGCCTCAAGAAAATTCCAGTTTGTGTCTTTGCTCACTTTTACCTCAGGGAATCTCTGAAGCCGTGGTTCGTAGCCCGTCCGCCCGGCGTTTGCAGGTTGGGCGGGGACGCTGCATCAACTGTCACCAAATTTCATGTCACGAAGAGGAAATATTATTATAAGTGATCGTCACTACTTAGTCAGCATTATGTGTGTGTGTGTGTGTATATATATATATATATCTATGTATATATATATATA
>NC_061827.1:23716234-23726234 GCF_019202785.1 Penaeus chinensis | reverse complement strand
GTCAAAATCTGTTATCTAACTGAATACAAGTAGAGTTAAGTAGAGTTAAGATGGAAAAACCACAAGGATGATCCGGGGAATATTCGGTAATTTAGGTCTTGTTTCAGATTACTATGTTGAACAGTCCTGAAGAACATTTTGGTACCTCTAAAGGAAAATACCCGAAAGTTACAGGGACATAAGTATCTGCATGTTCATTTGTGGACAGAAACAAACGGCCAACTTGACTAATGGCATATGGATCACCAAGTCTGCTGAACAGTCAGGAAGGATGAATTTGAAAGAGAAGTGAATAGAGAGGATGGTTAATGGTTAAAAGCAAAATAAATGTGCTAGACATCTAAGGTCATGTAGCACTATAGTAAATGGTAATGAAGGGTGGTTGAGTTAGTGATTAGTTGTCAAAGTTAGGCAAAGGAATTGACGAGTAAATGGGTTAAGGTTGGGTAAGGTAATGTATAGGGGTTAGATCAAGTAAAGGATGTATTTGCATTTGAAGAATGAAAACAGGTTGGCAAAGCAAAATGTGAATTTTGTAGAGATGGGCATGTGGAAGAGGGAGTAGTGTTGAGGGAGGTAGTGTCATGGGGAGGTGGACAATAAGGTTGTAAGGTAGTAATAAGGGAGGATGGGGTAGTTGATGAAGAAGGTTGTGGGGGTATAGTTGTTGAAGTTGAGCATATTGGGAGTAGAAATGTCTCCTGGGGTTTTGATTAGGGTGGATACTGTACTAGTCGGCATTGAGGAGGGGGTATTAGTTGTAGTGTTCAGAGCCGTGGTCAAAGGAGAGCCTGGGGTCAGGGAATCGGGCGAGTTTGAATTGGTGGAGCTATTTGATGAAGAGGCAAGCCTAATTGCATCTAATAATGGTATGGTTAATGGTTATTCATTGTTGGCCATGATAAGCCTGGAGTATATTGGGGAGAGAAACGGTCCACCCCTCAGGGTCGCTTGAGGGGAAAGGGCTAGACAAGCAGGGGAATACCGTGCCCATGGCTCCCTCAGGCCGTTCAGGACTGGCACAAAGTCAGCCTTTCATCCTTTCAGCACGGCTCTCACACCTTAGGAAGTGGATAGTAGAAGGGGTTGGTGAAGGGACAGAAAGGAAAAAGTAGGAGGGGGAAAAAAAGACCATGCAAAATTTGTTGAGTCGAGGGCTGAGTCCCAAGGTTGGGGAGTTCCCCAGCATTGGGTCCCAGTCTCCGCCTCCTAAGCCCCCCCACGACAACAACGGGCAAGGGATTGGGGGGGAATAGAGAGGAATTACCTTTCAAGATATGCACCTTGGATAACATTTGTCTCATCCTCTTCACTAGCTGCAAAGCAGAATCATATTGTGTTGTGTCATGGCCAACCAGTGCAATTGGTGGGCATCCTAGCAGGGGTCTAATAGGTTTGAATTGCAGGAAAAAATGAGCAGTGTGCAATGTATATCATACCTACATATCTTTTTAATGTGTAAAGTGTGTTAATATATTTAATAAATATTTTTGTTCCACTGAAATGCAACAAAATGTATATGGGAGCATGAATTTTCAATTTCCAAACCCACCAACGTATCCATGTGAACTCCCATCCTTTGCTTGAAATCCTGGATCCGAACTTAGGGGATGGCAGGAGACAAATACGCCGAGGGAGCTGCCTCTCTCACCAAGTAAATTCTCGCAAAAACTACGTAGCACTTATGTTATTCTTATACCACAGTGAATAATCAATCAATCAGAGCGGGGGATTCCATCCACGATAGTCCTTGACAAGCCGCCAGACAGGTTCATGGTCACCTCTAGCTTATCAGGAAAGATCTGATCTATAATAATGAATAACCACACATTATGAAGATCATGGTGTACGGTAATAAGACATGTGTCCTAATGTGTCCTTCATTATAGTGTTATTGGCAACTATGGGTAATAGCTGTTGGGAAAGTTTCGATATAATTCTTTAGTGCTAAAATAATACGATCCAAACATACGTTCTTTAGCTTGAAATATTTATTTTCATTTATTTATTGAACATTTTCTGCCCCGTCAACATCGAAGGCCATCAAAATATGGCGACAGGGTGGGGCTTGGGTCGAAGCCCGCAAGTAAAAAAGTTTTTTGGTTCAATAAGGCGATGTTTGTAGATTTCCAGAATGATTAGTGGTCAAAACAAATAGATGTGCCATACATCAAATATCATATAGCATTATAATAGTGGCGAAAAGGGAAGAAAAATAATTAACAATTAGGATTAGTGGACAGAAGATGAAGAGAAGGAAAAGGAAAGGAATATTAATCGCGGTGAGAGCTTAGGATCAGATAGGAGTGATTAGGGAGGTTGCTTGAAATGGTGGGTTAAAATAATGGCTAATTTCTCCGACTTTCGATATAGTTTTTACTTACATTGTAAGGAGTATCAAGTACCTGTACTACATGTTGGCATTAGTTTGATTTCGGTGAATAAGAGACTGGAAGATTGGGTATTTTTATCACTGAAGAAAGAAAGGAGACAGATGTAATATCGTGGATGTATTGAACATAGGATACAGAGCGTATACTCAGCCGATGAAAAGGGTATTATCAGGAAAGTTGGGAAGCTAGTGGGTGCAGAGAAAGAATTAAAACACATGCTGTAAGCATTATCAGCGAACGACTTTGAAAACACGTTAAATATTTCACTACTTGCAATTTCTTACATGCTGTTGTTTATTACGTATTCCCAACTAATATTTCCAAATTTTACTTTTCATATTCTTATACAATGATAAACAATAATTATTTTTAGTTTTCGATATCCAGTTTCATAATGAATGTTAAGAAATTTCCTTGATACTTTTTCAATTGAATTGAAATATAGCTGTACTAAGTATTCTGTCTGAGACAATGCATCGACTTAATGGAAATAGTAAATATTTCAACATTTTTCATTTTGTAACAATCAGCTAACAAATATTGATTTTTTTTTTTTTTAAGAATGAGTATTTTGTCATTATTCTGTCATTATTCTGAACATCAAAAACTTATAAAAAAAAATACATAGGAAAATGGCACTTTCAGTGATTTTGAACTTTGCTTACATCCGTTAGTAGTGCTATGTTCGAAAAAGGAAATGTTCACAAAATTAATGCCATGTTGCGAAAATAGCTATCCAACAGGTTTTTTTTTTTTTTTTGCTACTTCAAGATAATTTTGCATTTTTTCTTCTTGTATGCTTCGTTACTTGATATCCTCCTCGGAAACCTTTCCAAGATGTACAGGCCAGAAGATAAGTTGAGAATTCTTGTCAGAACACGTCTTATACGGTCATATGTGCAGTGAACACTTCAGTACTAACTTACATTCAGCTCAGCTTTATAATTTGCAAGGTCGTTTTTGTCAAAGTAAATGATAAGTTGTTGCAACTAATATCATTGGCACTGGAATGAAGGAAGCCTTGTGTTCTGCATGAAAATAATTCATGACACTTTTTCAATATCAAGTAAATAGATAATCCGACTTCCCTAGCCATCCACACTTTTAACTTAGAAAATCATCATGTATAATCTTATCCTCTTGAATACCAACTTCATTTCTAAAAGTGGATTTAAACACCTAAATTTGTGATATTTTTTATTATTATTTAAAGCACTGGGGATGAGATAAGCATTAGAATACAATCCCAAATAAAAAGATACAAATGGCATACTGTGTCTTCTTGGAGTACAGTACCACATTAGGAGTAAGAGTGCAAGGACGTAATAAAAATTAGTAACAGGAGACTGAAGGCCATTTGATGTTAGGTTTTCTGGGAGATCTTAATGCATCTCTCCTGGTGTGCGAATATCGTCAATTTTCAGGATCATCTTTACCAGCTGGGTAGCAAGGAGGATCTGTTGCTTCTTGCTGTGCAGGGTCTCAATCACATGCTGCTCCTTCATATCTGTGTAACAATATAAAAAAGTTTACCTTGGGCAATCAGACATGAGATCAGCATTTCAAATAAAAATGCATGCAAGACTTTAGCATAATTAATTATAAAGCAAAGTATTCTTATAACATTAGCTTTTCAACTATGACAACACACTACAAATATTAACGATTTATTAAATCACAAATTGGTAGCCTAATTTGGTGGATACTGACCACATGTGCCCTTGCTGTTACAGTCAATTCCCAGTGCAGGATTCTTCTCTGTAACTTGTCGTGCCTTGCACTCAGTCAATGTGTGAATGGGGGACAATCCTGAGTTCTCTGCCAAGGCAAGCGGAATGCTTTCCAGAGCATCAGAGAAGGCACGGAAAGCATATTGTTCAAGTGTTGAGATCTGATAGAGAATTAAAAATAAGTTAATATTATACCTCATTATACAAAAGTTCACTTATGAACCTATATTGAATTCTAATTTTTAAACTCCCTTTGCAATTAAAACTCATTTAACCTGAACCCATCTATGAATACAAAAATGGTACAGATTTGACAGAAATTTAGACTATTAAAACACATCTTTTACCTTGTCTGCTTCCTCAGAAACTGCCAGAGCACATGAAACCTCAGCAGCACCTCCTCCATACACAATCTTGTTGTTCCTGACGAGATTCCTGACCACACACAGAGCATCATGGATGCTGCGCTTAGCTTCTTCAATGATCATTTTGTTTCCTCCCCTGATGAAGATTGTGACAGCTTTGGTATTAGGACACTGCTCGATCACCAACATCTTGTCCTTTGTGGTACCAAAGGACAATTCCTTCACTTTTCCACAAGTTCCAAGCTTCTCTGGTGAAAGTTCCTCAAATCTAGGCACAATTCTTCCATTTGTGGCAATGGCAATAAGCTCAATTTCAGGGCCTCCAACCCATCGTACAGCTGGGAGTTCCTTCTGCAGCAGGAGGTGGTTGGCTTCATCATCAAAGCCCCACTGGCAGATGGCAAGAGTAGCACCAGCAGCCTTTACTTTGTCAACCATGGACACAAACTGCTCCTGCTCATAATTATGAAGAGCCTTGTACTCTTCAACAGTGCTGACTTCAAGCTTGTGCTTGGTCTTGGGCTTGGGGGGCTCAAAGGGGCAGGTAAGGATAGCTAGTTTAACATCCTTGAGCTCCTTTGGCATTTGTGGATGGGAGAAGTCCTTATCTACAACTACACCTTTCACCAACATGGTGTCTTCCAGCTTGCCTCCAACCTTGCCTTCAACTTTAATTAATTCAAAGTTGACATCTTTGGCTTCAAGATCTGCCACTGCCATAACAGCATCCACAGCAATCTTAGCCATTTGTCTGTGACAGCGGTTGATAATCTTAGAACCTAAGGTAGTCATTGCTGTTAGGACTAGAGGCTCGGTATTATTTAAATCAATTGGAAATTCATCAGCAATTTTTTCAAGATGCTCAATAGCCTTCTTAGCAGCCAGTTCATAGCCATCAGCAACTCGAATGGGGTGAATGCCCTTATCTAACAAATATTCAGCCTTTTCCAATAGGGCTCCAGCCAAAACTGAAAAGAAAAGAAAATTTAAAAACCACAATCTCTTCTTGCACATATACTGGATATTCAAAAAAAATATATATATATTCTTCAAGATGCAAGTACTTTCTTTTAATTCAAGAGTAGATCCTTTCAAACTGCAAAGGTTAACTTACCAACAACTCCTGTGGTTCCATCACCAATTTCGTCATCCTGAGACTGCGACAACTGCACCATGAGCTTGGCAACTTGGTGCTCCACATCCATCATCTTCAGGATGGTGGCACCATCGTTAGTGACAGTGATATCTCCATCAGGGCTCACCATCAGCTTATCTAGCCCTTTGGGACCCAATGAGGTGGCCAAGATGGAGGCCACACTGCGGGCTGCCAAAATGTGTGACTGGAAAGAAAAAGTTTAGTCAATGGCTGCTTTACCATTATTAAATAAATATTGCATAAAGGAGAAAGAAAAGTTACTACCCTATCTCCTCTTAACCATCTACTTAAAAAAAAAAACTATTTGCCATGTTCAAGTCTCTTCAGGCAATTGTATTGCCATACAATTATTTTTACACATCTAAGCACGGGACATCTTATCCTTTAATATTTTAAATGATCAACAAATAACTTTGCAATGGTTTACTTTAAATTTCTACTAACACACTACACCGATTCCAAATTGCATCTTCAAGTAGTTACTAGAGAAAACTGCATCTTAGTAGACTATATACTTTAAATAATAATAAAACCTCCACAGGGTATTTCAGCCTAGCAACAGAAACTGGAAAGGAAAACCTCTTTACTTATAAACTTCATGGTTTCACCAATGATATAAGCAAACCATGTACCCACCATCTTGTGGGAAATTACACACATTTCAAGCAAGTCTCCAAATGATTTATGACACCTCTAGGATTTTTAACGCTCTCATAAAATACAGTTGGCAAATTGATAACTAAAGCTTATATAAAATATATTCAATATATAAAGAGCCAATTATCTAAACATGACTTTAAATCTTCAGATGAAAAACAGGTTTTATCTGAGACTTTGAAAAGAATGGGCATCACAAGTAAATGAGCAAAAAAAAAAAAAAAAATTTGGAAAGAGATCCATGAATCTGAATGCCTATTTCTTCTTAACCGTGGTTTTGCATGTGACCAATAATTTCCAACTAACTTGAAAAGAATTTTCTTGAAAGTATAGGGTACACTGTCTATCCTCGAGCCTTTGAGGCTAAAAAGCCTCTAAAATCTGAGGGGTACTTAAAAAATAATCCAGTACTCTTAGTTTGCAATCTGAAGTGCAAAAATTCTTAGGGATATTAAACAATTAATCAGGCTTAATGATCATCAAACCGTTCTAAATTGAAAGTAGACATGTTAGGTGATTTACCCCATGTAGTATTGTTTTGTGAAATGTCTGCAAACAGATGGTTCCATACAAACTTAGCAACAAAGGAGTCAATTGGTATTCCTTATGACTTCATATTTTTCCTTGAGTGTCCAGGAAAAATGTGTTTTTACTAATGCTATCAATATCAATGCTGTTATTATTATTTCAGACATTACAACTATTATAATGTCATTGATATTACTAACAGCAATACAATACCCAAGAAAATATTTCCAAATATCTAAGAAACAGATAAACAGCTGAAACAGGTATTACTCATAATTCTAGCAACTTAGTACCTGTGGAGATGTTTGTGTGTAAAGACAAATTAAATTCACAGTGGGCACAGCATATATGCACATCATCCCCAGTGGCATTGGGCTAGTAAGATCAAATTATTTCAACTTAACCCATTGGTGACGGGTGTAGAAAACTAAAAAAAAAAAAAAAAACTACGCTCTGGCAAACCACGGTAATGCGCCGACTTTGAGCACGTGAGTTTGGTACATCAAGCCGAATCACTGCCTCAGAGCGCTTTGGCGCGCCGCCACAGCAGACCGCCGCACGCCACATTTCGAGCGGTTTGTTATGACACCTATAGGAGTGACCCGTTGGGAAGGGGTTAACAGGATAGTAGAAGTAGTCACTATATTTGTGTTACATATATCCTTAAGGATCTTCAATTAAAGCTTGTTGAATTTCTTGTATTTCAGATGTGTTAGTGGAATGCTACATAAATTTCTGCATCTGCCACAAACTTTACCTGGAGACTGAAAATGTTTTACAACCTAGTTTATCAGTCCTGATACTACTGGTGCAGGTTTGAAGTTAAATATAAAAAAGGGGATCTTTTATATTATATACAAGGTTACTAACCAGTGCATGGAATCAATAGTTTTAACAATTTCTAAAACACTTCAATAATGACATCTATCATGAAATGCTAAGATTATAAATAATAATAAATAATCACATGTTACATTTCATCCAGCCAATCATTTAACCTGCCTTGTTCTACGTGCATCAAAATATTTGGTTAATGCTACCAAGAGCAACAAAGAGATATAAGATGGCAGTGTCCATTCCCCTCTAGAACATAAGAAATAGCACCAAAAACAATACAGGCACAGCTTCTCCGGCCTCATATTTACCATAAAATGAAAATTTCCGCTGCGTCTCACTGCTCAGAGACAAAGTCCACAAAACCCTCACATAGCCTGAGTTTTTAATGTTGCATTTTTAGTAGATTGGTACTTTGTGCTAGTTTACTTAACACTTATTCTCCTGCTTAGGGAATAAGTAGAAGGTAGGAAAGGTTGGATTTGGGTATTGGGTTTGCATGATACCCTGGGTTGGGGATTTTGTCTCTGGAAAGTACGTCCTTCTCGGTAACAAATACCAAATATTTGCCAATATATGTAGAGATGGTCTATTTGCCTTTGCCTTAACACTGATTGATGTAGAATTGTGATAATTTGAGCAGGAGTCACGACTGGAGTACAATGGTGTGCTCCCAAGATTTACCTTTTTTTTGGGTATGAAGTACCACTATCAATGTTATGCTTAATTCATCCACACTCTCAATATTGGTACAAAGGATTCTTTAATAGTGGACACTTTAATACCTGCTGTGGATGAAAAGAACTGCTAATGTCTGCAAACTCGTGGGCATCAAAGATATTAGTATACAGACAATGCCTCTAATTTGACATGTCATCATTTGCAATAACCTCGCAACACTAAGGCCACGGTGTTTCATCAAAGCATTTCATTGAGCATCCGATTGGTCGAGGTGATTCTGCTATGTTACGTCTGAATATATAGGAATGACTCATTACGCATATTATTCTGGATTCCAGTTCGATAAGTATCTTCCATGTGACTGATGATCATGAACGTGATTTTCATGAAATGGCAATCAAACAGGAGCTAAGAAATCAGAATTTATAAAACGCATGTTATTTCGCATTGTTATCCGGTGCGGGCGTGTTCCCTTGTGAGTCATCCTGCCCCACCGTCCGCCCGTCTGCACTAATTTCACCCCATTTTATGTCCCTTTGTGACTGAAAACCCAAGACCCAACTAGCCTTGTAGAATTTTACCACCCTAATACAGCTATTCGCCTTAGCCAAAATGAAAAACGCCATCAGTTTCCTAAGTAAATCAATAATAGCAAAGCACCTGGGCCCCATTGTGACAGCGCCGCCCCTCACCTTCAGAGCATCGATTCCCGTGAGGCGTTTCTGCTGGTCTTGGTCCTTGAGGATGATGATCGGTTTCCCGTACTCATCGAAGACGAGCTGACCCACCGCCGACATGATGGTGTTTCAGGCCGGCTAAGGCACGGATGAAGGAGATATTCTGTGATGGAGCGAGGGATCCGGCGGCAGCACAACGTCGTTCTCCTGCCGGGACAGGTCACTGCGCCATCTGTCGGCCGAAGCGGAAACTCGCAGACCAAAACAATCCCTAGAATCATCTGGAACGTTCGACTCGCCGCACAGTTTGACTTTGGCGCGGGTTTAAAAGAATTGTGTTTATGGAGTACAATATACCATAGAATGACTCCATGCATTATATAAAACTCCCTCCGCAGGTCATTTCTCCAAAAAAGTTCTTCGGAGCTAAAACGGCTTTCATCATATATAAATAAATATATATATAAATATATATATATATATATATATATATATATTTATATACATTTGTGTGTGTGTGTATACATATGTTTATATATATGTATATATATATAAAAGTTTTTACTTTGAAAATATGAATAATATCTGTTGTTGAAATACTGGTCATCATGTAAGGATGTTCATTTGGTTTTATTAATATTACACACACAAACTTTCGGAATGTGAAAGTATATGCAGTGTGAATATTTAATACCTTTGTGTTACGGGCGCTCACATATACATGGGAGAGAGCATTCATTATTGTTCGAACGCCTTTTTCTCAAAGCATAAGCCAGTGGATACGACCAACCAGAAATTCTAACACACACACACACACACACACAACACACACACACACACACACACACACACACACACACACACACACACACACACACACACACACACACACACACACACACACACACACACACACACACACACACACACACACACACACACACACACACACACACACACACACACACACACACACACA
>NC_061827.1:23703734-23711234 GCF_019202785.1 Penaeus chinensis | reverse complement strand
TCATAGCTAGTAGACCTAGTTTTGTATCATTTGTTCTTCAAAGGTATTATCCTAGTTTTTCTATCTGTGTGGTTCTTATTTCAGAATTTACATTCCCTTGCAAAAAGTTGTCTTCAATTATATAAAAAAATACTGTGATTTTTACATTTCATGTTATGCATCAACTTCAAGGTTTACCTTACATGTTATTGATAGATAAATAAATTCAAACTAATTGACTCCAGGATTGCAAGTGTGCATTCAAAATGTACTGTTATTTATTTATTTATTTACTTATTTACTTATTTTGTTTACATAGAGATTTACTTTACATCACCTGTTTACCTCATTTGTAAATTTTTTGAAGAAGAAAAAAATATTGTTAGCCCAATTCATTCATAGATAAATATGGCATAGATAAATGTGGCAAGAATACATGCCTAGTTTATTCATTGTATTTACACATAGATGACTCTACAAGTGCTTAGTCACCAAGGAGTCAGTTGTTAGTCCTACCTGTCACACCTGTTTACCCTTTTCCTTGACTTTTGGAAAAGGGTCTTTTGCATTATTCCATTGTCTTAAATGTTACCAAGATTTCAATAGCAATTTAGTAATCATAACATCAATAATAATAATAACAGTATCAATATCAGTTGTATTAAAAAGAAAAATATTTTCCTGCTAATTCAAGGAATGGGGAAATCAGGATCGGTCACTAAGGCCTACTGATAGACTCCTTGCCAGCTGAGCACACGTAAAGCCATCTGTATGTAACAAAATTCACAAAAAAAGCTACAGGTGACAGAACATAAATCTGTGGTGGTTGGGTTAAGTAATTGTAATAATAGTAATAATAATAATGATGATAATGATAATGTCAATGATGCTGAACTGGTAATAGAAATAATAACTTTTTTCTTGAAAATTTGGTTGAGATCAGGTAGGTCTAGCATTTGACTCCTTGGTGACTAAAGCAAAATAAAAATAATAAAACTAAATAACAGCAAACAAAGCATGAACTCTTTTCATCTTGCTATTATGGTAGACTGATGGATTTTTGTCTTGACTGATGTCCATTTATCTAGAGAAAGATCTAAAACTATACATGAACATTTACTCCCTATAAACAAAGTGTCATTACTAACCATGCTTCAATAAGCCAATCATAAATAAGTTTTCTGTGAGCATAGCGTAGAGATGTATCATTGTAGAAGGCTGTATTGGTTGTGATACAGTGTATATTAATGATCCATCTTGATGATTTATCAAGTACCATACTTTTCTTAGTAGTATCCTGTCAGAATAGAATTGATGGATATATATAGGCTCTGTTTCATCAGAACAAAGATTTAGCATACAGGTGGCCACCACTTGTAAAACCACTTACTTCAGTCAGATGGAATTTTGTCCCATATATGAATATTTGGATAATTATTTATTTATTTATTGTCTATTTTGGCTTGAGCATGAACCAGTGATACATTGCTTTGTTATACATAATGCTTGCAGCTTTTGCTCTGCATATTATGAATGAGATATAGTATATATAGTGAATAGATGTTTACCCTTTTTATCCAGACCCTTGAAATGTTGGATTTCATTTCTAGAAATTTATTGGGGAATGCATATTTTAGTACTAGATAAGAAGAAATCCCTCTAAAATTTGAAAGACAGCAGAATGATAGGCAAAAATCATTTTAATTGGAACTGACTCGAGTGACCATGTACAGTCCTACTAGATGTACAGGGTTGATAGTGACATTGTTAAAGACCTCCACCACCACCTTTCAATCTTGAATGGTAAGTCTTTATAAGGTTACCCTACTGGTGTTATAGGGGGAAAATTTTGTGCTTTATAGGATGCTGCATATATTATTAATTTGTATTAACCCTAATTGTAAGAGAGTGCATAAAGCAACCTCTCTAATGGAAAGAGAGTAGTAAAAGAGGCTTATATCAAGAATATGCAAAAGGCAAAAGATTTTTTTTTTTTTGCATTAGCTAGGTAATATTTTGAGATTGCACTGTGTTTCAAGTTTCTGTCTCAGCCATAATTTACAAAAAAAAAAGCAAATTTGTAGGTATGTCAAGCTTACTTTGTAAAATCATGCACCAGTTGTCTGACTGAAGTGTTGCCTGCACATTATTTTTTTTTTTTTTTTTTTTTTTTTATTATTATTATTATTATTTTTTTTTTAAGGTAAATCCTGCTACATTTAATTGTCCGTTTGTAAGAATAGCCAGTGTGTGAAATTAAGCTGTGTTTACTTGCAAAGCTTATCAAGCATTTTGGTGTCTTATAGGAGTAAAATCTTACTAATGACAAAAATTGCACATGTTAAACTGTTAAGACTGGCATGAAATGCAGATACTTTTTTATTACTAGCTGACACGTTCATATTGTTATATTCACATAAAGATGATTTTACTTCCATAAAATCTAAATCGCAAACCTCTGTCTTAGCAAAATATTATTAAATTATCTCATCCTATTACAAAATTACAAGTTGGGTTACTGGAGAGCAAAGAATCAATGCTGCCAAGGCTGCAAAGTGCAGTAAAACATGTCTGTGTTGATTATATCTTACAATATTATTTTATAGTACTTATATGGCTGCATATATTAGATATTCAGAAATTGAATTATATATATTCTACCAACAAATTAGATAACAGATATAATGGATGCAGAGTAGAGTAATGATAGTGATGAAATAAGTACATGTAGGTATGTACATGTCAGCTTGAAAAGTATATTGTATTTAACTTAAAAGGAATATTGGATGATGATAGAGTAACTTGGAATATAGCACCAGTTGTTTAACTTGATGCCACTGGAGAGAGCATGCATGTGATACCCACTGTGAGTTTGGTTTATTAACCACATGCTGGGGAAAAATCTGTGCTAAATTTTTATATTGTTGTGAAATGTCTCTGCACATAGATGGCTCTGCTAGTGCTTAGTCACAAAGGAGTTTCTGTCTCAGCCATAATTTACAAAAAAAAAAAAAAAAAAAAAGCAAATTTGTAGGTATGTCAAGCTTACTTTGTAAAATCATGCACCAGTTGTCTGACTGAAGTGTTGCCTGCACATTATTTTTTTTTTTTTTTTTTTTTTTATTATTATTATTATTTTTTTTTTTTTTAAGGTAAATCCTGCTACATTTAATTGTCCGTTTGTAAGAATAGCCAGTGTGTGAAATTAAGCTGTGTTTACTTGCAAAGCTTATCAAGCATTTTGGTGTCTTAAAGGAGTAAAATCTTACTAATGACAAAAATTGCACATGTTAAACTGTTAAGACTGGCATGAAATGCAGATACTTTTTTATTACTAGCTGACACGTTCATATTGTTATATTCACATAAAGATGATTTTACTTCCATAAAATCTAAATCGCAAACCTCTGTCTTAGCAAAATATTATTAAATTATCTCATCCTATTACAAAATTACAAGTTGGGTTACTGGAGAGCAAAGAATCAATGCTGCCAAGGCTGCAAAGTGCAGTAAAACATGTCTGTGTTGATTATATCTTACAATATTATTTTATAGTACTTATATGGCTGCATATATTAGATATTCAGAAATTGAATTATATATATTCTACCAACAAATTAGATAACAGATATAATGGATGCAGAGTAGAGTAATGATAGTGATGAAATAAGTACATGTAGGTATGTACATGTCAGCTTGAAAAGTATATTGTATTTAACTTAAAAGGAATATTGGATGATGATAGAGTAACTTGGAATATAGGACTTTCCTAATGTTTGATCTTGTGTTATTTTTATAAAGCTTGATGCAATATGGGAGCCATGTTTTTGTTGAAGTTTACCTGATATGAGTGGAACTTTGAGTAAACTGAAATATAGTATGGTAAACTGTTTCAGTATAGTTGTTTTCAGACACTTTTTTGCAAATAACTAGGGTTTATTTTCCTTTTTTCAGGAGGATATAAAGTTGACCGAGAGGGAGAGAGGGAGAGAGAAAGAAACAGACAGTAAGAGTGAATAAAAGAAAGAAAAGAAAAGAAAAAGAAACAAAATCAATGGCTCCCATTTTTCCCCTAGCAAAACTTGCATTTCTGTTTGTGAAACAAGTGGCACGTCCTCTAGCCAGCAGCATAAAACGCAAGGCAGTTAGAAGCGTCCTGTTTAAGGAGAAAATTTGCCTGCCTCCAGCTCGACGTACGTAGACTAAGGCTAATTGGAAATGGGTTGTAGGGCACTGAAATGGGGAGGGATGCTGGGTCCTCAGGAAGTGGGAAGTAAACAGAGCAAGTAATTTAGCTAGTGCAATAACATGCTTATAACAGACAAGGGCCAGAACAGACAGACAGATGCACACACACACACACAGATGCACACACACACACACACACACACACACACACACACACACACACACACACACACACACACACACACACACACACACACACACACACACACACACAGATGCACACACACACACACACAGATGCACACACACACACACAGATGCACACACACACACACACAGATGCACACACACACACACACACAGATGCACACACACACACACACACAGATGCACACACACACACACACACAGATGCACACACACACACACACACAGATGCACACACACACACACACAGATGCACACACACACACAGATGCACACACACACACACACACAGATGCACACACACACACACACAGATGCACACACACACACACAGATGCACACACACACAGATGCACACACACACACAGATGCACACACACACACAGATGCACACACACACACACACACACAGATGCACACACACACACACACACACAGATGCACACACACACACACACACACACAGATGCACACACACACACACAGATGCACACACACACACACACACACACACACACACACACACACACACACACACACACACACACACACACACACACACACACACACACACACACACACACACACACACACACACACACACACACACACACACACACACACACACACACACAGATGCACACACACACACACACATACACACAGATGCACACACACACGCACACACACACAGATACACACACACGCACACACACACAGATGCACACACACAAACACACACAGATGCACACACACAAACACACAGATGCACACACACACACACACACACACACACACACACACACACAGATGAACACACACACACACACACAGATGCACACACACACACACACACAGATGCACACACATACACACACACACAGATGCACACACACACACACACACACAGATGTACACACATACACACACACACACACACACACACACACACACACACACACACACACACACACACACACACACACACAGATACACACACACACAGATACACACATACACATAGATTCACACACACACACACCGAACACACACACACACACACACACACACACACACACACACACACACACACACACACACACACACACACACACACACACACACACACGCATACGCATACACACATATATACATATATTTCATGCTTTTGTCTCTTCTGTCTGTAGTTTGGTTTCTTCAGAATTGTGTGCTGTTTGTCTGCTTCCATTATGGCAACCCTTTTCACATAGTAGCTTGTTGTAGGTCATCCAGCTTTTCAGAATTTGTGGTCACTGTATGTGGTATGTTGTAGGCAAAACCTCCACAAGTTTATTAGAATACAGTGAATTTCTGATCACTGTTATTTGAGAGGTACTTTAATTGTATCATTTTAAACTACTGAGCTATTGCACGGATGATATTCTTTTAGTATGCACATTGTTTAGGTTTATTTTTATTTTTGTTTGATATAATGCAGGTGCAGCAATTCACATGCAGTACTTGAATTAGAACATAGTTGACAATAAGCAAAATGAAGATCACATAATATTCATGTGAAAATGTGTAATTCTGTAGTTCCTACTTCATAGCACTGGTGAAAGAATTAAGTTTAACAAATAAAAGGATTAGTAATTTCAGGTTTCACTAACTAGACATTAAGGAAGAAGGGGGGGGATAAGAAAGATAGACATTAAAGCTAGACTTTTGATAAAAGATCATGAGGAGAATACTCATTGGCTAATATTTCTCCAATGACATCCCAGAGAGACTCTTCTGGGTTGATGTCCATTTTAAACTGTGTTCCTATTACTGATATTTTTATTTAATGACTGTATGATTCTGTCCGTGCTATCTCTCATTATGAGATTTAAAGATAAACATCAGGAATATATGATATATAGATATAGAGACCTTCTCACATTAAAAATGTTAGATGTACATGTCTGGAATTCTAGGTGTAGATCTGTATTGAGGAGAAGTATCATGATGAGTATTATCAGGTGTAGCATATGGAGAGTTTAAACAGTCTGGAGTTTAAGTCTAAGGAATACTAGTACAGTACAATAGAATATCAAAATGTGGATCACAGGAGTGTTGGAAATGAAGATAAATGCATGTCATCTGATTCTGAGCAAAAGGCTGTCAGTCCATACTTTGTTAATAATAGCTTTGTGCTTGTGAAACTTCACTTTTTATGGAGATTTCTGGTTAAGAGGTCAGCAGTATTTTGAAGTAGAGAAATAGCTGAGATTCTCTAAATTTTATACATTGCAAAGACAAAATTTGGACTTGCTGTCAGCACCTACAGCAGTGATATATAATGTGTTTAACTTGATGCCACTGGAGAGAGCATGCATGTGATACCCACTGTGAGTTTGGTTTATTAACCACATGCTGGGGAAAAATCTGTGCTAAATTTTTATATTGTTGTGAAATGTCTCTGCACATAGATGGCTCTGCTAGTGCTTAGTCACAAAGGAGTCAATTAGTAGACCTTGTGACCTTACCTAATTTCACCATTCCTTGAATTGGCGGGAAAATCGTATGGTCTTATTTTTATCATAGAAATTATAATTACTATAATGTTATAAACATTAGTAACAGCAAAATAAGATAATGTTAAATATTTTCATAAATCAAGCAAAAGGATAAACAGGTGAGACAGGCAGTACTTGTAATTGGCTCATTGGTGACTTAATACAAGTGTAGCCATCTATGCATAAAAACAATTATACAAGTAAACTCACAGTAGGCATGGCATGTACATACATGCCGACGGGCATGGCACGTACGTACATGCCATGCCCATAGGCATTGGGTTAAGTGTCTTTATAAATAAATTGCTCCACAAGTACTAGTACAACCTGTCTCACCTGTTTACCCTTTTCCTTGATCTTTAGAAATATTTTCTTTAATCTTATCTTGCTCTTAGTAATGTCAATAACATTATGATGATTGTAATGTCTATAATGATAATGATAGCATCAATATTGACAGCACAAGGGAGAAAAACAAATGTTTTTCCCCAAAGAAAAAGGTAAAATCAGGTAAGGTCTAAAAGGTCTAATTGACTACTTTCTGGCAAAGCACATGGAACCATCTATGTGTAGAGACATCTTACAAAAG
>NC_061827.1:23693734-23698734 GCF_019202785.1 Penaeus chinensis | reverse complement strand
ACATACAACCCACACACACTGACACACACACACTCACACCACACAGACACACACTTACAACACACCAAACATACACACACACATACAACACAAACACACACATACAACCCACACACATAACATACACACACACACAACTACCCACACACAACACTATACCACACACAGACAACATCACCACATACTAGCACTAACATAACATACACATCTACGATACACCAGCACAACATACACTAGTACACATACCTGACATTCCATACACAGCACATCATACATACACATACAGCCACACACATACATACACAACACATACTACACACACACACACAAACATACACGACACAATCATAACCACACATACCTACGACACACCATAGATCACACTCCATAGACATCACATAACATACACTCACAATACTATACCATACACTACACATACACACACATACATACACACACAAACATTACACGACACACATACATAGCACACTCGATACAAACACACACACATGACACACCACACATACAACAACACACACATACTACACACACATCATACAACACACACACACATACATTACACACACATACAACACACGACACATACATCACACACATACAAACACACACACATTTACATGACACACACATACAAACACACACACACACACATACGATACACACACATACAAACACACACACACATACATACACACGACATACATAACCACACACACCACACAACACACACACATACCATAATTCCACACATACATACACTACCACCCTTACATACACACAACATTACACCACACACATACTACACCACACATATCCATACACACCATACACACACACTCATACATAACACCACACAGACATACACACACACAGACATACTCACACACTACATACATATACAGCACACATAAATAGCACACACACCCTCGACACACTACACACACACCACACATACATATACACACACACAGACATACACACACACACACATACATACATACCCACACACACACACACACACACATACATACACACAAAAAATACATGACACACACCCCCACACACACCACCACACTCCACACACAAAACCACCGCAAACCCACACACAAACCCCCCTCACACAAACCGACCCACACACACACCCACACACAAACCACCTCACACACACCCACCCACAAACCACCCACACAACACACACCCACACCACTCCCTGCACCCACACAACACACACAGACACACCATACATACCCACACACTTGACACTCTCATAACACGACTCACACACATCACACACATACACACACAGACAACCCACACACACATACACACACATACAACCCACACACACAGACACACACATACAAACCCACCACACACAATACACACACAGAAAACCCAACACACACACCATAGCACAGGACACTCATACAACCCACACACACATACTACACACATTACAACGCACACACACACATACAACACCAATACACACACATACAACCACACACACATACACACACAAAACCCACACACGACTCTACACACACCATGACAACCCACACCACACATCCCACACACAACAACCCACAACAAATACACACACACATACCAAGCCCACACACAAATACACACACCCATATCAACCCACAACACAGATATTCCACACACTTACAACCCACACACAATATACCCACACACACACCATATCAACCCCCCAATCCTCCGTAAGTCTACTTTACCTCGCCCCCGAGCAAATCCCCCTGTACTAACCATGAAAAGCTATGAACGCCCCCAAGCTGGCAACCAATGTCCACAGAACACCCCATCTCCCGTCTTCGTCCTTCCCGTCTCTCCCTTACAGATACCCGCCAATTACAATTGATAAACGACATATTACCATATCAAAATAGGCAGTATTACTTAAAAATCAAACAAAACATTAAAAAAATAAACGAATTTACTCAAACACAATACCCACCCACTCTATCCCTCGCCCAGTAAACACACTACGTATTTAACCTTGCCCCATCAAATCACGTATGGTCACAAGGTCATAATAGACTCCTTTGTGGCTAACACTATCAGAGCCATCAATGAGCATACATTAAAAAAAAATATAGAAAATGGCAGCAGAATTTTCCCCCCGAATTTTAGTTCATTTGCCCCGACGGCATTGGTTAATATATGTTGACTAAAATAAAAGTTTAACTATATATGTGTGAGTGTATAAAATATATATATATATTTATATAAATATACTGTATTAAATAAATATATATATAAATATATATATATATACATATATAAGTATTCAACTATATATGTGTATATATCTTTATAAAATATATATGGGTATATATATGTATTAAATATATGGTATAAATATATAATGTATTAAATATATAAGTGTAAATAAATAAATAAGTATTAAAAATTCTGTGTAAAAATATATATGTTATTAAATAATATGTAATAAAATATATAATGTATTAAAATAAATATTAGTACTAAATATATAGTGTATAGTATATACGTATTAAATATATATTGTGTATAAATATATTAAAACTATATATATGGATATAATATATATGTATTAAATAACTAATGTATATATATATCTACGATAGTCAAATAAAAAATTGTATATATATATATATGTAATACAAAAATTTAAATATAAATATGTACTAAATATATATGTGTATATATAAATAAACTATATGTATTAAATATATATTGATATATTAAATAAATGTATTAAATATATAAGCGTATATATATAATATGTATAAAATATATATGTGTATATATATAAATTAAAAAAGATAATATGAGTATCTATATATTATAAAATATATGTGTAAATATATTGTTTTAAAAATTAAGTGTATATATATATTATATGTCTTACATATATTCTTGTATAATAATATGTATTAAATATATATGTGTATATATATATGTATAATATATATTTATAAAATATAATGTATTAAATATAAAAATGTTTTATATGAAATTAAATAAATATGTGTATAAATATATGTAATTAAAAAATATTGTGTATATATATATATATGTATTAAATAAATATGGGTTATATATATATATATAAGTATTAAAAATAAAAGGGGAATATATATTAAAAAAAAAAGGTATATATAAATTTTAAAAATATATAAGTGTATATAATAAAAATATGTATTAAATATATGTGTGTATATAAATATATGTTTTTAAAAAAAATAAATGAGGTGTATAAATATAATATCAAATATATATATGTATTTAAATATATGTGCATAAATAAAAATAAATGTAAAATTAAATAATGTGTATATATATATGTATTGAATAATATATGTATTAAAAAATATATGTGTGTATATAATATATATATATATAATATGTATATAAAATAAAAATAAATATAAGAATTAGACAAATATATGTTTATAAATATATAGATTAAATATAAGGATATATATGTGTTAATATGTATTAATATATATGTGTATATATATTTTGTATATATAAATAATAAATATAAATAATATTTTATATAAAATATATAAATGTAATTAAATATAAATTGTGTTTATATATATAAATATATAATTTAAAAATATATATATATATATATATATATATATGGGATTATATATATATGTGTAAATAAGTATATTATAAAAAGTGTATAAATTTAAAGTGTATATATAATTGTGTAATAATAAGATAATATAAAATTTTGAAATATAATTTTTGGTATATATATTAAGTTAAAAATATGAAAATAATTATGTGAATATATTATGTGTATATCTTTTAAAAGTGTAAAAATTAATGGTAAAATTTTTAAAAGTTAATATTTAAGGATAAATATTTGGAATTAAAATAGAAAATAAATTTATTTAAAAAAATTTTGTGTATTATATAAAAGTGAAATAAATTTCTGGAAAATTTTAATTAAGTAGTAATAATTTTTGTGTAAATATTTAAGTGATATTTATAAGATTCCAAATAAATTGTGTAATTATATTTTTTTGTAATTATTTTATGTGTATAAAATTTTATATAAATATTAAATATAATAAGTGATAATATTATTTATAAATATATTATGTGTATATATAAAAGTATTAAATATATATATGAAATTTAAAAATATAAATGTATTATATATATATGTAAATAAATATAGTTAAACCCCATGCCGCCGGGGAAAATGAACAAAAAATGGGGAAAATCTGTGCCCATTTTCTATATTTTTTTAAGAAATGCTGCTCAAAGATGGCTCTGCAAGGCTTAGCCACAAAGAGTCAATTAGTAGACCTTGTGGCCATATGTGATTTGAATTGGCGGGGAAAAAACAGTTTTTTTTACTAAATGCTAAAGGATATCGATGGTGTTTATTTTTTATTATAACATTAAAATTAATTTTAATGTTTTTTAATATAGTAACACAAATAAGAAAATGTAAAATATTTCGTAAATCAAAGAAAAGGGTGAACGGGCGAGACGGGCAGTACTCCTAACTGGCTCATTGGTGACTTAGTACAAGTATAGCCATCTATGTGTATAAACAATCAAACAAGTACTAACAGTGGGCAAAGCACGTGTCTACCCGTCGTATCCGTCGGCAAGGGGTTAAATATATATGTGTATATATATATGTATTAAATATATATGTGTATATATATATGTATTAAATATATATGTGTATATATATATGTATTAAATATATATGTGTATATATATATGTATTTAATATATATGTGTATATATATATATATGTATTAAATATATATGTATATATGTATTATATTATATTATATTATATATTTATTTATTATTATACTATATATTATATACATTTATTCAAACTTAGGTGAGGGAGTAATATTTGGAATTGCCGTGGCCATCCTTGGCTACGAAGTTGTTCGACAAAAGGAGAAAGAGCGCAAGAAGGAGCAGGA
>NC_061827.1:23678734-23688734 GCF_019202785.1 Penaeus chinensis | reverse complement strand
CTTTCTCTCCTCTCTCTCTCTTCTTCTCTTCTTCTCTCTTCTCTCCTCTCTCTCTCTCATCTCTCTCTCCTTCCTCCTTCTCCTCCTCTCTCTCTTCTCTCCTCTTCTCACTCTTCCTTCTCTTCCTCTCCTTCTCTTCTCTCTCTCCTCTTCTCTCCTTTCTTCTCCCTCTTCTCTTTCTTCTCCTCTCCTTCTCTCTTCTCTCTTCTCCTCTCTTCTTCTTCTTCTTCTCCTTCTCTTCTCCTCTCCTTCTCTCTCCTCTTCTCTCTCCTTCTCTCTCCTTTCCTCTTCTTCTACTCCTCTCCTCTCTCTTTCTTCTTCTCTCTTCCTCATCTCTCTTCTCTCTCTCCTCCCTCTTCTTCTCTCTTCCTTCTCTCCTTCTCCTCTCTCTCCTCTCTCTTCTCTTCTCTCTATCTTCTTCTTCTTCTCTCTCTTTTTCTTCTTCTCTTCCTCTCTCTCTCCTCCCTTCTTCTTCTCTTCTCTTCTTTCTTTCCCTTTTTCTCTTCTTCTTCTCCTCCTCCTTTTCTTCTTCTTCTTCTCTCCTTCCTTCTTCTCCTTTCTCCTCCTCCTTCTTCTTCTCTCCTTCTCTACTCCTTCTTCTTCTCTCCTCCTTCTCTTCTTCTCTATCTCCTCTCCTCTCTCTTCTCCTCTTCTTCTTCTTCTCCTTCTTCTACTCCTTCTCCTCCTTCTTCTCCTTCTTCTACTCCTTCTCCTCCTTCTCCTCCTCCTTCTCCTCCTCCTGCTCCTCCTTCTCCTCCTCCTGCTCCTCCTTCTCCTTCTTCTCCCTCTTCTCCCTCTCCCTCTCCCTCTCTCTCCATTAATACCATTTCCACACTTACCACCACCATCTACACCACCTGCAACCAGCTACCACCACCACAAACCAACCTGCACCACTATCTACTGCAAATACACAATTAACCCTCCCCCTACCTACCTTTAACCAGTCCCTTCTCCCTTCCAGATACAAGGAGCAACCCTGCAAATGAAGGCCCACGAAGGACAAGCAGGAGGAGCAAGCAGTGGGAACCTCACCAGAGCCCTGGTGGAGGCAAAGAACAAAATTTCTAGCTAGACTTGTTTAAGGGTGTACATATAGAGTTTTTTCTTTCGTCTTCTTTAGTGATACAAGCAGTGGGAACCTCACCAGAGCCCTGGTGGAGGCAAAGAACAAAATTTCTAGCTAGACTTGTTTAAGGGTGTACATATAGAGTTTTTTCTTTCGTCTTCTTTAGTGATACTTTTTAATCTGTTTTGATTAAGATTTGATGAAGACCCAACAGAGAATGTCTTAACAGTATTTAAAAAAGAAAGAAAGATAAAGATAATGATGATGATAACCATTGGTATAATGCCAGATATCTTGGTCACTTTTTCATATAGTGAAATCATGCTGATATTTAAAAAAAGGTTGTGAAGTATTTATTTTCTGACATATTTCTTCAGATGAAAATAGATTTTTGTTAGAATACAATTCTACTTTTTATCATAATTTGAATGTTCCAATTTGTTTCATTCTGTCTTATTTTGACGAACAATGTTGACAAGAAGTAAATTGCTTTTACTTGAATAACTTTAGATTATTTATAAAAACACATAGTAAAACGATAAATACCAAAAATGTTAAATTAATATTTGTTGAAAGGCTCAAAATGCATATTCATAATTTATTTATTGATGCTCAGGAATAGAAGTGCAATGAAGATTAGTACACAAAACTCAAGAGCATGGTGTGTGTTTTTTTTATGGTAATATCTTCATGAAATGTTAAAAGAACTTCATAAACTTAAGAAAGCATTTTCAAAGCTGAATTTGTGCTGGAATGTAATCTAAATTGATATTATCTTCAATGCACTTTTTTTTTTTTCTCTCTTTCTTTCTCCCCCCATTATTTGCTCATGGGGGGGGGGGGGGGATTTGACAAGAACACTGAATCTTCCATGTGTCTTAAAAAAAGTAATATATATAATTAAAATCCAAGCACAAATTCTGATATAGCTATTCACTTGGACATTCAATATATACTATAACCTTTATTAAATTAAAAAGAAAGTCTTGTGTGAAAAAAAATGTTTATCAGTTTATTAGGTAATTTAATATTTAACAGTAAAAATTTTAAAAGGTCACAATTAAAATGTCATATTGAAAAGAAAAAGTCTTGAGTCAAAAGTAAAATAACTTTATTAGTTTGTAAGGTTATTTAATATTTATTAGGTACTAACTGTTTATGATATCAGTTTCTCTTCATGCACTGTGAAATAGTTTGTATATAGGTTGTACTTGTAATAATATCCTAGTGTATATACACTAAGTGTCTGTATATAAAAAGATCTTCTGAAATGCAGGTTTATTCACCTAATGATTTTTTGGGGGTGGGGTCGGGGTGGATGGAAGTGTTGATACCCAAATTCTTGTAAAGACATAGTACTCTGTGCTGACATTCTGAGGTATGAGTGAATCAAACACGAGATATCCAGTGAAATAATTTTTTACTCATTATAACAAAGAAAAAATATATATACAGTACAAAACCTTTCATTAATTATACAAATAACAAGGAGTTTATACTACAACATAAAACCTATCCTTTTAAGCTTCTTTAGTTATTCCACTTGTGAAATTAACAAATGTATTACCCTGTTTTACATGTAATCCGTATATGTAAAAAAAATACACCACAATTATGCCATTAAAATATGAATCATAATAAATTCTGAATAAAGATTACATTCATACCAAGGAAATGCATAATGATTATTAAAACAGAAAAATATATATTGAACCTGAAGTAAAATAACCCCATATTTTGAGCTTGTGTAAAAGAATGTTACATATAAAAACAAAGCATTTGCTGTTGAACTTACAAAATAACAAATAAAAATAGCTCAACATTTAAAGCTCTGCTAACTGAAGAGAAGTAAAAAGAAAAGAATAAGTGTGTAACAGCATATAATAAATGCTTATTAACATGTAAATTAATACTGAAAATACACATGAGACGACCAGACAAAACTTGTCTATTCTAAATATAGTGTGATATGTCTTACAATATGTAGAAGAGATCATGTTAATGCTACCGAATTATATCAAAATAAACTTGCATTAAAGCAAACAAGAAAATGCTGAGAAAATTACACTGAAATAAATCACAATTCTAGTTTGCATATGAAACTTAAAATAAAAATAAAATATCTGCTAAATATATGTTTTAAATATTTCATCGAACTACCCTAAACTTTTAGTATCACTGTTACCTCAAAATTTAAACTCCTAAATTAAAAAATAAAACAGTTATTGCACTTCTCTTTTGCATACCCAATTAAACTTCCGTATTCAGAAAATAGATTTAGAAAAGTAAGGAAGAAACTGGAAAGGGAAACAGGGAGTTCTGTGAAAGCACAATTGAAGAAGAGGAAGAAAAGAAAATGTATATACAGAAAACTTCCATCATGTAATAAATACAACACTGATCATGCCTTAAAATATCTGAAAGACAAATATGTCAAGTTTACTCCGTTAAAGTCTCATCTCTGGGTTTCATCCTTAAAATTTCCATTCCCAAATTAGCTATTCCTTCTTAAAACTACATGTTTTTGTTTTGGTATTTCTTTTTAAACATATTTGTGTACCTTCAAATAAGTATAACCTATTAATTATACCATTTAATGATTTCACCTCTTGGCTTACAATAATAATAGAAAAACACATGTAGTTTCTCAACAAATATTCACTTGCCACATCATGATTATTCAAAACATGTCATACAAAGAGACATGTATTACAGACATATGCTGCTATGCATATCAATGATGATGTATGAATACCCACGATCTTTAATTTCCCATATAGTGCAATATCTAAGGTAAGATTTATTTTACAAAACAAAAATAATGGGACAAATAAAAGAAAGAATGAGAAGAAGAAAAATATTATAGCTCAAAATAAGAAATATTTACATAGAGCACATTATGTTCATATATCAGGTAAGTGGGAAAATTCACAATGACTCTTTTTCTACTTACTACAACAGTACTCACAGTCATAGTGATACTGTATCTCACATACCATAATCTCCGATTTTTCTTACACCAGAGAGTGAGATCAAGAGAATCAATAAGAAAAAGAAACAGAGTAACAGGTGAGAAAAAAAATTGGGGAAAAAGGCAAGAGTATGGAATAGACATTGAAATTGGAAGAAGAAATGCCCAACTATGTTTAATCTTAAAGCCATAGCAACATAGCCCTTATGAAAGACAAACACACAGTGTAGGATACGTGCAAATGCCATCCCACCAGACTGTCATGGAAATGCATCTACTTTTCTTACCTACATTTTTCACTGATCTATCTAGAGAGAGCTTTTCAGATAAACTTCAATGCGATTTTCCTCAAAAACTTACTTCTGATATGGTGACTTTCAAAAAATATTTCCAAGTTATTCTCTCTCTCTCTCTTTAAACTAACTTTAAAGTTCTTTTGTCATATGAAGACTTATGAAGGAAAAATAATATATTTCTTGGACTGAAGTACTCACATTCCTTGTGGCAATATCTTCAGTTTTTCCTTATATATATGTATATATTTTTTAAATAGAATGAAGCAGAAATTATGTTTGAGTGCTGCAACATCACAGACTGTCTGTATATCAAGGTGGTATAAGTGTATAGTAACTATATACATCTCAATGCACAATACATAAGTTGGCTTAAATCAAACTAACCAAAATCAATAAATTATAAGTGTGTGGCCTTGTCATATGTGTATATGTATGCTTTTCTTCTCTCTTTCTTACCACTTTCATTTCCCTAGATGATTTCTGCTCCTCCATGGAAAGAAATACTATGGAACAATCATGAATTCAGAGTGAAAATCATAATCTCCTCATGCACGAACAGGAAGAAACTACTTTTCAAGAGCGGCAACAATGTTACCCTTAATTTTCTTACAACTGAAAGGCAGAACCAGGAATGGATAAGTCTTTCACTTACTGCAGCTCAAAATCACAACTCTGATGGGTAAATGCCTCTTTTCCTACAAGTATCTAACTATATGCGCCAAACTACTGTCTATCAAGCATAAGCACTCTAACATTTGGCACTTGACAGCTGTGCAAGACTATACCAGCTTGAATATAAAAAATGAATCTTTCACATAAAGGTGAACCTGACAGACATTACTATTTGCCTTTTTGAGTGTTATAAGGGAGGTCTACATATCCCTGTGTTAAATAATATGTGAACTACTAAAATACTGTACTTGGAATTCTCCTTTCAAACATCTGAACAGTTTTTGTCTTGTCTCTCTTTGCACTGGGAACTGTGGCATGTGCTTTGGCTTGGAAAAGTGGAGTTCAAAGGACTATATTCCATTAACACATGCTAAATTCTCATTGGCTGACATACAAACAGAGGAAATGCAACTTCCATCATGTTTGCAGATATCATATTCTTGTACATGTAATCATATAATTTGGCATTTACTCTTGTGCATATATACTGCAGATATACAGTATATGTATATCACATGAATACACAAATACAAAGAAATACACATATCTAACACATTCATTCTCTTTGTAAAGAATCTCAAGGGTGATTGAACTTTTGAATGTTCATTTATACTTTTGAAGGCTGCGGGCTACGGCTATATTCTAGACGGATTTGATTTAGTATTGGTTTGTAACTAGTTGACAGTGGGTCTATCTATGCTAAATAATGACCCATGTGCATTTCCCTGCATCATTAATGCCTCTGTGACAAATGAACCAACACCCAATGCATTTTTCTATTTCCCTAAATGGTAAATAAAAATGTGTACAAATATAAAAGGTCCAGACATCTGGAAATGAATAAATGAATGAGTAGCCCAGTACATCTATCTAAATATCTGGCTTATAATCATTAAAAAATTATGATCATTGTAATGACTACAAGTACTGGTACTGTAAAACATTCATAAGATTATGTAAATTATGAGTAGTTTAATGTAAATAGTCAGTTTGATGCCTGTGCTTAGTATTTGCAGTGCACCTTCAAATTTCTGAATATTCACCAGTGATATATATAAAGCTATTTGTGAATTATCAAACATTCTAATACTCAAAAGTACAGTTGGCCAAATAAGTGACATGCATGATTTACAAAGATTTTCATTCAAAAGAAGTATCATCTAGCAACTTTATTTCACTGCACATTTTCCTACATCACTATAAAGAGAAGTTTATCATGAAAAATATGACTATATAATTATTTATTCCTGCTTAATGTGTCAACTTTTATACTTTAATGAGATAAAGTGAATGCAAACTGATTTTGGATGAGTATCGACAAAATATCATGGAACACCTGATTATCTATATGGATAATTCAGATTTTTTTTTGTGGATGGCTAGTTTTGTGTCCTTCATTTTCATACAAGATATTAGCATGCGTTTTCAGTGTGCATCAATAAAATTAAATTTGCAATATTCATACACTGCATAAAAGCAGACAGAGTTAACAATACAATACTAAAATAAAGCTAATAACTTGAAGAAAAATATGGCCACCTAAAATCATTGGGGGTAGAACCCCACTGTCATACCATTAAAATGGTACATGTACTATTAAAATTAACAAGCAATTCTGTCATACCACTTTCTCATTTATTCTTGAATGATTCAAGCTGCCAGACACCTCTGTGCTGTCTAAAAGTTTCTGAATTTTGCTTAGTCACTTATTTGCTTGACTGTACAACCTCCCCTGCTTGAGAATATTTCTTAGCATTTTTAAGAATCTGTAAAAATTGGTATGAATCATATAAAAAAGGAAAAAAAAACAGTTGATACCTATGTTGAAACATTCTCTAAATTAAAAGGTGTGGCCTTGGACCTATTACTAAGAGAACATGCTGCTTTGTGACCATGATTTCATTCATTATAACTAATGATTTATTATCTAATTTCTTTTGGATGCATAATTAATGGAAAAGGTAAAATGTCACTAAATAACATCTGAAGCATATGCACCATCTGTCTATTACCGTTTTGAAATGAGAGAAAAATATGGCAGTTTGCAATTACTGTGACTCTGAACCTCAGCTGAAAACCCATATTTCCCAAATATTAAAAAAAAAATGGTTTTGTCTTACACCCATCCTTTTAGCTCTTGTCTAGTCACTTAAGAAGTTAATAGATAAACGCTGCTTCACAAAGTTCCCTCCACTCCAATGTAAAGAATACATTGAAAAATCAGCCCCACTAGTACGAATCCCCATCAATGGATATATACACTATGGCTCCCCACATAGTGAATTCCCCCTCACCACACAAGGCACTCTCACTGCCTCTTGGTAAAACACTCACGTACTGATCTTCTCAGCCACAATCGCCACAATATCTGTCTTGAACCATCAACAAGCCGTGCCCTCATCCTCGTCTTCATTGGAGGAGTTAGCCTGATTTCCCCGGCTTGATGTGCTCTGGCTATGGGAGAGGAATGCAACGTTGGCAGGCTTGAGGAGGGGGCCCTGGTGCGGCTGGGGACTGCTGCTCGTTGAGGGGCTTGCTAGATAGCTTGCACTGGGTTGCTGTAGGTGGGAGGGGCCAGAGGTGTGGTGGAGGTGGCCAGTGTTGGGGTATGGGCGCTGGTGGGGGGGAGGGGCATTGGCTGGGGTGAGGGGTGAGGGGGAAAGACACGGCGTAGTGCATGAGGAATTACTCAGGTCACACACATCCAGGAGGCGGAGAAGCTCAGAAGGTTCAGGGCCTCCATTGATGCCCAAGCCTGTAATAAGACATTGGGACTATAAATATTTCTGATGAGAAAAAGAACAATGAAGAAGAAGAAGAAAGAAGAAAGAAAAAAGAAGAAGGAGAAGGAAGGAGAAGAAGGAGGAGAGAGGCAAGTAGAAGGAATATGGAAGAGAAAGAGGAGGAGGAAGAGAAGGAGGACGAAGAAGAAGAAGAAGAAGAAGAAGAGGCAGAAGAGAAGGAGGCAGAGGGGGGAGGAGGACGAGGAGGAGAAGGAGAAGGAGAAGGAGAAGGAGAAGGAGGAGAAGGAGGAGGAGGATGAAGAGGAGGAGGAGGAGGAGGAGGAGGAGGAGGAGGAGGAGGAGGAGGAGGAGGAGGAGGAGGAGGAGGAGGAGGAGGAGGAGGAGGAGGAGGAGGAGGAAGAGGAGGAGGAGGAGGAGGAGGAGATTAAGAAGAAGAAGAAGAAGATGAGGAGAATAAAACATAAAAAGAATTGAAGAAGAGGAAAAATAATTGATCAAGAAGAGGAAAAAGAAAAAACAGTTGGAAAAGAAGATGAAGATGAGGATGAGGAAGAAGAAAATAAAGAAGAAAAGGAAGGAAAAGGAAGAAGGAAGGAAGGAAGGAAGGAAGGAAGGAAGCAAAGAAAAGGAAGAAGGAAGGAAGGAAGGAAGGAAATAAGGAAGGAAAGCAAGAGAAAAAAAAAGAAAGAAGATAAATTCATTGATATGAAAAAGATAAGGAAAAAAAATATGAAAAGGATGAAGAACAAGAAGTTGAATAATTGGCTAAGAAGAACATCAAGAAAAAGGAAATGCCAGAATTATCACAAATTAACAATCATAATAATAAGAGAAACCATACCTGCATCACTACCTTTATTGCACAGCTCCAAAGCTGTGGTCAGGTCCCACATCTGTATTGCCCCATTTGAATGGCCTGTGAATATGTATCTGCGAGGCCTGGAGCCCATTCGGCTGCTTCCCTCACACTCGTGCACACAAAAGCCACTAATGGTTGTGTTGTCCACTGACTTAATGACACATACTCTGGAAAGAAACATACAGGTTACTGTATTACTGCAACAGTAAATCTTTAATGATACTACTTTTATAGTCTTGAAAGAGTTAAATGAATGTGAAATGTCTTTATTGTGGACATCTGCAATAAAGACAAATATTCATAGTTGTTTTTTTGTGCGTGCATATGAATAAAAAAAGAAAAAAGAAACTACAAAGATATTTTCTAAGGTCTCCTTGAAATAAAGAGGTACAAGTTATATATTTTTCATTCAACCCTTTAAGGGGATGACAAAAAATTAATGTAAAAAGATGATGATAATGTGCAACCCAAACATAGCTCATCTAACTGGAACATTTTGGCCATCCTCAATGCACCATGGGACAGACCCTTAAAAAAAGCTCAAATGAACATTAAAGACATTTTCTCTCCCTTGATCTGTATTCTTGTCTTAAAGCCAGAAAAGATATTTTCTACCAATTTAAAGTAAATTTAAAAAATACACATTAACACAGTCAATCTAATGTGTAAAGGGTGAATGAGGTCAGTTTACACAAGCATAATACTTTAAAAAATACAAAAACCATGAGAGTGGATAAAATTAAAAGCATTCAATTTTATAATGAATGCAAAAAGCCTTACCTTTTCCCATTGCTTGCTAGACGAACAAAAAGCTGGTCAGTGTCTGGGACTACCTTTTGGATAAACACTTGTTCATCATCTTGCTCACCATAAGGCCCTGGAAAAATATTATACTCTTGTAAGCATATATCATATATAATAAACAAAAAAAAATATAATACAAATAAAACAATTACATAATACATGAATATTCAAAGGAAACTAAACTACTGTCAAATTCTTAAAAGCTGGAAAAGACTAACAGCAAAACACAACTACTTACCACAATCATTAGCAATGGCATAATATATATTGGGATCTACTTCATCAATTGTAAGAATCTTATAAGAAGAGAGAGGCGTTGACCCAGGCTGAGTAGAGATCATGCCCCTAAACCTTGTAACAGACCAAGTGCGAACATGGTTGTATTCGCTGCAAACACTGATAAGGAGCTTCTCCGAGAGAGTGACCTGTAATGCATGACAAAATTACAGCACAGAATTATATGAACAGTCTGCAAATGTCTATTATATATATAATGTATAATACAGATATAAAATATTGTGAACAGGCTTTAATAAACCAAATGTTTTAACAGTAAATTTTGTGAAAATATTCATTCCTACTATA
>NC_061827.1:23673734-23676234 GCF_019202785.1 Penaeus chinensis | reverse complement strand
ACAAAACTCTTGGAAGGTGATTAGATTTATCTGGCATTATTTTTGCATTATTTCCATTAACAAATGAGTGTGGAATGTACTAACATGACTAGAAGAATACTGGCTCCAGGGAAATTACTATTTCCATGCTCAGGATCCTATTCCTGGACACCATGTGTAATTATTAATAATAATAATTACACAAACAACTAGCTGTTTAGTGTTATTACTATTGCACTGAGTTATGGACTATCTTGAGAGAAAATATGGAGTGTGTGCAAGGAAAACAGTCTATTACCATCTGGATAAAGCAAACAAAATGACAAATATAGACATTGGAAAATGGCAAAACAAATTTAAACACTTATGCAGAAAAAGAAAAAATAACATTGCAAAGGGGAGGCATACTTGTTTCCACGCCCAAGTGTTCTTGAGGGTTAGGCCTACAAGCTATGTGATGGCAGTGAAGCATCTTGTTCCAGTAGAAATCCTTTTTTATGTGGGTTTTCTTTGTGAAATAAAAATGTGTAAAAACCCTATTGCTTCTCTCTTCTTTTTCCAAATCACTACCAACTATCAATTAAGACTTTCTTAAACCACAATTACTAATTTTATACAATATTTGGGTATTTTTTCAGGTAAGGATCACACTGTGCTGCTTCTGAACATTGGTGTTAGTTTGATTTCACAGAAACTATCTGTAGAGATGATAATAGCCCCAATTAAGTATAACCATGAAATTACAGGATAAAAACTCTAGAAAATATATAAAATGACATCAGTCTATGCTAATGCAATTGGTGTGGCTTACACGGTGACATGAACCTTCCAATGTATTGTCATATGTCCCTTCCAGCTGTTCAAAAAGCTTCAACGTACAGAATTTGCTTCTAAAAAGGGCAAAACATCATTGTCTCAATCGTCATTCTGCACAAGACTAAGTTGAAAAAAATAGAAATCAATAAAGACAAAATAAAAACTATAAATAAAATAACATTAAAATTTTACTTTTGTGCATATAAGGCATTCTGAAATAAAAACTAAACTACTCAACAGATAAAAAAAGTCGAAGAAGAACTATTTCTTAGAAATAGTTATGAATTCCATATGCGAAAAACAGAAGAATCTGTTTGCTGGGATACAGATATCTAAGCGTTTCCAGTCTGATTTAGCTGCACATAAGGATGCACCCATCCTTATGTAACTTAACACACAGTTATCATCAATGTATGGAATCCAACTGAACTTCACTTCAAGTTTCAGTACCTGACTTAGACTCTGATTTGGACTCTGGTATGGATGACTGACTCACTCCATCCACATCATCTCAATAAACAGGTAACTTTTTTTTTTTTTTTCAATTAAGTTAGGTTAAAGTTAAAGTCATGTTTTTGTGTAATCCAAAGCCAAGAATGAAGGGAATCATATTAGAACTTATTAATAGGTAATAAAGAACTGAAATACCAGTGAAAAATAAGTTGCTTGATATCTCAAAAGCTGTAGTTTACATACCAAAATTCAAAACAGGAACTAATGTAAACACTAACCAAAACAAATTAAACACAACCACAAATAAACAAAAGCCAACCCTGAAAAACTCACCGATGTCATTCCGCGTCCCATCCTCCGAGATGCCCCACAACCTGATGTGTGAAGTGTAAGAAATGGCAAGCATTTTCTGGCCCGCCTCACCCCCTTGGCTGGGAGGAGACAGCTTAGCATTTAAAGCCGCACGCTCAATCAGCTGGTCAATGTGTGGGGATGTGAAGGCTAGCTGCCAGCCTGTGCTATCTTTGTTCCTGGAATCCGGGAAAACATTAGCTTAATCCAGATCAATGGCTCAGGGAAATATTTCAGACATTTTTTTTTTTTTTTGTAATAATCCTCATATGCATGAAATAAAGGGAAAAAAAAAAAAAAAAAAAAAATTGTGACATGAAAATTCCTACCCCCCTTTTTTTTTTTTTTTTTTTTTTTTTTTTACAAATTGGGAAACTGCTATTTGTACACACACTCACCAGCGATTGACAGCACTTTAATGTTAGCATGTAATAAGAAAATTAATACATAAAAAAATAAATTTGAAAAAGATTTTGGAAGTTCTATTAATAGATATTAACAATTTTGGAAGACAACAAAAAGTTTTTTAATATGGATCAGTAACTTTTATAATCAGTCCATAATAGGAAAACAATAAACAAAATGTACTCAACATACAAAAATAAGACTAAAAAAAAATCTAAAAGAATTAAATATATAACATACTTGTATAATCTTGCACCTACAGTTGAGAAACATGCTTATAAAATATACTGAATTTACAAAACGTTCTCAGTAAAGAAACCCGTTTCTCTTTCCTAATAATATTTCACATTATATGAACTTACTAGATCCACACAATCATAACCTTAACAGAGTTTAAGGGATGGATAAAAACAAAGCCAATTATTGACTTTAAAAATTAAATTTAACCTTAACCCTAGGGACAATGAAGAGGGAGATCTCTGTTTCACATGGAAAT
>NC_061827.1:23653734-23656234 GCF_019202785.1 Penaeus chinensis | reverse complement strand
AAAAAAAAAAAAAAAAAAAAAGGTGTGGTATTATATCTTTGGTAGATTAAACACAACTGCACATTCTTAAAAAGATAAACTCATTTTCAAAAACATCTTCTCTTCAAATATCCATATCACCTAATTAAGTATGAATTATGTCAGTTATGCTACTACAAGTTATATGTTCCACAATTAATTTGATGGGAAAAACATACAGTACATAAAATGAAGTATAATCAGTACTTCTGAATGAGTAAATAATATGTAGATATAATGATACATATGCACAAGTACAACAACAATAAAAAATTCTCTCTCTCTCTCTCTCTCTCTCTCTCTCTCTCTCTCTCTCTCTCTCTCTCTCTCTCTCATTCTCTCTCTCTCTCATTCTCTCTCTCTCTCATTCTCTCTCTCTCTCATTCTCTCTCTCTCTCATTCTCTCTCTCTCGCATTCTCTCTCCCTCGCATTCTCTCTCCCTCGCATTCTCTCTCCCTCGCATTCTCTCTCCCTCGCATTCTCTCTCCCTCGCATTCTCTCTCCCTCGCATTCTCTCTCCCTCGCATTCTCTCTCCCTCGCATTCTCTCTCCCTCGCATTCTCTCTCCCTCGCATTCTCTCTCCCTCGCATTGTCTCTCCCTCGCATTGTCTCTCCCTCGCATTCTCTCTCACTAGCATTCTCTCTCACTAGCATTCTCTCTCACTCGCATTCTCTCTCACTCGCATTCTCTCTCACTCTCATTCTCTCTCTCTCACTCTCATTCTCTCTCTCTCACTCTCATTCTCTCTCTCTCACTCTCATTCTCTCTCTCTCACTCTCATTCTCTCTCTCACTCTCATTCTCTCTCTCACTCTCATTCTCTCTCTCTCTCTCTCTCTCTCTCATTCTCTCTCTCTCTCTCTCTCTCTCTCTCTCTCTCTCTCATTCTCTCTCTCTCTCTCTCTCTCTCTCTCTCTCATTCTCTCTCTCTCATTCTCTCTCTCTCATTCTCTCTCTCTCATTCTCTCCCTCTCATTCTCATCCTCTCATTCTCATCCTTTCATTCTCACCCTCTCATTCTCTTCCTCTCATTCTCTTCCTCTCATTCTCTTCCTCTCATTCCCTCCCTCTCATTCCTTCCCTCTCATTCCTTCCCTCTCATTCCCTCCCTCTCATTCTCCCCCTCTCATTCTCTGCCTCTCATTCTCTGCCTCTCATTCTCTCCCCCTCATTCTCACCCTCTCATTCTCTCCCTCTCTCTGTTGAAGAAAAGCCATGATAGCCACAGGGAAAATATTATATGACACCACAGTAGAGATGACCAAAATGTATGCTAAAGGACAGCACACAGCATGTCTTAGTCCAATACCACTGGGAAAATGTCAGGTTGACTGTAGTGTTGCTTTGTGTAATGTTACTACACATAGATGGCTCCACAAGTGCTCTGCCACCAAGGAGGCAAATAGTAGTCTATGTGACCTGACATGATTTCCCCCTTCATTGAGCTTTCGGTATTTTTCTTTTATAATGTTATTAATATCAATACTGTTATTATTATTGTGGGCATTATCATTATTAGTGCTATTAAAAATACTAATAAAAATACAAAAATAATATTTAATATTTCCAAAAATCAAGGAAAAGGGTAAACAGGTGAGATACGTAGGATCAGTAATTGCCTCTATCGTGACTAATTACTTGCGGAGGCATCTATATGCAAATAAAGTTAAAAACTAAACTCATTGTGGGCATGGGATGCGTGTACATGCCATCCCCAGCAGCACTGCGTTAAGCTTGACTATCGTGATCAGTATTTTGCTTCCCAATTCTGTTTTCCAGTCTTGGTGAGAGATACTGACCATAAATGGGATTACAATCCAGTACAATTTGCAAAGACAGTCAAGTTCATGTTCTCTATAGATGAATTGTGCAAATTGAACAGCCAGATTCTTGAATAAATTCTTAATTTTGATGCAAGAACATTAACTTCTCTCATGTGTCAACATCTGCAGTTAAAATTACTGAAATACCGAAACATACACATACACAAGTACATGCACACACACAAACTCACAAATAATCTCGGTCACTAAATCTTGAAAATTTCCTTTATTCATACAAAATTGGAATCAAGAAACTTGCCATATCATGAAAATCCTCAGTTGTGAATTTTGGAAATCCCATCTCAAAAAGTTCCTCCTTGCTGCCCTCTAGGTATTTCTTGAATCTGAAATATAAATGCGCTTTAAAAAGAAGGTTCAAACGGGGGAAACGCACATCAACAACTAAAAATGCAGACGAGCACAAACACTCACAGAAAGCAACAAAGTGGAAGATATAAACAGAAATTTAATGTGTACAATTCCAGAGAGTGAAAACAATGAAAATAAATCTGGGGAACTTATAACCATTCCACTTATACACAATAAATCACAATAATACTGACTAGTGCAAAGAGTTTTTCACCAATTTCTCACACAAAAAGATAATAAATAAAGAAGGAGTAGAAGGAACAGGAAAAGGAGATGAAGGACAAAGAG
>NC_061827.1:23633734-23648734 GCF_019202785.1 Penaeus chinensis | reverse complement strand
TCAGGTTACAATATATCTGATTTGATCATATTAGATTGGGTTAGCTGAAAGCTAGTAACATAAAGCATGGCAGGGCAAGTAAGGTGTAGTTTGCATTGGATAAATAAGAACTTCCTTTAGGCATACCAAGTCAGAGTAGTGATGGGTGGAATAATCTATGACAGAGTAGGTGAGTTATGTTGAACTAAATTTGAAAAGGATGTTAGAATAGGATAGAATAGGATGGGTTGGAAGTGTACAGAGCAAACAACACAAAGGATGGTTTCATGTTAACACCCTGTAGACAAAGAACTCCCCTCGGATATCACCAAAAGCAACTTAATTTAGTTCGTTATCGGAACTTTTGACTCCAGTGGCGAAAAAAAAACAAGAGGAGCAAGTTACATCTCCACCAAAATACCCTTAAAAGGCATTTTCCGAATATGTTAGTTTTGCGTTATTTCTGTTGTCATAACTACTTTCGAAGATTCTTATGCCGTACCACAACGGTACTCTAAGGAACCAGCAGATGGAAATTGTGAAAAACAAAAGTATCGAATATATAAGTAAATAAAATAACTGAATCTATCAAATGTAAAAAAACACATCTCTTCTTCCTCTTCTCCTCCTTATTCTTCATTCCCCTTCTTCCCTTAAGTGGTCAAGAGGATAGGCCTTACTAGGGTCATATTCCGGCGAGGTAGTGTCCTGATTATTGTCCTTGTTCTCCTGATTTATGTCCTTATTCTCGATATTTTCCTGATTTTTGTCCTCCATCGCGAGTTTGTTTACCATTATTCACCCGCGTGTCCGAATCCCTTCTTGTGTGGCTTTTTGTCTTCGAAAATTTGTTTTATTATTGTTATTGCTGTTTGGATTACTATTCATAGTATGTGATTACTATTGTGGATTTTTAGCAAAATAAGTAAACTATTTTGAGAAATTTTCAATACATTATTTATTCCTATCTCTTTTCATCATAATTCTCAATTTCATATAACTTCTTATTTGTATTTTCCTATAGCTTCATTTGTTTGATCATTCTATTCATTGCTCTTACCTTATCGATATCATCAATATTCTTTTTATTATTACTGAACTGCTACCGTATTGGGTAAAGGCATTAGTTACACTGCATTGTTCTTAGTTAACCTTTTCTTGAAAAGGTGAATAGGACTAGTGAGACCTCTTTATAAAAAAAATAGTGATACAGCTGCTATATTATTCTTTAAGTGAGTATTATTTATATGAGGCTCGTATATATATGTTATATATAATATATGATAGACTGTCCTGAGGCCGAAGTCAGAGTCAGTAGCTATGTAATGTACCCTCTGCGGTGGTCATGGAAACCGAGTTGTTTTGTTAATTAATATGACTTGTACTGATTTTGAAAAATAATTGTTCATTTATATTGTTTTCTCCTACAATAGCTATTTAAATTTCGCCAAAAAAACGGGCTTCTGTATCGACATCTTTTCACAGCATGACTGGTTTTTATGCATTATCCTCTCTCTAGGCATAGGATAGCATTGAATTTACATTGTTATACCTATGGTCAATTGCTCAGTGTATCTTGATTATGACTGTTGTCATATATTCAACTAAAGCGAGGCATGGACGCTAGCATCTGTCAACTTCCAAATACTTCGACTTCTAGGACCTTCTCGAACGCCTCACGTGTGATGTACGATAACGGCCAAGACTAATAGCTGTCAATTCTATTTACCTGTAAATTAACTTTTTTTTGTGTGTGTGTGTTAAACTTTTATGCGCACATATATTAATTAATTTAGCCAGTTCTTTTTTGTATCATAGTATGCAATATTTCTTAATAGTGAATTTGTAGAATAACCTAAATTCACTGCTTATTTCGTCCTCTGATATGTGGGTTATTTGTCTCTTAAAATTCTATCTTTTAAAAGACCCAGACTCTTACGTCAATTATTCTTTTAGAATATAATTTCACACTAAGTAAAACAAAGTGCAAATAATGATAATAATACGATATACCGCGCGACACTTTGCCGCCAGCGGTACGACACCTAAACAAACCGGGCGCAGACGGCGGCACAGAACCGCTGCAGACGAAAGTAGTGAAATTCTACAATTATATCTGAATTCATCTGCAAACATTGAGGCCGATCACCGTCGTCTCTTGCATTTTCGGGAAGCTCAACATCAGCACAATCCATCATGTCGATCAAGGCAATGCCAATGAGGACCGGTGGGAAGAGCAAGTCGGAATTCAAGGATAAAGAAAAACCCGCTCAGATCCGCGCTAGCAACATTGTAGCCGCTAAAGGTAGGCCCTTTACTTTGCCAGTAACAAAGGACACGGGGAAGGGGGGAAACAAGTAATCAATCCTGATACCAACGGTGAACAATGATCAACGAGGCGATGAGAAGTCTCTGAGCGCGAGGGGCACGAGTGCTTGGGGGTGTGGGTGGATCCCCAAGACGGCGGAGGTATGAGTCACTCGCAGGTGAAGTTGTTTTGGTCCCGATTTTGCCTTTGACGCAAGCTTTAGCTTACAATTTGGTATGTGCGAATCCTCTCGGACAGGAAAATTACTCGGGTAGAAGAATTACAGAACGAACGGGCAAATTTACCTGTATTTAGGCCTTTGTTTATGTGGGTGTTGACTGACAGGAAGAGAATTTGTATATATCTATGTAAATGTAATTTGCTATTTTTGCAAAGACAATAGTAGCATAAAATTGTTATCGTAGATATACATAAAAGTTCTAAAATTATGGAAATGTTTACAAAGGTCAGTCACTGGTACCAAATGTCAAGACCATATATGGAGAAAGATCAGTAGATAAAATGTCAATTGATATTTTCTGACATTTATTTCAGGAACTGGTAATTCTAGAGGAAATTAAATTTTCTGTTTTTCCTTTATATTTTTTCCTATCCCCACTATTTTTTTGGGGGGGAGGGTACAGGTAATTGGGTTAAGGAGCAGGAGGACACAGATCCAGGAAATCACTTAACCCAATGTGCGCAGGTGCCCACTGTAATAAGAAGTTTGTGTTGTCTTTACATATAGATGGCTCTAAAAGTGCTTGGTCACCAAGGAGTCAACTAATAATCTTACCCATCTTGTCTGTTTATCCTTTTCCTTCATTTTTTAAAGCTTCAATTCAATAATTTTCTTGTCTTATTGATATTTGAATAACAATTTAATAATCATAATATCAATAAGAATGATAACAATGTCAATATTAGTAGTATTGGAAAGAAAAATGCATTTTCCCGCCAATTCAAGGAATGGGGAAATCAGAATTGGTCACAAGGGCCAACTGATAGACTTCTTGCCGCTGAGCACATGTGGAGCCATCTGTATGTAACAAAACTCACTAAAATCTAAAGGGTACAGGAAATAAGCCCACTGACATTGGGTTAAAAGTGAGCCAAGAATTGTATTTTGGATCTTATAAAAAAGTGTATAGAAGAAACCCCCATGCAAAGTTCAATCACTGAAGATTTGACCCGACATTGTGGGTAAGAACTCACAAATGATCCCCATCTTCTTGCACCTAAAATTGTCTTATGAACAAAATATTAAGAATGGTATAGTTTACTATGCACAGCAATGTGGTACAAGGCAAACCTTGCCCTTAAGAAATAAAGACACACTTCATTTTTAGTATTCCCTTTGCAAGTTGATAAGCAAGTTGTGCAGCACATTACGTTGGTTTACATTCACATTATGACCTTACTAAAAGAGGGATAAGCCAATTACACTCGCAAAGGAAAGGAAGCTACACTGATTCATTAAATAATCTACGCTGGCCAAGAATAACGTAGGAAATGAAGAAAATAAGTGGTGGTTAATGTTACTGAGTGACGCATAGAAATAGAGGGAAATGGACATCGCCCCACCATCTTATAGAGCATAAGAAAGTCATACAACACAAGTACAGCTGCTGCAACCTCATATTCACCATGAAATGAAGAAAATATCCTGCATATTGCCACTCAGAGACTACATCCACAACACACTCACACATCCAGAGTTGTTAATGTTACGATTTCTCTACAAAATAGATGTGGCAGTTAGCACGAAGTGCTAATAAAGACCTAGACTTAGAGTAAGACCTAGATCATTAGATCATTCATTATTCAATAGGGAAGTAGGGGTAATGAGAACATGAATTATTAAAATGGTTTCATCGAAAGCAATAATTTATAGCAGCACACAAGTTTTATTACTAAATGTTATTCACATGTGAAACAAAGTATTTTGTTACAGATAAATGTTTATGGTTATTCTCTGACAGTCAAGGGTAACATTCTGATTGTCTTTAAAGTACTATTGATGATTATGTTTTGGGGCAATATCTACTCTCAGAACAATACTCAATAGATTGCAAAATATTCATTGTGGTTCATTTTTTCAGCATGGACACATTAAGCTAGAATAAAATGAAGATATTATTGTAGAGGACTAAAAGTTGCAGTTTTAAGGAAAAAGGAATAAGATCAAGGAAATGCCACCCACACCCTTAGTCCACTTGGTAGTCCCAAGTTTCAGCTCTATCTGTCCTTGCACACTAAGGTGAAGACAATGGTTCCTAGGGGGTGTAGCGGGGGCAGATCCCTCCATCACATTCCCCTAAAGAGCACGCCTATTCAAGGCAACATAAACTGTTGAATAAATTTTGTGATGTGGAGTTAGGGATTCTTTGGCAAGTGCATGCATATTGTAAAGAATTAGCTCATTATTATTACAACAATATGGTTTTAAAGTATATGACTTTGTTCAATTGTAGGCTGATGTAAATGTTCTCAGCTTATTTGATGTATGCTGGGCTAAGTGATTCAGTAAATTGGGTACATTAAATTAATTATAGACTTGTTTGTTTGAACATGAAGCCACTGTAGGTTAAGGAGCATCTATATATAAGCTACACTTACCATGGTGCTGCCTGTTCTTGTTCATAAGATTTGAAGAGAAATCCATATAATGTACAATTCCATCATTGGGTATGAAGATCTTTCCATTTTAGGACAAGTGTGGGCTAACATTTTACAACTGTAGCTGTCCATTTTTACTGCCATGAAACTAATGTATTCTATTTTCTGATAGCTGTTGCCGATGCCATCAAGACCTCCCTGGGCCCAAGGGGAATGGACAAGATGATCCAGGATGGCAAGGGTGAAGTCACTATCACCAACGATGGTGCAACAATCTTGAAGCAAATGAAAGTTCTCCACCCAGCAGCCAAGATGTTGGTGGAGTTGTCACAAGCTCAGGATGCTGAGGCAGGAGATGGCACCACCAGTGTTGTCATCCTTGCAGGTATGCTATGCATTTCCTTTCCTCATGATACTACGTTGGATATTAAAATGTGAAAGAAAACTTTGATAAAAGCTATCAGATGAATTAGGTCTTCTTTCGAGAAAAATTGTAGACTGAAAGTTTTACATGTTTTATAGTTGTGTTCAGTGCTTTTTGTGGTACTTCAATTTTTTTACCTTTTGCTTAATTAATTTTGTTTATTTCTACTTTTTCAAATTAAAAAAAATATCCTTACAGTAAAGGATTTATTTATTACAATATGCAAAGTATCTTGTATGTTGAATGAACTGTATTTAATAGTGTATCTTTTTATCTTGTTTTACAACATGTATTGAAAGATCATGGTTTCTCTTCCATAGTTTTACTTACCCTTCCCATATTGTCTCAGGTGCAATGCTGGAAACTTCCCAGAAGCTGTTAACAAAGGGCTTCCACCCGGCTGCCATCTCTGACTCCCTCCTCCATTTCTCGGCCAAGGCAGTGGAAGTCCTTGAGTCCATGGCTATTCCTGTAGATCTGTCTGACCATGCCTCTCTCCTCAAGAGTGCAAACACATCTCTCAACTCTAAGGTATGGAGTTGAGTTGTTGTCAAGGGATGATATCCTCTGCTACAGAGGTTTGCCAAGATTTGATTATTCTGTTTGGGTAGCTTACGGATTTCATCACCTTTTGTGGATAAGCATGTGACTACAAGAACTTTTTAAAAAGTTTCCATTATAAATAGTTATTGTAGAGCACGTGGTTGCCAGCCATCTTTGGTGCAACAGTATTTACTGAATCTGTATTTTCTTTGTCAGAGGTTTTTGAGATTACTATGAAAATCATCAGTTTTATGTTTACTATATTGCAACTGAAAATCCACTAAAATATTCCACTTCCAAATTTCAGGTTGTCCATGAACATTCAGGTATGCTTGCTCCAATGGCAGTTGATGCAGTGCTAAAGATTGTGGACCCCTCTAAGGACACCAATGTAGATCTCAAGGACATTCGCATCCTCAAAAAGCTTGGGGAAACTGTAGAGGATTCCCAGCTGGTGGATGGCATTGTCTTCACACAGAAGGCCCAGGGGCAAGGAGGACCCAACAAGGTGGAGAAGGCAAAGATCGGCCTCATCCAGTTCTGCATTTCTCCACCCAAGACTGATGTAAGTAGTTGCACAGCAGGCAAGGATACAGGCAGTTCTACTCGTGATGCTCTTTTCTCTTTGGCTTTCTATTTTTGAAATGGCCTTTGATTTCCTTTTTCATATATTGTGTGCGCTTGATATTGGATTAATACCACTGTTTCATACACTTTGTGTTTCTCTTCTATTCATTCCTTTGTGAATTTATCATCACAATGTATAGTCACGTGCTGAAAAATATTTTGTTTCCAGATGGACAACACTGTTCTCATTAGGGACTACACGGCCATGGATCGTGTGCTTCGTGAAGAACGCCAATATATTCTCAACATTACAAAGAAGATTAAGGCTGCAGGCTGCAATGTCCTTCTCATCCAGAAGTCTATTCTCAGGTATTGGTGGAGATCAAAACACATCCATTTATCAGTTGTGTTTGGCATACTTGTACTTTCAAACATTTTGGAGTTTATTGAATTGTTTTTTGCATTGTGAGGTAAAGTTTGACCTATTTTTTAATAGTATCTCTTATGGTTTAATTTTTTCTTCCTTTTTCTTCTAGGGATGCTGTGAGTGACTTGGCTCTCCATCTCCTAGCCAAGCAGAAAATTATGGTTGTGAAGGATATTGAGCGTGAAGATATTGAGTTTGTGTGCAAGACCCTGGGTTGCCGTCCTGTTGCCTCTCTTGACCATTTCACCCCAGAATGTTTAGGTAATGCAGAACTATCAGAAGAAATCCAGGCAGGCACTAGTAAATTTGTGAAAGTTACAGGTGTACAGAACCCTGGAAGAACCGTTTCTATCTTGCTTCGTGGTAGCAACAAGCAGGTGAGTTATCTTGGTTAACTATTAGTTCAGTAATTAGCTTAACAGAAACATCAAGTTGAAGGTACTATCCTTCACATTTTGGATATGGGATGATGGATAAATAATGGTGATTTATGTGTAGGATCATAGAGAACTCTAAGGATTGCTGCTTAGAAGAATTGATAACCAAATTTATTTTCAAATAATTTTTACAGGTGCTGGAGGAGGCAGATCGGTCACTTCATGATGCTCTGTGTGTTATCCGTTGCCTTGTAAAGAAGAGGTTCCTCATCCCTGGTGGAGGAGCTCCTGAGGCTGAGCTCTCTGTCAAATTGACACAGTTTGCTCAGTCTCTTAAAGGCATGGATGCCTATTGCTTTAGGTTAGAATCTTTATTTCATCCTCCCGCTAGTGAATTATCGCATAATTATGACTGAATTTTGGTGAAATATTTGATAGTTTTCCTTTATTCAGATTATTTATTTATTATTAATTATTATTATTATTATTATTTTTTTTTTTTCATATTACAGAGCATTTGCCGAAGCTTTGGAAGTAATACCAGGTATCCTTGCTGAGAATGCTGGTCTCAGTCCAATCTCAACTGTAACAGAATTGCGTAACAGACATGCTCGCGGGGAGACTCATGCAGGAATCAACGTTCGTAAGGTAAGCTTCATCTATTTATTGTTATTGTAGCTTTAGCATGAAAATTTGATAGTCATAAGCAAGAATTTGAGACAGCACCCATATTATTCAGGGTAATGCATAAATTAGTACATTAGAGCACTTTAGTTGATATATTTTGTATTGAAGAGATGAAAGAATTTACTTCTAAATTCATTTATCTTGATTTAATAATTACTCCAGTATATTGCATATTTATGTTATTACCTTACAGGGAAGCATCAGCAACATCATTGATGAGAATGTGCTGCAGCCACTTTTGGTGTCTACATCTGCCATTACTTTGGCAGCAGAGTGCGTGCGGTCAATTCTGAAGATTGACGACATTGTAAGTAACAGGAACTTTATAAAGAAATATAAAGCTTATATTAAAATTCTATACAGTAATATACTGTCAAAATAAGTAAGTAAAAAAAAAACATCTCATTGAATATGTCGTCTCAATTTCAAAACTTTTTCAGGTGAATGTGATACGCTAGATGACCTGACCCTTCCTGGGATGTCAGCAGTCGGTCAGCTTGCCCAAGTGCTTTAACGTCGTCAACCTCTGCATTAACGCCCTTCTTCTGCTCGTCACAACTATTTTTTTTTTTTTCCCACTGTATCTCCCAGTGTGCTCTATTCACCAATATTGTAAATTTACTTATTAATAAACAATAAACAGTTGTCAACGTTTTTCTTAAACTAAAGCAGATACTGTTTATCATTCATTTAATTTACATGTATTATTGCTGATACAGTATGAATAAACCATTTGTAACTAAAGCTTTGTTGTATTTCTTGAAAAGGGTGTCAACTAATGAATAGTACCAATGTCTTCAATCAACTTCCAACCAGTCTGACATGAACAGCAACCTTAAATGGACTGAAATGTGCACAACACAACTACTATTGTCTTTCATTTTACATATTCAGAGGACTTTTTTCATTTCGTAATGGATGTTAGAATTTCATATTTACATATTCGTAGATAAATACAGTAACGTGTTCACAAAGATAAAAGAAAATGACACGGATGATGAAAAAATGACTTTACTTTTCAACCTAGTTGAGAGTTCATCCATTCGAGTGTAAATTTATATTTCGACTTAGGAGGAATTGAGTTCAGAAGGTTAGGATCCCATTTTATTCACTAGTATGGCAGGTCTTTTTGTTAAGTGACAAGACGTCTCCAATTAATTAATAAGGGAATATAAAGGACTGAAAACCACATTAAGTGATTCTGTTAAGATTGTTAAATTTCTCTAAACTTGAGGCATGATAGGAGGTCATTACATGGTATATTTATAAATGTGATAACACAAGCGACAAAACAGTGGTGAAATGATTAGTTAACAGAGTTGTTTCTCTGCCGTTTTTGTACCCCGATGATACAAGGAGCATTGTTGGCTGGAACTTTAGTTCTTGGCCGGGCCTCCCAAGCCATTAAGGTTCCTGTAGAGGTATCAACAACGAGACTCAAGACCACTGATGACGACTTGTCATTTTTATGAATATGAGCAAAACTCTTTTGAACACAATTAGTGGTTAATTTTGGCTGGCAACCCAAATCGAGAACCTGACGTATCCGAGCGAGGGATAATTTTTGGCCAAGTTTGCATCTTCAGTGCCGGGTCCGATTTCGATGAACTGAAGACCCTGAAAGTGCTGGAAATCTTACATATATCAAAACAATAACCCTGGAAGGCGCCCTGAAGGAATGAAACGCCCTCCCCTTGTTGGGCTCGGTGGTGGGGTCAGGGCATTGTTTGAATGAAACTGTAGTTCATCTGATGGATATTCCTTTTTCTTCCTCAACTCACCCCAAGAAATCACTCACAGAACACCAGGGGATCTGAATTCCCCTGTCCATATAATGCACCATTCTCTAGGAAGAGAATAGGAAATGCTCTCAATCTTTGTCACAAGACTGCCTGTTAAAACTCTTTAACAAAATATTTCAGGAAGGAACAATGCCGAAATTATGGAAAGTAGCCATAGTAATAGTATTCCCCTAGCCTGAAAAAGAACCAGCCAAACCAGAAAACTACAGACCTATATCTTTGACAAGCTGTAGTGGAAAGTACTGGAGGAGATGGTAAATTTTTGCTTTATATGGCATTTAGAAAAAGAACAAGTACTCTCGCAAATTCAGATTGGATTCCGAATGCTGAGGTCGGCATGGAAGCATGGCATGATCATGAAACTCCATTCTATTGATCTGAAGGAAGCCCTGCCCATCTTCATAAACTTCATAAACAATTTCTTAAATAACAGAAAAAAATAGAGTTTGGATAGGAGACCATCTCTCAAGCCAAGAAAGTCAGGAGGAAGGAGACCCACAGGGAAGTGTCCTAAGTGTAACCCTCTTTGCTATCGCCATAAATGACATTGTAAAAGCTGTGCTAAGAGATGTCTCGTGCAGTGTCTATGTGGATGACTTAGCATATTGGATGTACAAAACTGCACACAGACTGCTATAAATCAGGTATCGCAGAGGACCACATCTCATGGTTTTAATTTCTCCCAAAACAAGACAGTAACCATGCATTATCATAAAAGAACCAGCAACTTCTTGGGAGTGACACTTGACCCGAGGTTGTTACGGTTACCATACATAAAACAGCTCAAAACGGAGGCTGCCAAAGCACTGATATTTTGTATATGCTGTCTCACCTGCACCAGAGTGCTGTACCGTACAGCACTTCTAAGACTTTATCGAGCACTGATAAGAAGTAAGCTACTAAACGCTTTCCATAATGAAGCTTTATATGCAGAGGGTGGAAAATTACCATTATAATTTCACCGTGATAATATTAAATGAACTTCATCTATCACAATAGGCTACAGAGAAACCATGGATCTCCCGCGTACAAATCAGTGTTCGACCCCAGGGCAGGCAGCCTTATAGCACATCTCAACCTAAATCTAAGTAGGCTCCTACCAGTTGGCAACCCCAAAATCCCTACGTGGACAAACGAGATAAAGGCGGACTTTATAGCAATAGAAAGAAAAAAATGATATAGAAATAAACCAGAAGTTTCTAGAACACCTCTAAATATAGAACATCAGCATCCGAAAATGGAGTAGGTTTAGCAAACAAGGAGAAAGTGTGGGGTGTTTCCTTCCAACAGCATCGGTATTTACTGCACAGTTATATGCCACCCTTTCTGCGGTCAAGATGATTAAGAGACATTGAAAATCGCCAATTTGTGATATGCTCTGACTTTCGCACTACAAGCTGTTGAAAGTTTAAACTCCCACTCAGTAGCAAGAAAAATCTCAGACCGGCTGACACTGGTATCGTCAGGGAAAAAAAAGATAATCCTGTGCTTGATACTTGCTCATGTTGGCATCTCTGAAATGAACGGGCAGAAAAAGGCCAAAGCTTTGGCTTCCCCTCCCACTGCTTTTGATTCCCCTCTCCAACACTCAGCCCTGAAATCCCAAATCAGAGAAACATTAAGACAAGTGGAAATGTACATCATCTTGTCAGCTGAGAATAATTGTAAAAAGATCTTGGTATCTGGATCACAAGCTTTAATGTGAACAGAAAATTAGAAAGCTATAAAATCTATGAGGAACCATGGAATAGGTATTTACAAAACCCATCACTTTAAAAACTTGAGAGATGATTATGATTCATAATTTTTTAAACATACCTACTGTATATAAACCAACATGTCTTATGAAAATTTAAATATAATCTTATTAAAGAACGAATAGAATGTGTATATATTTAAAGTTTTAATAATACAAAAATATAAAGGAATAAACCGCTAATGACCTTAATTCTCTGCCTGTGACGTCATCGCGGATGCCTTTGTGCATGTGGTGGTTGTTAATGCCCAGACAGAAACTTACTATGCCAGGAAGCTCACACACACACACACACACACACACACACACACACACACACACACACACACACACACACACACACACACACACACACACACACACACACACACACACGCACACACACACACGCACACACACACAGACAGCACACACACAAACACGTATATATATATATATATATATATATATATATATATATATATATATATATATATATATATGTATATATTTGTATATATACATACACATGCATATATATATATATTCATATATACATATATACATGTATACATATAATTATATATCTATACAAAGATAATGCATATATAATACATACATACATATATATATATATATATATATATATATATATATATATATATATATATATATATATATATATGAACCGCGTTCATGTTGACAAATGTATAAAAGGTATGAATGAGAATGAATATCTTCACAATACAAGAGATGTATTTGACCGGTTTCGACTATGTCTTCGTCAGAAATACATGTATTTCTGACGAAGACATAGTCGAAACCGGTCAAATACATCTCTTGTATTGTGAAGATATTCATTCTCATTCATACCTTTTATACATATATATATATATATATATATATATATATATATATATATATATATATATATGTATATGGGTGGGTGCTTCATGCTCGGGTGATGTGAAGCGATGGTGTGGTAGCCTAGTTAGCGTTAAGTGCTTGCATGCCTTCCCGCTTTCAGCTGCCACCGCTGACTAGCCTGGTGCGAAAAAGGGAGCAGCTATGCTTAAGACTCCCCTGCCAGCTCATAGCCTCTCCATCATCAAGACTTCTACAGTGCCTCCTCGTGGCCACCCATGGAAACTAGGTACCTTGCGGTCCTAGGCTGAACTGTGGAGGCTCTTGGAGCAGCAGGAGGCCCTAAAGGTACGGAGCTATGGCCCACCGGCGTGTGGATACGCATTGGCTTCGTAATAACTCCTGCCCCCGAGCCCCCTGGGTATAATGGGCGGCTGTGGGGAGGCAGGCCTTGCCAGTCGGCTCCCCCGAGATAACCATGTAGTTGTTGGTGCTGGGGGGAGGGCTAAAGTCCCTCCTACCCAGCAAGTACGGCGGGCTGTGGGTCCCTCTGGGTTAGCGACCGCTGGGACTCGGGTGGGGAGGGGGGGTTACCCACCATGTAGGGTCCCAGCGGCCGCCAGCCTGGCGTGATGCTTGTGGGGGAAAGCCCAAGGGAGCCCTGCAGGCGGATTAGGGGGCCTGCAGCCAGCCAACCTCCTCTATATGGGGCGGCGTCACCCGGAGTGACTGCCCGAGGTTAGACTTCAGGCGGACTGTCAGGGTGGGGGCTTGGAACATCCGTTCCCTGCGACAGGACGATCGGTTACCACTACTACCGAGGGAATTGAAGCAGCTGAGAGTTGAGGTGGCTGCTCTCTCGGAGGTGAGAAGACCTGGCAGTGGCACGATTAGTGTGGGTGGCTACACCTACTACTGGTCGGGCCGCAGCGATGGCCACCATCTCCAGGGAGTAGCCATAGCCATCTCCAGCAGACTTCAACCCTCGGTTGTTGAGGTCACTCCAGTCGATGAGCGTATCATGGTATTGAGACTGAAGCTTTCATTTGGTTTCATGTCTCTTGTTGCTGTATACGCTCCTACTGATGTATATAAACTTGAAGTGAAAGAGATGTTTTAAGCCAAACTTGCATCTGTGGCAGACAGGTGTCCTCGGCGAGATATTCGTATTGTTCTGGGCGACTTCAATGCGGTATCCGGCTGGGATCGAGCTGGCTACAAGATGTCTGTCGGTCCTCATTGCTTAGGAGCTGATGCTGGCAGCGAGAATAGCCTCCTTTTCCGTGACTTTGCTAGGTCCCAGAAATTGAGGATTTCTGGCTCCTGGTATCAGCGTTCTGACCCGCATCGTTGGACTTGGTACAGCGGTACAGGTAGAGTGGCCAAGGAGATCGACCACATCCTCGTTAGCACTCGGTGGAGGATCCTCCAGAACTGCAGGGTGTATCGAAGCGCTGATTTCTGTGGAACTGAGCATAGATTAGTTGTGGCTCCTCTCCGGGTCCACTTTAGAACCCCCCGTCGCCCAAATGAACACCCTAGGGTGTTTCATTTGGACAGATTGAGGGAGGACGAGTGTACCCGGGGGTTTGCCGAGGCTATCTCTGGTCGTCTCACAGCACTCGAGGGCCTGGCAGACCCTGTTCTTATGTGGGATACCTTCATGCGTAAAACGCTTGAAGCAGCTCAGGAATCCATTGGTGAACGCCCAAGAACAAGACAGAATTCCATCTCGCAGGAGACACTGGAAGCCACAGATGCTTGTCGTGCGGCTCAATTGTCAGGGGATCGCAACTTGCACCGCTCTCTGGAGCGCAGGACTAGGTCACTGTTGAGAAGGGATAAGGAACAGTTTATCAGTAGTCTTGCAGAGGAGGTCGAAAGCCATTTCCTAGTAAATGACCTTCGTCCTGCCTACCAAGCTCTGAGAAAGCTGAACTCCAAGCCCTCCTCACAGACAACTGCAGTCCGCTCAGCAAGTCGCCAGATAATCTCAGATCCTGATGGGGTGCGTTGGGCTGAGTATTTTGAGCAGTTGTATAAGGCTGATCCACCAACAGTTAACATGGATGCGGGTAATGGTGACTCCTCTGCCAGACCCACCCATCAGCGAGGATCCACCCTCCCTGACCGAAATCAGGGGGACGATCTCCAAGCTGAAGAGTGGTAAAGCAGCAGGTGTTTGTGGCATCTCAGCCGAATTGTTAAAGGCTGGTGGAGAACCTATGGCAAGGGGCTTGCATGCAGTCCTGTCTGCCATCTGGCAGACTGGTACCTTTCCCCCTGAAAGGTACCAGGGGATCGGTGGGACTGCAGCAATCACCGAGGCATTACAGTACTCAGTGTACCAGGCAAGGTACTCGCGCACATCTTACTGAGATGTATCAGGGACCACCTGTTGAGGCACCAAAGGCCGGAGCAATCTGGATTCACTCCTGGTAAGTCCACAATAGACCGCATCCTGGCACTTCGAATCATTATAGAGCGCTGTCGTGAGTTCGGACGTGGGCTACTCGCAGCCTACATCGATCTCAGGAAGGCGTTTGACATGGTGCATCGCGAATCTCTCTGGGAGATCCTGAGACTAGGAGGAATTCCAACAAGGATTATTGGACTAATAGCAAACCTGTATACAGGCACTGAAAGTGCTGTAAAGTGTGGTGGGGGC
>NC_061827.1:23618734-23628734 GCF_019202785.1 Penaeus chinensis | reverse complement strand
TTCACATCTTGTTCCGATAATGTGGAACTTAGCGCCTTCAGAGACTGTCAGTTGTAAAAGTACGATTCCCAGTCTGTCATTGTACCATTGTGGAATCGAACCGATCAAACCACATTCTTTCACCCTCTAAGGTCAACATAAATACGCCGATAAACAGTAAATATTTATTGTTTATACAGTATGATACATCATTACATTTACATCAGTGTGCCAGGCGGCCGCGGCCCCAGGCAGAATCCGAGAGGATGATTTTGTAAAAGAGGCAGTTACATAGCCTAGAAGATGAACACCATGTAATACTAAAGAAGCAAAATCACAGATAATAGAGCAAAATAAAGAAGACTGTAACAGAAAGCAGGTAATTCACATACAAGGGAATGCAAGCAGAGTCTTACGGGGGAGACTCTTCACTCATAATTTTTATTTTTTCTCCATATTTTTTTGTATAACAATTCAAAGCGGAAAATATACGGGAAATAATGACTTAAAATCATCACAGTGGAACCTCACTAAATTAGACTCCATCTCTTAATAATTCATCATAAAATCTGAAATTTACTTATAGTAAAAACGGAAAAACATTTATCAAAATATGTAGCATTCACATTTCCTACACGCCCAAATTGATTTACTTAAGCATTGCACATAAGGCACATATGTCGTAATCACAGACCCATATAATTTTGCAAAGGATCAACAACTATGGTTAACGATCCAATGGCATATAGATTAAAAAGTACGATACCTATTTATATGACGATTGTGACAGAATACTAGCAATGCCTTCAAGAGAATATGCTATTGTCTGTCATGGTTTGAGCTCGTATGACAGCAGTAAAGAGTATTTAATCAAAATTAACATTGCATGAGCATGTGAATCATCAGTTCTATATAAATGGTTATAATTTGTTACACCTAATATGTTCTTAATAGAATTAAAACATCCTTAGCTAGGACACTTTAAAGAAGAGTATAGATAATGGACACAGCTGTCTGTGACCCTTTTCATATAAAATAAAAATAATAAAAGTAAATAATAAAAAAAAAAAAAAAATGTTCCATTGTTGGCAACAGTGTCCAGAGCCCGTGAGCAGTAGAAAAAAAATCTAGAATACTATATAAGTTTTAGGAGCTGTATATGCTGTTCATGGGTTGTAAGTTCACATTTTCCTCCGCTACCCTGAAGCGGCCGCTCCTGACAGACCCCACGCCGTAGTGGTCGCTCTCGGCCTCGTACGCCTCGTTCACGCTGCCTCCGAACACTCTCTGGTTGTCAACCTCAGAGGCGATGGACATCCTTGTTCGAGGCTGTGGAAATAGCGCGGAATAATTTTGTTAGGAAAGCTTGGTAGAAGATATGAAAACGTGGAAGAATAGGTAGTATTTGTAAGAAAGGTGAAGCCTGTGGTATGTTCATGCGATCAGGGGAAAGTCACAGTGTTAGCAACCGAAAAAAATGTTGGCAGTGAAAGGATTTCGCGTGCATGTGCAATAGCTGAACAGTGTGTAAGGGTCAAGTGCGGTAGTGGCAAGTGTTGGAGTAGATGTCATGGTGTAATGGGTTAGTTAACGTTGAGAAAGAGTGAAAAATACATGCCAATGGTTTTAATGTAAACGAATGTAAATTTTACAATAATTTATACAGATCAAAATATAATACACAAATATATACATGCCTTTCATACTCTTACCTTACTTTCTTCAATATTATCACATGCAAGCCATGCATAAAGTACAAGTATTAATATTCACATCCGCTTTCATATAAGGAAGATATCAACATGCACAATATAACCACATCTATAATACATTTTAATAAATCTACCTTGTGCAGTAAGGAAGGATTTTAAAGATTTGAATATCTTGCATGGCCATTATATTCCAGATTTTTGCACTAAACACAAGCAAAAGTAGTAAAACCAAAAAGTGATTCGAACCTGAATCTTACTTTTAAGTATCTACAAGATTATTTAACGGTAATAGCAACAAACATTTACGTCACAGGTTAGTACATATAAAACACTATTCACCATTCTAATCCGAGCTAATAGCAAGGCAGGAGACAAAAAATAACCAGTAGCATTTAGCCCCACGTAGGATTTTCTCAACTGTTCAGAAGTTAGTATAAAAATCTATACACATATCTAATGACACATGCAAATGAACAAGGGACATAAAGGGGAAAGCCTCAGGCAGCGAACGAGTAAGAATGACCTCAGGGCCGAGTCGGCCGCTGGCGAGAGGGAAGTACCAGCTAAAAGTGGTGATGAGAGGGGTACGGGTGAGTAGAGAAGGGGGCGAACACACGCTGGTTGTCCGCGTCTGAAGTGATGGAAGATCTCGACCGCGGCTGCAGAGAAGAACAGGGGGGCCGTGGGCGTTAGGTCTTCTCCCAAGGCGCGGGCGAAGGGGCGCGCGTTTCGTGTTTTTCTTTTTCTTTGTTTCTTTTTTTTCGAAGGAGGGAGTGGGCTTTGGTGTGTGTGTGTGTGTGTGTGTGTGTGTGTGTGTGTGTGTGTGTGTGTGTGTGTGTGTGTGTGTGTGTGTGTGTGTGTGTGTGTGTGTGCGCGTGCGTGTGTGTGTGTATGTGATGGAATGCCCATCATTCTCGAAATGATTTCTTCAAAGACTTTTTAATTTGGCCATTATCTCCAGTGCTTCAGCTTTTGAAAGGAGTTGGAAGCAAAAGCTTCGCGAAGTGCAAGGGCATTATCCGAGCAAGAGTGACGGCTGACACAAGATCAGTGAAAAGCAAAGCTTATAAATCGTCATTATGCCACACAGGGGTATTTTTTATGCAGTTCATCTGCCACAGACAACTTAATCAAGTCATTTAATAAAAGAAGTGAGTAGAAGTGCACAAAAGCATGCAATCTTATCATGCAATATTATAGCATGCAGCACATAAAATCTGATTTATGTGAATGTTATATGATTATGCAAAGAGGAAAAACAATATGGGAAAATGTCGTATCTCACTATAATAAGAAAAAGAAAGAGGAAAAGAATTGTACATATATACAAAATGCAGAAATGAACCGGGAAAATCACAAGGGCACAAGGAAATGTTATTTTACAGAAAAAAAAACACAGTAAAACAAATCAAACTGCATCTGTGAAGATACACATATAAGCAAAGGAATTATAACCACGTCAACTATTCTGAACAGTAATTAGAAATCATTGTTCGCGACACTTCACATTTTAACCCAACATTTAAAATCGGACGAACACATTATCCCAAAATAATCCTGATACTTTTTTTTACCTTTCTCTAACTCAAGATTTCGACTTCTGGTGCAAAGGAGGCACGCTGGATAAAAGAAAAAGTTGTTTTTGCTTTCCCGTGAACAATTTATATTATTATTCTTTTGGTGCTAAGAGCAATATGATACTGTTATATAGTTATCCAATATCCATTTTTCGAGATGTAACAGAGACTGGTTATGGGTGAATATAGCATGAATAGATGAATAACTTTACAAAGAAAGAACTCAAATAGTCACGCATCCTACTTCTCAGATAAACGCAAAAATGTATATTTCATGTTGCTTTCAATCGAGCAAAGTAAATGATGTCCGCTTTCCAGGCCTTACCTTCTTGGCCCCGAGCGTCTGCATCGCCTTCGACTGCCGCCTCTCCTGCACTACGGTCTCGCTGCGCTCAGCCAAGGCCTTGATGGTCTCGCGGCGCATGCTCAGTCGGCGGATGTCACCCAGCACAGGCGTTTCTGTTGAGGGGGACGAGTTAATTTCCCTTCCTGAAGGCGTTTTCATTTCTTTTAAAAGCATCTAAAAGGCAAGTCTACGTGGTTTGGTGCAAAACCTGATGATTTTAGGTATACTTAGAATGGTCTGAAATGTAAGATGTAAAATACATCTTGGTAGAAAAACCCAATATGCAAAAAGATAATTACACTACCATTATCTTTGCACGTCTAAAAATGAGACGGTTTTATCCACAAGACGCACACTTCCGCTGAGCCTCACCGGTGTCGTTTCCGTTTTCCGCAGCCTGCGCTGAGATGCTGAAGAACCTCTTCTTGAAGGCCACGTCGAGCGTGCCGATGGCCTGCTTCTTCTGCCTGTGGCGTTCGAGGTTGTGGATGGTTCTCCTCCTGCCGAGCTGCCCGTCGTTCATGCTCTCGTTCTCATAGTCGCCGTCGATGCCCTTCAGCTTCTGCAGTTGTCTGACGATGTCTACAGCGTTCCTCTGGATGAAGGCATCCTCGGTGGTGTCTTCGGCCTGGCGGGGAGGAGAGAAAGACAGCGTCAGTGGGGCAGAACCTGAGGCTTCGGCGACGATGGACACTCATTGACGCCTATTAATCCTTCTCTTTTACTTTATTTACAAGAATTATTCCCTTTCCTTTACTTTAGTCATTCTTTCTGATTCAATCGAAAAGCTAATCCCAACACCTACTCAAATATATCGAACTTCAACTCTCATTCAGCTTCTTTCAATTCTCATATTCACCCTAATTCTATTCTGCTCAACCCTTCGTTTACATCTATCTTGGCCCCGTCCCCTTCCCCTTCCCCTCCGACCTACCTTCTTGTTGCAGCAAGTGAGCTCCGTCGAGGCCAGGATATGCGAGATGGTGCCGAAGCGATGGAACAACATGGCCACGAACTGGATAATCAGAATGAGGGCGAAGAAGAACACGAACACCAAACCGATGGGTTCCAACTGCAGGTACTCTTGCGTGATGGTCACCTGGAGGCAAGAGCTAGATAAGCGTATGCTCTTTGCAAATCACTGACCAATTACAGACTTTAATATTATCATGGGCTTAGGGAATGTCCTGTCTATACTGAAATAGCCATAAACGTCAGCAGATATATCTTAGACCCACTCCCATTAATACTTATCCAAAAAAAATAGTATTAAAAATATTATAATCAGCTATATGAAAATATAACAGTAATATTTACATATCAGTCAAACTCTATTTGAATTTAATAGCTTATTCCTATCTAATTAAAATCTATATTCCTTCTTAAAGTTTAAGTCTTTCAAGTTAAATGGATAAATGAAGTTGGCAACCATGCAAGGCAAAGGCCAAACATTATTTTTAACTATTTCTATCCATGCACAGTCAAAAAAATCATGATAATAGTGAACATATTGATGGTCATTATAAAAGAAAATGATGTGGATTATGAACACTATAAATTCTGCAACAGTAATGATGATTAGTAACCATAATGATGATATTAATGATGACCGAAGATAATAAAAACAATAATAAACCAAATTACAGCAATTATAACAATAATAACTATAATAACAAAGACATCATATAAAAGTAACAATAATAGTAATAATAATAATAATAATAATAATATTATTATTATTAATAATGATAATATCAATAACAATAATTATAATAACAACAGAATAATAATAATAATAATAACAATAATAATAATAATAATAATAATAACGATAATAGTGATGATAACTCTAACAATGTGTGTTATTGTATTATACTTTATCAAAATGACAACGTTCCCTAGCATCATAATCATTTACATTAGATAATCAACATCACTGTTATTATCATTCTTCGTATGGTCATCATTAATATCATCATTATCAATAACTTTTTCTTCATCATTTTCTAAACATCCTAACCAGCCCAAGAAAAAAAATATAAATATATATATCAATAGAAATGTTCATGCACTCATCACGAAGACCTGTCATGCACTGTGGGGAAGGGAGGGAGGGAATAATAGATAACGAATTGATAATCATCTGAAAAGAAAGGAATTTGAGAATTAAGGAACAAAGGTTCAATCGTTGGGGTGCGGTGGGGTAAAGGGGTTGAGTGGGGGCAGGGGGCCGCTGGGGAGGGAGGACCCCCATGTGTCGTTTGATGCTTCAGATCGTGGGGTCTTCCGGGAAATGGGAAGAGGGGGAGGGGAGGGGGTGTCAGTGTGAGAGTCGGGCTGAAGGAGTTGGAGAGAAGCGGGAGGCGAAGGGGAGGCGAAGGGGAGAGGGAGAGGGAGAGGGAGAAGGAGAAGGAAAGGGAGAGGGAGAGGGAGAAGGAGAAGGAGAGGGAGAGGGAGAGGGAGAGGGAGAAGGAAAGGGAGAGGGAGAGGGAGAAGGAGAGGGAGAGGGAGAGGGAGAGGGAGTGGGAGAGGGAGAAGGAGAGGGAGAGGGAGAGGGAGAGGGAGAGGGAGAGGGAGAGGGAGAGGGAGAGGGAGAGGGAGTGGGAGAGGGAGAGGGGGAGTGAAAATGGAAAAGGAAGTGGAAGTGGAAGTGGAAGTGGAAGTGGAAGAGGGAGAGGGAGATGGTGGGGAAAGGAGAGGCAGAAGGAAAGGAAAGGAGGGTGGTAGGTGGGTAGAGAGATAAAGAGGTATATTGGTAGAGCAGTAGAGCAGAAGTGAGAGAGAGAGAGAGAGAGAGAGAGAGAGAGAGAGAGAGAGAGAGAGAGAGAGAGAGAGAGAGAGAGAGAGAGAGAGAGAGAGAGAGAGAGAGAGCGAGCGAGAGAGAGAGAGGGAGAGAGTGAGAGAGAGAGAGAGAGAGAGAGAGAGAGAGAGAGAGAGAGAGAGAGAGAGAGAGAGAGAGAGAGAGAGAGAGAGAGAGAGAGAGAGAGACAGAGAGAGAGACAGAGCAAGAAAGAGCGAGAAAGAGCGAGAGAGAGCGAGAGAGAGAAGGAGAGAGAGAAGGAGAGAGAGGGAGAGAGAGAGGGAGAGAGAGAGGGAGACAGAGATGGAGACAGAGTGGGAGATAGAAAGGGAGGGAAGGAGGGAGGGAGAAAGAGAGAGAGAGAGAGAGAGAGAGAGAGAGAGAGAGAGAGAGAGAGAGAGAGAGAGAGAGAGAGAGATAGTACAGAATCATTGTTGTAACTTGAGCTCTATTCGGAGTTGAGTTTCTACACCCATTCCAGGCCCTACTGCTGCATGTGCTGTAGACTTCCCGGCGGAGGGTTCGGTGTTTCCTCGTTCTACGGCAGAAGGGGACTATGGGTGTCTCTGTACGACCCTACAGACGAGCCAGATGTACGGCCCCTATATTGAACCTCTGGGACTTTCAGCTTGTTGCCTTTCCTGTCCTTGTCATACCATGTTCAGGTCGGTCAGTGTGTGTTGTTTTCTGTATAATTTGGCCAGCTCCAAAACCTTCTGTGTTGGTGCAAAGATCTGGGCAATAAGCATAATTCATGTGCAACCAGCCATTGGAATGCTTCTGTATTAAATCATTCTGTAAATCTGTTCTCCAGCTGGCTTGTACGAATCTAACCACCAAGTTGACATTAAAGTGTAGGTTGTGAACCCAGGCTGGTTAATCATTACTCCAAATATACTACCCGTTTCTGTGATAAAGATTAATAATCAGCAAACAGCAAACTACAAATCAAGGCAATTTCAACATGTGAAAGTGGATCAAACCCCAGTGTGTTGTCACAAACTTCGGCAGTCATATATGAAACGGTCGTGTGCAGCATACAGCACATAATACTCTAAAACCCTTCACTGGTCAGTGCGAGAATTGTACGTCCCTGTCAAGCATCACCAAGTTACACATCAACTACTACGCAATGCATGGCCAAAAATACCTTGTATACTTTCCCAAGGAGCTAAAAATAAGTCCACAGTAGCAAATACGTCTTACTTCAGGTAAGTTACACAAGATACAGAGCTAGGGATTTTACTGTAATACTGTTGACTACAATGTCTTTCAGTTCATGCAGCACTTTAAGACTAGAAAGAAGTCGAAAGTAAAAATGTAGCTACAGAGATTGGCGACTGTGAGAGTTCAAACTGGGTCACATACACAGGATGTTATCAAGTAAATGGAACAGAGTATCCTACACAGGGCGTAGCTGATGGGGTCAAAAAGGGTCATACGATTAATACAGTCGCTAGAGGGTAAAGTCATCCTCTAGAACACTCAGTGCAGTCGGGTCAAAGAAGCGAATCAGAAAAAAGATATCAAAATACACTTGTAGTTATAAAGTGATAGAACTGCCACCACATCATAGTGATGCTGAAACCTGCACATAAGAAGACAAGATGATAATCTATGACAATATGCAAAGTGAGATTCAGAGGGAATCTTCCCATTAACCAAAAGAAAGTGAATAAATATATTCAAACTACAGGTGCATTTCTGCTATGTATTAAGTGTCATGGGGTATGTGACTGGGAGACATCCATCCAGGGGTAAATCTGAATACCCCTTTTGTTATCAGAATATTTTTTTTTTATCACATGACACTTAAGAGCAGAAATACAACTATCCTCACTACATGTGATGACTTTTTTCTGAGAGTTTTTAGTCAGGCAGACATCATGCCAAGTCAGTGTTAGAATGCTAGGTCACGCAGGATGTCATGCTGGGTCATAGGGTGTTAGGCCAGGTCAAGAACTGCACAGGCTATGTAATGCCTAAGGCTGAACTTAATTGCCATTGTCAATTAATCTGCCATACCCAAAGTGGAACTTGCCAACGTAACAGAAGTGTCTAGTGACAGAAACACCTGATCAAACTGGGAAGTGAACAGTGTATTTTTTTCGATATCCTAACAAGCTTGACCGACTTATTGTATAATGATTTCCTAATGCCGTTTCGCTTATTAATTTGGACTATTAATGTAAAATTCGGAATAATTTATGAAGGAACCGTAATTTAACTGCATGTCCCCTTGACATTGGGGATGCTTGTTATACTTACACTGAGAATATTAATACATGTACCTTGAAAAATTTAAGATGTCAAATAGTATGTAAAAAATTGGTCCATTCAGGAATAGTACAGTACAGTGTACTGAACGTATTGTTGTTACTGAGATCTTGAAAATAGGATGATAGCTGCAGCTGGCTCTTTACTTGAAATAATGTATGTGCTTCAGCAGGCTTAAATGCCTAGTCTTCCAATGATTAATTTCAGCAAAACAGAACATCTGGAATGTCTGAGAATAAAGAACTTCACCAGGATTTCCCGTCGGCTAGATACTTCTGCTCTTGGCTTATGGAGCACCCTAAAGAACAACTAGTAAGGTGGTAGTAGAAACTGTAACAGTAGTGTAGCAATGGAGGTCTCTGGCACCACAACCATCAGGCAGGAGGTGGGTGATGGAGGCGCAGGTGAAGCTGGAAGTTGAATGTCCCAGTTACCTCCTGTGTTTCAGTATTAACTGTGATGTTTTCCTTCATGCCAAGAGGCCAGTTGATATGGAGTTCGTCCTTGTTCAGCTGGAGTAGGAACACAATGAGGACAAAGAGCGCGTTGAGCATGAAGAAAGCCACGAAAGATTTGTTCCTCAGCTCGAGTAGCTCCTGCTCAACTTTTTTCTGTAAGGGAGACATACACACCGCACACATGACACACGCGTTAACACAGGCGGCGTCCGGGGCTGGCGAGGTGCCGGGGGTGACTTACCTCGCTTGTCTGCTCGTTGAAGGTAATGTTTGTCTTCACGCCAAGAGGCCAGTCGATGTGGATAGTATCTTTGTTCAGTTGGAGCAGGAAGACAATGAGAACAAAGATGGCATTCATCATGCTGAATGAGAAGACTGCCTTATTCCGAAGTTCCTTTAATTCACCTTCCACTTTTTTCTAAGGAAGGGAAGAGAAGTGGAAGAGGGAGCAGGGATTAGTACGTGCACACCCGAACCCCCACTGATGGATGATCTGTATTAATACGACTGATGAGAGATCAGAGATAGCGCCGTGCCCAAGTGCTCGCTATAGGTCTCGAGGACAGCCAGAGAAGAACCACTGAACTTCACAACCCATACAGAAGGGTCAAGCTTTCCACACTCCTGACAGAGCCTCCCCGCGAGGCTTCCATATTGTTAACTGATCCCCAAACACTGTACATCTTTGACACACACATAAACTCTATGTACACATTCTACCTACAACCATCCTAAGGACTATATAAATTCTGTTCTATAGCGAACTAAGGTCAATTTATGCATTAATCTCAGACCTACAATTGCTACTCACTAGCGATAAGTTCCTCCGTTAGAATAATGAGTAATGGTAT
>NC_061827.1:23601234-23613734 GCF_019202785.1 Penaeus chinensis | reverse complement strand
CCGTCCGACCTGAGGGAGACTCGCTGCTGCATGGTTGAACGCCTGCGGGCACTCGGGGCGATTCCCATGTGTCTGTGCGGAAAAATATCAGGTTATAATAATGACAGCAAGATGCGAAATAATAAAATCACATTTTTTTTCGGTCGTAGAAAGAAAGCTACAAGGGAAGAAAGAGAGGAGTATGTGTTGTTACGAATTCTATAAGAGTGTCTTCTTTACCATTTCAATTCGACTAGGTTTTCAAATTTGTGATGAATGACATGAGGAGCTTAATTAAATAGAAGAGTCAAAATATGTTCTTTATAATGGTAGGTATTTTATCAGAAATTTTCATAAGTAGAGCATGTTCCAAGTAGTATTGAACATATCTCCCTCTCCATCTCCCATTCACTCTCTCCCTCCCTCCCTCCCTCTCCCCTCTCCCCCTCCCCCTTCCCTTTTTTTTCTCTCCCTGCCTTCATCCCCCCCTTCTCCCCTCTCTCCTTTCCCCTCCGCTCCCTGACTTACGATTCAATGGACTCGAAGCGCCTCTTGAGGATATCGAGGGAGTTGGCGATACTGGCCAGCTGCTGCCGCTCGTCGTTGGGCTTCGGGTGGACGCAGCACATGACCTTGAAGAGACCCGCAAGCGAGAACTCGATGGAACCTTCGTCCTCGTCCGGCTGTTCGTTCCTGTACAGGAAGCCGAGGAAGCCCTCCTTCTTCTTCATTTTCTTGGCTTCCTCCGCGGCCTTTCTCTCCGCTTCGAGTTCCTGTGTGGGGTGGGGGGAGGAAGGGAGGGAGGAAGAGAGTTGATTAGTGAGTGGGGAAGGAGATGGAACGAATAACTCCACTGCGCTCATGCACCTGACGCGTTTCGATTAAATCTCCATCACAAATACAGATTTAGTCGAAACAGGAAGTTATTCATTCTCGTCCATACCTTTTCTATATTTGTTTCCATGAAATCTGTTCAAAATATATCATTAGGATATTGCTTACAAAATCAAAATTTCAATTTTATCCAATATTGAAACTCATTTTAAGAGTTTTTTTGTTGAAAGTGTACATATCCAAAAGAGATAGAGGTAATACAAAATTAATTACTATAAATATGGCAAAAAGGATTGCAATTTCATTAACATGCAAACTACTTTTTTTCGCTACGTAAGCATCCTCCTAAACTATTAGACCATGCATTCCCGATTTTGTTAAAAGCACCTTAAACCAAAGTTAGTATATCAAACATATGTGAAATTCTCTATTGAAACTCCTGTTTGATGAGAGGCAAAACTCTCACCACAGTGCGTTCTAACACAAAATAGAAATATCTCATTTATATACCATGCACATATAAGTTATAAAATACAGACTCAGCATGCACATATGAGAATACGGTCAGCATGCATACTTAAACGAGTTGCTGACTACGTCCCTCCAACAATGACAGAGCCTTAAACTTGAGCCGAGTTTCCGAGGCACTCTCGCTGGACCATAAATGGCGTTCATGGATGGGTGGAATTTCCAATATTTTTAAGCACCGAATATCAGACGATAAGAGAATTGGCTATTTGCAATAAATAAAAAATGTCATTTCTAAGGTATTCTATCAACATAATTTCCAAGTAAAACACCTCTGGTTGTCTCTCACCCCACTCTCTCTCTCTCTCTCTCTCTCTTACTCATACTCCCTTCTCCCTTCTCCCTTCTCCCTTCTCTCTCTCTCTCTCTCTCTCTCTCTCTCTCTCTCTCTCTCTCTCTCTCTCTCTCTCTCTCTCTCTCTCTCTCTCTCTCTTTCTCTCTCTCTCTCTCTTCTACTCATACTCCCACTCTCACTCCCACTCTCACGCCTCTTTCCCTCTTTCTCACCCTCGCCCTCCCCCTAAACCCCCACTCTACCTCTCTGGTCTTTTTCTTCTGCTTCTGCGCCACCTCCCTCGTCCCCCAGGAAACGTTATTCAGGTTGAAGCACGAGTAGATCTGGAGGAGCAGGTACATCGACGGCACGACCATGTAATAGACGAGTCCGCACGGGAGGCACATGAACTCCTTCGGGTGTAATATACCGGTGATGATGAAGGAGCCGGCGGTGGCCATAAAGAAGATGGCGGACGGGGTGAGCCAACCTTCCTGAGCGAAGTTCAGCATCATGCCCACCAGCACCACGATCATCACCAGGGCGTAGACGGCCGTCAGAACGTAGGCGATGCTGATCTGTTCCGTTTGTTTTGAGGGGGTAAGAGGGGTGGGTCGGGATAGTTTTCAGGGGGTGGGCAGGGAGGGGTGATTTTTTTTAGAGGGTAGGCAGGACAAGCGTATTTTTTAGAAGGTGGGAAAGGGGATATTTTTTTAAGAGGCAGTGTGGGGAGGATTTTTGTGTTTGGCATGGGACGGGTCAGCGTTTTTTAGGGCGTATTATTATTTTTTGGAGGGAGTTGTGGGTCGAAAAAGAAGGAAAAATAGTTTGTTAGTATGTAATAACAGTTATCTTAGGAAATGGGTTGGTTAGTATAATTATTTAAATTCAGGATATTTTTCTATCTTCTTTTGCTTTGGAAGTGGTGATTTATACTGACGATATATTTTTAAAGCTGTTTGTGAGCTTTCGGGGTGAAAAAATAAAGGGTTATTACATAAACGGCTTGTCAAATAAAAGAAGGAAAATAAATATTGAAAAACGATGAAACACCAATTCACGCAAAAGACAAACAAACAAACAACGCTGAGGCCGTATAAACCCCTCGTCACAATTAACGCGGACCAACATTTTACGAAACAAAATGATACATAGATTCCACCCATCTCAGTTACGCTGAATACTTACTTTCCGTAATAAGTTATTTCTTGGTTTTCATTCTTGCAAATTAAATTCTTATCGAGAAAGGGTCGATTCTTGGCCAGAAGCAATCGGTAAACGGTAAAAAAATATATATATATCAGTAAAAAAAGAAACTACTAATAATACTACATCATGCTAAATAATGAGCTCTCTTCATGCATTTTAAGTCCCTTTTGCTGTAAACGACATATGTTTTGTTAGCGTAAGAATAAAAAAGCGTCCTCATGCACAGCGAGCCCTTTCCCCCGCAGCAGGAGCCCGCCATGCCCGGGGCGAGGAGATCCACGCCGGGAGCCCGGGCGACGGAGGCCGAATCCTCGAACAAACCTTCTTGGTCTTCTTCGTGGCGATCTCACGGGTTCCCCACGAGACGTTGTTCAGGTTGATGAGGGAGTAGATGATGAGGAGCAGGTACATAGACGGGATGGACATCAGGTAGAGCAGACCGGGGATAATGCACTTAAACTCCTGCGGATGCATGCAGGCGGCGATGAAGAAGCTACCCGAGAGAGCGATCAGGAAAATGGCTGACGGAGAGCCGACGCCGTCCTCGCCCAACTGCAGCGTCGTACCCACAATCACAGCCATCATTACGAGGGCGTAGCCGGCCGAAAGGATCTGGGCGACTACCAGCTGATGTCGCGCCGGCAGATGCGTACACAGACAGGTTGACGGACGGACGGACGAACACGCAGGCGGACAGACAGACAGGAACACACACGCCGTACGTTACGTGAGACAAGACGGGACGGGTACGGAGGTAGGGGAAGGAGGGGAAGAAGGAGGTCAAATGAGCATAAACAAACAAAAACAGGTATATGAACGAAATGAAACAAAAACAAATATGAACAAAAAAAAACAATTGAATCGAACATATAAGAAACTCCAACAATCAAAATACGGAAAGACAACGGAACACACATTTAATAAAGGAAGTGCAAGCAAAAACTTACCTGATGGTTAGACTTGAGGAGGAAGCAAGCCAACATGAAGAACACAATGGGGTAGATGTTGTATTGGAAGGAAAGCCAGTTACTCACTCGGAAGGCAGCCACGAAGGCACCCACCAACATAAGGAAGATGGTTCCTGGGCCAAGGATGGTACCGGCCATCAACATAGTCTGTTGGAGAGAAGAGGAATGTATGTCTGTTGGGAATACATAAGCAAATGAAGGAAAATGGGCGAAACAAATTCTGACTTTCCCAACCGGGAAAAAAGACTTAAGGAATGGGAGTTAGAATAAATGAATTGAAAGAAAGAAAAATAGGAATACTTCTAGAAAGTATCCGCCCATAGCACTATCTTCTTTTTCCTGAATCGACCTCCTCACCTGGTAGGAAATATACGGAAGGGAAATGTTGTCGTTGACTTCGATCGTCTTCCTGGAGTCCTGGAGCAGATCCATGATGTTGGCCATGGTCGAGGGCACCCACCGACGGCGCTGGTTGTAGAACTCGCTGAAGCCTTCAGGGACGTGAGTGTAGGCGTCGGAGGCGGCCGAATACTCGACGCGGTAGCCTCGCTGCAGAAGGAGCGTGCATAACCATCGATCTTCGCCTGTGGGAGAGAGCAGAGGTGAAATTGCCTGAAGCTTGGATAAAAGAAAAGAGGAAAATGGGACGTCAGCGCCGGGGAACAGAAATAAGAGCTGATAAGTGAGCAGATATGGGGAGCACTTGAGTCTCGTTTCCTCGTTGAACTGATCTAACTGACCAACCCGCAGAGGGACTTGTTTCGCGCACTCACCCTGATCGTACTGTACGTAGTGACGGGCCTGGCTGGACTTCGTGGTGTATTTTGCCATAACATTGTCGTCCATGAGAGCTTTTCCTGAAATAAAGAATGAAAACAATAAAAAAAAATCCTAAGAGAGAGGGAAAAATAAGACAGTGGATACCTCATGATTACACATCACAATGGAGACGCGTAGGCGTGCTATAGCTATGAGACTAGAAACGTCCTCAAAAGAGAACACAGAATTACCTCTGAAGAGCGAGAAGCATCCAGGGCTACACAATACACAGCCGATCATATGCTCTGTTGCTTTCTGCAGCCAATGGCCAATAGCGTATTCGAACATCTGATACCACATCATCAATCCTGCGTAAAGGAAGACATTGTCAGCATTATACACTTAAATAAGAATTAATGTGATAGGTAGGACTGAGGGCACATACTATCCCCACATGAAGCCTCAAAACACCGCAATGCACAATTCCCGATACCTCGATGCAGGTTTCAGAGCACTTTTCGCCAATATTTAAATCGGATCCCCAGGTGCTCACAGACACAGGAAAACATCTAAAACTCTCACAAAAAAAACATTGAATAAGACGCCTCACCAGAGCCTACAGGATGGATACGCCCGCAGGCAGCGCCCAGGTTGGAGTTTTTCTTCATAAGATCCACAAGCAAGGCCACGGCGGGCGGAGCGAAATCGATGTCGCCGTCCAGGGTGAGCAGGAACGTCCTTTCGGCGATCACTTCTTTGCGGTCGACGGAGATGGGCTGGTCCATGAGCTTGAAGCCCAGCAGGTAGTACATGTACATCACCTGGGATAGGACAGAGGCTTTTAATGCACTAACTCACTGTCAGTTTAATATTCTCGCAGAATAATATTTATCTTATTCCCATTACCTCATTTTTCCTCCACTACCACTGCTATCTTCTCTCTTACATCAGATCCTTCCTTTCCCATAATCACCCCCTCTTCCATTTACATACAGTTTCCTCATCATCCTTTCCTCCGCTTATGACCATCCCTCTTACCCTACGTGAGCAGCCTCCCGCCGCCCACCCCTTTCTCCACAAACACCCCTCACCGCTAAACAACCCTTATACACCACCTTTTCCCTCCCTCCCCCTCATGCCCCCGCCTTCTCTCCATCCCCCTCGCCCTCCCTCCCTCTCGCCCTCCCTCCCTCTCCGCGTCCTCACCTGCGACCACCTCTTCTTGTGTCGGATCTTGCTCTTGTCCTTGAGATGAGCCACGATCTTGGTCTTGCCGGGCAGCGTCCACACGAGGCGTCCTCCGTAGGGCGCCGGGTACTTCTTGGGCGGCCTGATCCTGATGTTGGTCTGGTGGACGTGGGTGGCGGCGTCGTCCATCAGGTTGACCAGCAGCCGGACGAACTGGTTGACTACGTTCTCGTCTTCGTTCTCGTCGGCGATCTCGAAGGCGTCGTCGAAGAAGATGTGGGCTGTGAAAGGGCGAGCAAGTCGTCAGAGTTGGATGAATGATAGTTCTATTTCTATTGTTATCATTATTACTGTTATTGTGATTAACGTAACATTGATTAGCGTTGGCTTCATTTCAATTATTACTAAAATAACCTTTTTTATTACTACTGACATCCTCATGGTTGTCATTAATCATCATCATTCTATTGTTAAATTTCTGAAAATACTTTTATATTTCTGGAAATCATCCACATCGCACTTACACGATTTACAACACATAATCAGTCCACTCATTGTCAAACACACACACACACACACACACACACACACACACACACACACACACACACACACACACACACACACACACACACACACACACACACACACACACTCACTCTCGAACTCGTAGTAGTCAAGATCGACAATCTTGAGGTATTTCTGGGCAACGCGTCGGGCCGACTGGTCCTCGTCCATTCGAAGGATCGACTTCAACATCTCCATGATCTCCTCCTCAGTCTCGTGCCACATAGTGGCCGTGGCGTAGATGCGGGTGATGTGGTCGGATGATTTAGTCTTGGAGACGTTCGTGTTGGATGAGTCGGTGTGGATAGAGATGGTCTCGTAGTACTGCGATTGCTGTTGGGGGAATGTGGATTAGCGAAGTGGAAAAGGAGGAAGGAAGCCTCAGTTCTTAGCAATATCGGGAGAGCCTTATCGTGACAACTTCGTCGCATATCAACGCAAACCAGCCCTTGATCTCACCTCGTTGTCGTGTTCGTCCGGGTTGAGGTTGAGCTCCTCCGTCTTGACCTCGCCCTCGTCGTCCCTGCGCCGGTTCATGGCCAGCGACTGGTCGATCAGGAGCGAGTTGTACATCGGCGACACGAACAGCTTTTCCGTGGATGCCAGACGCTCGCACTTCGGGGTCCAGATGTGCAGGGTGATCCACGTCTGGGACAGGAGCCACAGCAACCACACCCAGGCGTACTGGAAACAATTTTAGAAATACATATCCCAGCGAATGAACTTCCACCAAAACCTAGTTTAGAGAGATATATCTCAACGGATGAGATACGCCTGTATCTATCTATCTATCTATCTATCTATCTATATATACATACATATATATATATATATATATATATATATATATGTAACAAATTACGTAACAAGAACGCTCCAAACCGAATGCTCCTTACATCATTATTCAGGAAGTCTTGCAGGATGTCGCCGTTCTTGCACTCCCAGAAGAGGTAGGACGGCATGAACTGGAAGGAGCAGGCGGTGTCGAAGCGAAGGCCGCACATGGTGATGAGGAGGGAGATGGACACCGGGATCGTCAGGTTCACGGGGAAGGCGAAGCTGAAGCCCTGGATGCAGATCTTGCACGCGAACTTGCCTGTGGGAGGGAGGGAGGACCGGGTACTGGCTTGTCAGCTCGTGGGGGGGGGGGGGGGGTGCGCTTGCTTTCTAAACTGAACATACTAAAAAAATAACTGAAGGTATGAGTTGAATTTGCTGCAGAGTCTGAAGTCTGTGTATTTTCCCTTGTCATAACTGACATTGAAATCGCAATTAAACAGAAGAAGAAATAAAACTCACCGAAAATGTAACACAGCCACGCGCAGAGGACCTGAACGAGGAACACGTAGATGGGCGTGTACTCCGAGGAATTGATGGTGAAGGTCTCCTGCAGGGGCGCCACCGTCGGGAAGTCAGGGATCGTGTCGCCGGGGAGCGTCTCGCGGATTTCAGTCACGTTGATGACGTGGACGCTGACAGAGGAAAGGGCGTTATGAGAGCGAAAGGGGCGTTGCTGCAGGCTGTGTACGTGATAAGTCTAGGGGAAATTATAGTATGGGTGTGATGTTTGCGGAGATTCCCTCTAATTTGTTTCCATTCTTTTTATATTGTTCGTGGGCTTGATTACTTTTTGTTCTCGTTATCTTACTTTTGTTAGTTTTTTTCCCCTCGCCCTCTCTACCATCTCTTCCTCCCTCCTTATCCTGCTCTCCCTCCTTCCTTCACTCTCCTTCTCTCTCTCTCTCTCTCCCTTCTTCCCTCTCTTTCCTCTCTCTCTCTCTCTCCCCTCTTCCCTCTCTCTCCTCTCTCTCTCTCTCTCCCTTCTTCCCTCTCTCTCCTCTCCCTCTCCCTCTCCCTCTCTCTCTCTCTCTCTCTTTCTCTATCTCTCTCTCTCTCTCTCTCTCTCTCTCTCTCTCTCTCTCTCTCTCTCTCTCTCTCTCTCTCTCTCTCTCTCTCTCTCTCTCTCTCTCTCTCTCTCTCTCTCTCTCTCTCTCTCTCTCCCTCTCCCTCTCCCTCTCCCTCTCCCTCTCCCTCTCCCTCTCTCTCTCTCTCTCTCTCTCTCTCTCTCCCTCTCTCTCTCCGTCTCCCTTTCTCTCTTACCCGAAGGCCTTTCCGATCTCGAAGAGCGTGCTGACTTCCCGAAGTCTGGTGCTCATCGAGAGGATCATGATGCCGAAGAACAGCAGCATCTTGATGACGGACACGAACATGTAGCAGAAGTAGCGGGTCTTCAGGAGGCGCTCCTTGATTCCTCCGTAATACTTGATCAGGGCTGTTTGGTGGGGAAGCGAAAGAAAAAAAAGGAAGGGGAGTGATGAATATGGTGCAAAGGAACAGCGTGAATAATAGCTCATTACCATCATTATCCTTTTTTTTTTCGTCATATCCAAGAAGACAAATTTCCGATATAAAGAAAAATCAAATGAAAGATAAAAAAAAAAAAAAAAAAAAGATAGGATGCGATAATCAAATGAAAAATAAAAGAAATGCGGAAAACAATAATTACAGAAAAAAAAAATGATAGAAAGCGTTGCAAGCAGACAGGGGAAAATCAGAAAAAAAAATAGAATAGGACAGAAAGAGTAGAAAATAGAATTACTTACAGAGAAAATGGAATGAAAGCGTAAAAAAAAAAAAATAATCGAATGACAGAAAGAGTATAAAGCAGAACTACTCACAGAACTTGGAATGGCGGTCGACGTAGTTCTCCCACCAGCCGAAGGACGTGAGGAAGATGGCGACGGGGATGAGCCAGACGCGCCACGAGTTGGGGTCCTTGCCGTACTCGACGATCGGCCAGACCACGAAGCCCGTGAGCTGGCAGGCGAGGGCGAGCAGGTCCATCAGCACCTTCACGGCCACCATCGACTCCTTCTTGTTACGCGAAAGGAGGCCTGTGGAGAAGGGCGGGGGGCGTGGTTAGGTGCCTGTGTGGGCGTGGTTAAGTGCCTGTCTTATTCGTTCCCAATTTTCTTAATTGAGCAATTTTAGCGTTGGATAATTCTTTCTGGTTCCTTATTGTTTTTTTTTCTTGTTTTACCATTCCTTATTCTCTAATCTTTTTCCACGTCCTCATTCCTCTCTCCACTACTCCTCTTCCATCCCCTTCTCTTCTCTCCCTATCCTCCCTCCATGCCCTTCCCTTCCCCTTCACCTCCCCTCTCTTCCCTCTCTTCTTTCCTTCCTTCTTCCACTCCCTCCCTTCTTACATCCACTATAATGTTCCTTTACTCTTTTCCTCCATCCTCTCTTTTCCCTCCTTCTTTCCCCTTTCCCTTCCCCCCTCTTCCCTCCTTTCTTCCCCCCTCTTCCCTTCTTCCTTTCCCCCTCTTCCCTCCTTCCTTCCCCCCCTCTTCCCTCCTTCCCTCTATCCTTCCCCCCTCTCTTCCCTCCCTCCCTTCCTCCCTCTTTTCCCTCCACCCTTCCCCCCTCTCCTCCCTCCCTCCCTCCCTCCCTCCCTCCCTCCCTCCCTCCCTCCCTCCCTCCCTCCTTACCGAACACGCCAGGGACAAAGGCGACGCAGTTGGTCAACATGGCGCCCTTGATGACGTCGAGGTCGGGCAGCACCAGGTAGACGAGGAGCGCCGTGCCGACGGTGTGGAGGCTCTCGAACACGAACACCCAGAAGAAGTCGCCGAAGAAGGGGCGCTTGTGGGACTGTTGGCAGAGGGAGGGGGCGGGGTCAATAAAAGCGTGTCTTGGGGTTTTCACTATGGGTGCTGTTGACACTATTATTACGATTATCATTATCATCAATATCATTATTCTTATCACTATTGTTATTATTATCATCAATATCATTATTCTTATCACTATTATTATCATTATCATCTTCATTATTCTTATCACTATTATTATTATCATCCTCATCATTATTCTTATCACCCTTATTATCATTATCACTATACCATTCACCTTTATACCAGTCAGAACAAATAAACAAATTAAACCAATCAATAAATATAAAGCAGACGCACCTTGAAGACGCACATCCTGACGGACCGGAAGAGAGTGCCAGACTCGGGGACGATGAAGCACAGGAGGAGCATCCACGCCCACACGACGTTCTCCTCCTCGGGGATGGTTGCCACGTAGTCCTTCTCCGAACCTGAGGGAGAGGGGGAGAGGGGACTGTTTAGACTCGAGGGCGAGGTGGAGGGACTGTTGTTTGTGATTGAGGGAGAGGCGGAGAAGGAACTGTTTAGAATTGATGGAGAAGTGGAGAGCTGGTTACTTAAGGAATAGATGGAAAAGGTATAGTTTTGATATCATGCGATATTACGAAGAGGAGAGGTGGAAATTAATTGTTTAGATTTGCGGGGAAGATGAGAAAAGGATTTTTTATAATTGAAAGAGAGATGGAGAGACGGTGAGGGAGAGGTGGGAAAAGGATGGTTTATGTCAGGAAAAAGTGGAAAAAAGATAGGGAGCCGGTTGTTTATGATTGAGGGAGAGGTGGAAAAGAATGTTTATAATTGAGGGAGAGGTGGAAAGGAGATTGTTAATGACTGACGGAGAGATGGAAAAAGGATTGTTTTTGAGGGAGAAGTGGAATAGATTGTTTATAATTGAGGGAAAGGTGGAAGGGCGATGGTTTAGAGCTGAGGGAGAGATGAAAATGGGGATTGTCTAAAATTAAGGGAGCGATGGATTTCTTTTTAAAGCTGACGAAGAGATGGAGATCAAACTTTTTATAATTATGGGAGGAGTGTGATAAACTAATATGGTGATTGAATGATGATGATTAGAAAGAAAACAGGAAGGGGACTCGACAAAAGCAGGAAAAATAAAAATGAAAATTGGAGAGTTAAGAGCAAAATACGATGAAATACCGGAAGAATAAAGACAAAATGGTAAACACATTGCTATCTGATTTTATCCGGATGTTCAGCGGAGAAAAAGAGAATTGTTTGTATCCATTTGCTTTCGTTTGTTTCGTGACCTTTGACCCTGGGATTTCTTTCTTTAACCCATCGTGCATTCTTTCCATATTTCATTTCATATTTCAAGATGGGAGGAGAAGGTGATGATGATAACGATGATGTAAGCGAAGATGGTTGTGATAATGATAATGATGGTGATGAAGGCGAAGGTGATGAGCACCATTATCATGTGATTATGATGATGTTGATTACGTTACCAATAGTGATGAAAAAATACGACCCCCCCCTCCAAAAAAGAAAAGAAAGTGCAACGGTCAGAGCAACATTTGAAAAAATTACCTTACTGCACCCATAATGCGCACTGGGTCATAAAGTCACACCACTATCATTAAACTTTAGAAGTGACCTTTGCATAAGCCTCCGAGATGGCCCACACGTTGCTCTCCTCTTCCCCTATTTTCCCTGCTCCCGTTCCCTTTCCCTCCCCTAATTCGCTTACAACCCCCTCTAATTCTTCTACCCCATCCCTCTAACCCTTTACCCTCTCTCCTCTCATTATTCCTCTCCTCCCCTCCTAACCCCCTTTTCCCTTCTCCTTTCTCCTCCCTTCCCTAAACCCTCCCACCTTTTTCCCCATTCCTCCTGAAGCCGAGATCATTTTCTTTTTATTTTTATAACTTTCCATACAAAAAAATATCTGAACTAATATATAAAACACAGGAAGACCCCCCCCCCCCCCCCAACTTTCCTATTCGGCGTGGTCGATCACGTGATCCTGGGCGTCTCTACGCCCTCTCCTTTGACCTCCAGACGGCTGACCGTTTTGTGACCTTGGCTTGGTCAAGTGTGGTTCCTTTTGTCCCTCCGTTTACAATCGTGCGTTTCTTTTTCTCTTTATAATTTTACGTCTAAAAAAAACTCTTGTAATCTAAATGCTAATTATCTATTTTTGTCAAAAAGGATGCTGCTTTTCTCTCGTATTCTTTTTCCTTCGTATTTTCTGTGTCTTGAGTATTGTATTGTATCTTTTTTTTTCATCTTTTGTTACTCTTACCTTTTCTTCTCTTTTGTACCCCTCATCTTTGCTTTTCTTTAGTATCTTTCATTTGTTCTATCAGATCTCTAAATTGGTGTTTCTCTTTAACTGTAGATCTCTTCCCATACTGTTACGATTGTATTCTAAATGAAACTATAACATCTTACACAAATCAACCTTCTCATTGCTAGTGAAATACTTTCATTGCGTCTGAAGCGAGATTTTGATGCAGTGCTTGCTTTGTAATATTTTGTCTGCATTGTTGTATTAGTAAG
>NC_061827.1:23586234-23596234 GCF_019202785.1 Penaeus chinensis | reverse complement strand
GAGAGAGAGAGAGAGAGAGAGAGAGAGAGAATAAAAGATAAAGATAATAAAAAGAGGAAATGAGAGGACAGAAAGACAACCCTCCTCCAGGCAGCCATTTCCATGCTGATCCCGAACCAACGGGGCGAGGGGGGGGGGGGGGTCATGGAAAGGGAAAAGACGCGACGTTTGAAAAGGGAATGTGAACGAGCAAGATCGGTTGCACAGGTTGCAAAGAGGTTACGGAGGCGGGGCGAGTGGCTGGGGGAGCGACCTTGTTTCTCGGCCCACTCGCTCGCCCCGCTGCCGCCCTTGCTGACGGGCCACGTAACGATGGCGAAAGCCGCCTGACGTAACTCTCGAGCGGCTCCGTCGTGCAAGAACCCTTCGCGCGGGACTCGGCCGAGGCGCGGAGGAGGTTGCATAAGGCGCGGCTACACAGATGGACTGATCGCGTTTGCATGCGGAGGCAGCCAGAGAAGCAGGCATGTCTGCAGGCATATAGTTATCAATTTACATTAAAACTAGACGCGAATAGCAAGTGAAAGGCATAAAATAATGACAACAGCAGCGACGCCCACCCCGTTATACAGGAATCAGCTCCGTGGTGTAATATGTCAAGCATTTTGGGGAGAGAAGGAGGGGAGGAGGAGGAAGGGAGGGAAAAGGATGGAGAGGGTGGGGAAAGGAAGGGAGGGGTCGAGAAGAGCTGGAAAATGGAGTGGAGGGAAGAGAATGGAATGGGGTAGGGGAAGGGGAAGGGAAGAAGATGAAGGAAAGAGATGAGAATGGAGGGAAGAGGATGTGAGAAAGGAAGACCAGGAGAGTGGAGGGGAGGGAAGAGGAAGGAGAGGGATGGGGTTAAGGAGAGGGGACGGGTGGGGGGAAGAGCAGGAGAGTGGAGGGGAGGGAAGAGGAAGGAGAGGGATGGGGTTAAGGAGTCAAGAGAGGGGACGGGAGGGAGGAAGAGTCGGAGAATTGAGGGTGAAGGAAAAAAGAGAAAGAGGGGGAGGATAAAAGGGAAAAGAAAAAGGAAGGAAAAGAAAGAAGAGAGATAGGGAAGTAGGAGAAAGAAGAGAGATAGGGAAGTAGGAGAAAGAAGTGGGAATACAATATGGAAAAACGAATAAAGAGGGAAGAAGACATAAAACACATGGAAAGGAGGAGACGACCCTCCCTCAGCCTCCCAAGTGAAAGTCAAATCCCCCGCCACTGCTTGCCCTGCCCTGCTCTCCTGCCCTTCTTACCTCCCCCCTTGGTCTATCCGCCCGCCCTCCCCCCTTGATCTATCTAGAAGCTTGTGTTATCGCTGTGTCGAGAATGCTATCTTATCTTTCGTTATTGGTTTTAAAAAATCAAATTTCACAAAACTCATACGATTATATATATTATATATCTGTATTCAGCTGTCTGTACGCTCCTTATCTTTCTCATCCATCTAACTATCCTCTTATTTATCTTACGTATTTTCTATTTAATCAATTTATCTCTCTAAAGCATTTAATCATTTATTCAACTTCTCTTTACGTCCCGGAAAATGGTAGAAGGGTAAGAGGAGAGGAAGAGGCGAGGAAGAGGCGAGGAAGAGGCGAGGAAGAGGCGAGGAAGAGGCGAGGAAGAGGCGAGGCAAAGGACAGAGATCGGGTTTTGGGGAAATCCTGTCCCGGCCGAGACGTGCCGCTCGGGTTCGTCCATTTGGAATTTGATGTTCTATTATCATTACTACTTTATTGCGATCATTATTATCATTATCTTTATCGTTATCATTATTATTATCACTATTGTTGTTATTATCATCATCATTATCTTTATCGTTATCATTATCACCACCATCATCCTCCACCTTCTACTACTTTTGAAAGCCATTGATGCATTTGGGCTGCTGATCATTTCTGTTGGATAAATACTGAATGATATCAATTTTCTTTTGGTTTATTATTCTCTATTGCGACTACTCTTCTGGAGACACCCATTAAGAGAAGAAAGTGGAATATGATTTCTTTGACAATGTGTATGTTTGTTTGTCTGTTTGCGTGTGAGTATGACTGTCTGTACGCGCGCGTGAATACCTTGTGCCTTTGCGCATGCATGCTCGCGAGTGTTTTCTCCGCACATTCGCGAAAGCCGGAAGTTCCGCGGCGAGCACCCGGAAGCCGGCAAGGAGATCCGGAGTAGGTGATCTTTGTTTCCCCGTGACAACCGCCTCTTGGCGCGAGGTCATGGCAGCAGGAGGGGGGGGGGCGAGGGAACTGAAAGGGGGGCTAAAGGCTTGGAAAGGGGAAGGGGAAGGGAAGGGGGGGAAGGTAAAGGGAGGCGAAAGGGGGCAAAGGGGTTGAAGCAGCAGGGGAGGCGAGAGGGGGCAGACACCGAATGCAGGTGAAGTGCCAGAGAGCACCGATCGCCAGTCAGTTGCTCGCCTGTCCGTCTATCTGTATACATATTTTAATCTACAAAGACAGTCGGTCTGTTATCTAATAATCTATCTCGGGCCGTTTGACTGACTGGCTGTGTCTTCATTTCTTTCTTTTTCGCTTAATTTGTTTCCTTCTCTCTCTCTCACTCATATCCTTCAAACAACAACCTCTCTGCACTCACTGCGTGGAATTCATCATTAACTTAATAACAACCACCGATTTTCGTCCTTAATCAGAGGCAGGAGAGGATGGAGGGGTGAGAGGTGAAGGGGAAAGGGAAACGAGCGACTCACTGGATTCGTGTGACAAAGGAAGTCAGATGAGCGTCATGTGGAGAGAGAGGGAGAGAGAGAGAGAGAGAAAGAAAGAGAGAGAGAGAGAGAGAGAGAGAGAGAGAGAGAGAGAGAGAGAGAGAGAGAGAGAGAGAGAGAGAGAGAGAGAGAGAGAGAGAGAGAGAGAGAAGAGAGAGAGAAGAGAAGAGAAGAGAAGAAGGAGAGGGAGAGGGACAGCATATACATAATCAAGATAGCTTACACATGTACAATCAGCGATCAAAGACTCGCACGAACCAACACCCAATAAACGAAGGCAGGAAATTAACAGTGGCATTTGAGCTTTAAGACGCTCATTTCTGCCCTTCTTGTGACAGTTGCACAAGGTCTTCGCTCGGCTACCCGCTCGCTCCTTGCTCTTTCCGTTTCCTGTCTTTTTCTTGTCCCTTTCATGCCCTGCGTCAGTGCCTCCAGTCCTGACGATTTCCTGGGTATAATTTATCTTTGTCTTAGCCTGAATTCCTGGATGCGATCTAGTTCGGTTTGTATATATCTCCCTCCATGCTTCAGTATATGTATGTTTTAATATTAACATGTCTAGTTGTCTTGAGCTAATGTGTGTGTGTGTGTGTGTGTGTGTGTGTGTGTGTGTGTGTGTGTGTGTGTGTGTGTGTGTGTGTGTGTGTGTGTGTGTGTGTGTGTGTGTGCGTGCGTGCGTGCGTGCGTATGTATGTGCGTGCGTGCGTGCGTGTGTCCAATTGTCTCTCTCTCTTTCTCCTATTCCTCCCTTCACTCCCACTTCTTTTTCCTTTCCCCCTCCTCTCCTAACGGACGTCTCAGTCACTGCATTCAACCAAATCAAATTGCAGAGAAATAATCGTGATTCGCTCGCTCCTGCATCCCGTTTCCCGCTGGAGATGATGTCAGCGTCGTTTTCAGATGCAACGCCAGCCACCTATCTTGTGTTTATTTGTTATTGCGTTCATGTCATCGTTCTATTGTGCTTCGTAATGAATATAAATCACAGGAAATATTTTCATGCATTTTCTTGCATTTCGTAATAAGTTAATTGTAAAATGCTACGTCATCAGTAGAATAGCATTCAAATTGACTATCAGAAGGTAAAGAAGTAATACCAGAATCTGATCAAGCGTGCGAGGCAAGGAGAACGTTAGCCAGCGACAAGGAAAAAGGAAACTGAATCTTTTAAGTTTCGTAAATTTCGAAGGAGGAAAGGGGGCTGAGTGGGGGATCTACGGGGGGGGGGGGGGGGACGGCGGCGCAGAGCAGCATTCTAGCGCAAGGTCGACGATTTTTTTTCTCTTCCTCTATGTCTCTCCTCCCTCCTTCATTATCTCCTTATGTCTATCTCTATCTATGTCTGTCTAGCGATCATTTGGCGTCTTTTTTTTTTTTTTTTTACTCTCTCTTTACCCGTCTTTCTCTTGCTGTCTGCCTAACTGTGTATTGCCTCTCTCTTCTCCCTTTTTTTTTTTTTTCTTGATTTTCTTCTTCCTCTCTCTCTCTCTCTCTCTCTCTCTCTCTCTCTCTCTCTCTCTCTCTCTCTCTCTCTCTCTCTCTCTCTCTCTCTCTCTCTCTTTCCCTCCCTTCCTCACTCTCTCTCACTCTCTCAAAAAGACGTTAGATCTAGAGACACAGAAGCTGGGACAAACTAAGAGTGATAATTCTACAAAAATAGAAGACGACAGTGCGATAATAAAAATCAGGGCAGAGAAGTGTCCAAAAGAGAATTCCAATAGCAACGCGGACGAAGAGAACGAAGAAGAGAAACACAAGAGACTGGCCAGACGGAGGAGGCGAATGTAGCCGAGTAAAATCTTCGTGGATTCCGGTCGCGCTGCACTGGGCGGCCTTGCTGGTCCCGTTACCTCTGGCCGGGGGAGGAGGGGTGGAAGGGGGGAGGGGGATGGGGGGTTGATAGTGACGGCCGATCAAGTTGTAATGGCGATGGTGAGGGAGAATTCGGTTTAATAGTGATGCGGATTTACTGTCAGGGGAATGGGTGATTATCGGAGGATTAGGTTATAATGGTGAGGGAAAGTTTCAGTTTTATGGTGAGGTAGTTTAGTGTTTCACGGCTGGAAAAGAAGGATAGTGACAGGCGGATGGTGACGGCGAAGAGACGCCATTAAGTTTTATGGTAAGTTAGACTAATAAACTGGGAGGGAAAATAAAGGAAAAGGGAAAGAAGAAGGAAAGGGAGAGGGTGATAGTGAGAATTGAGTCTAATGGTGAGGGACAGATCACTTTCACACCTGACTGAAGGTGCACAGAGGGAAGGACGCACAGGTGATGTTGCTCAACTAGAAATAAACGGAAATATACGGAAAAAATGAAATATATGGGAGGTGTCCAGTAGAAAGGAAACTCTAGATAAAGGAAAACGGAATATTAAAAGAATGGAGACCCGGAATAATACGCAATGAAACGGAACAACGAATAAGGAAGGGGTAGGGACGGCCAGACGAGTCGGAGGCGGGTGAGTGGGTGAGGAGGGGTGAGGAGGAGGTGAGGAGGGGGTGAGGAGGGGGTGGGTCAGGTGGCTGAGGGCGGGACACGAACAGCGCCGACTTCAGGTAGCTTAGTGGGGGGAGGGGGGGGTTGGTGTTTGAAGGAGGTTAACTGAAATTCATGCACTTTCAATACACTCAGATGCATGGACATGCCCCCCCCCCCCACACACACACAGGAAAGACAAGAAAGCAAACAAAAAATCAAGTTCATATTCATAGACGTACATGCATGCCCCCCCCCCACAGAAATTACAAAAAAAAAAAGAAAAAAAGTTCACATTCTCGCCTGAAACACCACTGCGTCAAGATGAACGAAATGCAATGAAGCACAAATCCGACTTTTATTCAGCAGTTATTCCGGTAGAAGGGTGAAAGGAGAGGATTCACCCCCGCCAGCCTCCCCGCCCCCCTTTCTCCCTCTGTCACGCTGCTTCTTGGCGTGAAAGTGTCAATTTAAATCCCCTGTCATTATGGAGACGTTATGAGATAAGTCATACGCATGACAATGAGTTCATGTAGGAAAAGAGAGAGAGAGAAAAAAGATGGAGGTTATTCTCCTTCTTTCTCTTTCCGCTCATTTCCTTCTCTCCATTCTCCCTCTTCCCTTCTTTCCACTCATTTACCTTCCCTAACTTATTCCACTTATCTTTTCTTCTTCCACCCTCTCCCTCCCTCTTCCCATCTTTCGCTCCCTATCTTTACCTACCCTTATCTATTCCATATATTCCACGTATTCTCTCCTTCTTCCTCCCTCTTCCCTCTTTTTACCATCGCTTACTTATTCCACTCATTTCCTCCTCCTCCTCCTCCTCCTCTGTTTCCTTTCGCCTTCCCTTCTCCTCCCCCGACGCATTCCTCCCGCCGGTGATTCGAGCGGGAAATCAGAGGTCGAGCGAGGCAGGAAATGGCTCGGAACTCGACATGTTGATCGGGGAAGGGGGAGGGGGAGGGGAAGGGGGGAGAAGGGAAAAGTGAGAGTGGGGGGGAGGGGGAGGGGGAGGGGAAGGGGGAGGAGAAGGAGAAGGCAGAAAAGGTTAAAAGGAGGGAGAGAGGGTGCGGGGGAGGAGGCGGAGGTAAAGAAGCTTAGGAGGAAAGGAAAGAAGAGAAGGGGAAAGGAGAGAGGGGGAAAGGAGAGAGGGGGAAGGGAGAGAAGAGGGAGAGAGGGGGAGGAGGGGGAGGAGAAGAGGGAGAGAGGGGGAGGAGGTGGAGGAGAAGGGGAAGGGGAGGGGGGAGATCCCCACTCCGTCATTAGACTTTCACTGGCGGGAACACGACGGGCCTCGACGTTGCGCCACACGAACACACGCACACATGCAGGTACTGTACGTGTACACGCTCAATGAGCATTCAGTGCAAAAACATACTTATACACATATACACTTATCCACATGTTCAGTTCTTGTACAAACGGCAATGGCAGAAAGACACACACACACACACACACACACACACACACACACACACATATATATATATACACATCCACGACATTTTGATTCCAGCATGCCTCCTATTCCTGCCAAATTCCTCGCCATATTCTACCCGAAAATGACTCTTCTGAGATCCAGCACCTCGGCCCCCCCCCCCCCCCAAGGCTGAGGCCATACGAGCACAAAAACCTCTCTTTGTCCGGTCTAGAATTCTTTCCCCCGCTCTCACCCTCCGCTCTTTGTCGGGTCTCTTCTCCTTGAACTTTTCCTCCGCCCCCCCCCCCTTCCCTCTCCTCCTGCTGCTGCTACCTCCCCTTTCTCTTCCTCTTCCTCCCCCTTAGGTTCCTTTCTTTTTCCTTCTCCTCATTCCTGTTTCCATCTTCAATCCCATTCTTTCTCAGTGAAGAACAAGAGACCAAGTTACAGTCTTAAGAGATCTGCTTTTAGTCGTTATTCCTTACATTGCTCTCTGTATCTTCTTGCATTTTTTGTTACATTTCCCCTCGACTTCTTTTAATCCTTTATTATTTCTTCGACTTTACTTACTCATTCTTGCTTCGCCTTCTTGCGGATCCGTTTAACCTTGTCCCGTAACCTGGCGCGCCGGACATTCTTCCCCTTTTAAACATCGTCCTGCTGCTGCCCTTACTGTTGTCTTGCCTCAAAAACAGTTATGACTTCGCCTTCGGTCATTTGCTTTCATTTGTTTCCTGCCTTTCATTCTGCTTCTCCATTTGTCTGTCTGTCTGTCTCTATCTCTCCTCTCTCTAACTGTTTCTGTCTTACGGGAGTAATGCTATCGTTAGATAACAAAACAATGTTTAGCGATTCATCAGGGATGATACAGTTACTACAACCAATAAATAAGTCGGCTACGTGATACAGCATCGTCTACGCAACCCGGAATCTCCCCCTGTCTACTTTAGTCTGGGAATACCCGCGTTAAAGCCGGGTTGGCTAACAGGTCCAGTAGTCTTCTCACAATGAGCTCCGGGAAATAAACACTCGGCATGGGTGAGGAAGCAACAAAATGAATTTACAACCGTAAGGTATTTTTCGCAATGCATTATGCGAAGATTCATAATTTCAAATTTCCCAGAGAGAAATAGAGGAGAGGGAGGGAGGAGGAGGAAGAGGAGGAGGAGGAGGAGGAGGAGGTGGAGGAGGAGGAGGAGGAGGAGGAGGAGGAGGAGGAGGAGGAGGAGGAGGAGGAGGAGGAGGAGGAGGAGGAGGAGGAGGAGGAGGAGGAGGAGGAGGAGGAGTAGGAGTAGGAGGTGAAGGAAAAGGAGGAGGAGGAGGAAAAGGAGGAGGTGAAGGAAAAGGAGGAGGAGAAGGAAAAGGAGGAGGAGAGGGAAAAGGAGGAGGAGAAGGAAAAGGAGGAGGAGAAGGAAACGGAGGAGGAGAAGGAAAAGGAGGAGATGGAAAAGAAGGGGGAGAAGGAAAAGAAGGGGGAGAAGGAAAAGGAGAAGGAGAAGGAAAAGGAGGAGAAGGAGAAGGAAAAGAAGGAGGAGGAGGAGGAGGAACAGCAGCAGCAGGAGGACGAGAAGGTATGAGGGAAGGGGGGATGACGAAGCGACGCCGACGCAATCAGATCGAAGGTTGAGTGAACCGACACAATCGTCCAGTCGTTCAATCGTTCACCCGGCGCTGACACTCACGTTCATCCAGCCACAATGCGGTCGGGATTACAAAGAGCATAAATGTTGATTTACTGAGCTAATGCAATGGGGGATCGACCTTGTGATAAGAGTCGTGGCTGATGTTTCTCTCTGAGATTTCAGAACGGGATTATTACACAAAGCTATATGTTTAAAGTCTTGAATCGGTGTTTGCAAAACAGAGAGAGAGAGATAGATAGATAGATAGAGAGAGAGAGAGAGAGAGAGAGAGAGAGAGAGAGAGAGAGAGAGAGAGAGAGAGAGAGAGAGAGAGAGAGAGAGAGAGAGGGGGGGGGGGAGAAAGAGAGAGAGAGAGAGAGAAAGAGAGAGAGAGAGAGAGAGAGATAGAGAGAGAAGAGAGAGGGAGGGAGGGAGGGAGGGAGGGAGGGAGGGAGGGAGGGAGAGAGAGGGAGAGGGTGAGAGAGAGAGGGGGGGAGTAGAGGAAAGAAGAGAGAGGAGAGGAGAGGAGAGGAGAGGAGAGGAGAGAAGGAGAGAGGGAGGGAGGGAGAGATAAATAGATAGATAGATAGATAGCTAGATAGAGAAGGAGAGAGGGAGGCAGGGAGAGATAAATAGAGAGAGAGACAGAGAGAGAGAAAGAGAGAGAGAGAGAGAGAGAGAGAGAGAGAGAGAGAGAGAGAGAGAGAGAGAGAGAGAGAGAGAGAGAGAGAGAGAGAGAGAGAGAGAGAGAGAGGAGAGAAGAAACAGGAGAGGAAGGGACAGGAGAGAAAGAGACAGAGAGGAAAGGGGGAGGGGGAGAGGGAGAAAAGAGAGAAAGAGAGAGGAGAGAGGAGAAGGGAGAAGAGAGAAAGACTGGGGGAAGCTACCTCATCCGAGAAACGGACGAGTAAGAGACAAAGGCATCGCCGCCGTACTTGCACGATTTTCCAAAACCACATTAGCTTATGTTTGTTCCGCCAACACCACACATTCACACCTGTATGCCTGCTCCAACCACACAACCACACCCGCAACCGACGCAGGTAAAGAATCTGCGGTGTTGTAAAGGCTACTTGATAACAACGCCTGGCATTGCTCATGGGTGTGGCAAGCGGTACCGGACCGTTTTGACATAAATAAAAAATGTTTCTCATTCATTTGAGAAAATGGCTTTAAACTATTTGTAAATTCCAAATAAGCAGCATGGCAAGCCTAACAACAGCGAAAGGATCATCGCAAGCAAGAAGCGTAACGATTCCTCTTCCCCTTCCTTCAATCTCTTCTTTTAATGACTCGCGGCTCAAGGACGGCGGCGGTGATCTGTTGTTAGGATCCTAATTAGTATAATCGAGACAAGGGACACGACGTGAAGGTGTAACGACCAGGCAGGCGGAAGCAGGCGAAGGCAGAGCAGGAGAGAAGAGGGTCGTTGCTGCTTGCGCGTCATCTGCTGTCGCCGCCGCCATCTGCCGGGGGACACTGCACCGCGGCCTCAATAAGAGGTGATGATGGCGGTGCATTTGGGGGGAAAGACACTGTGTTATCCCCGAATCATGAGAGGTGATGATAATGATTATAACGTTTCCATCATTGTCAGATGTCTTAAAAACGAAATCGACTCGGAAAAAAACAGATAGACATCTGTAAGGTGTTGAGTATTTGAATAACACGTATCACAAGCCAAAAAATGAGTCATCAAAAGCTTCAGAAATGTGAAAACTCCAGAGCATGCTGTCTAAACGAGAACAATTAAAAGTTGCGAACCAAAAACTA
>NC_061827.1:23566234-23576234 GCF_019202785.1 Penaeus chinensis | reverse complement strand
AGCTCCTGAATTATCTAAAAGAAAGAGAGAGAGAGAGAGAGAGAGAGAGAGAGAGAGAGAGAGAGAGAGAGAGAGAGAGAGAGAGAGAGAGAGAGAGAGAGAGAGAGAGAGAGAGAGAGAGAGAGAGAGAGAGAGAGAGAGAGAGAGAGAGAGAGAGAGAGAGAGAGAGAATAATGAGCGTTCATTTCTTTAAACACAAAAAAGTCTTATCTAAAAAATAATAAAAAAAGTAATAAAATCTAATTTAAATCCTCAATCTTCTTTACAAAACATGAACACCCTTATCCTAAAACAATTCACCATCTTTTGACATTCTAAAAATCCTACCCTAAAATCCATCATTATCCTAAAACAAATGCCCTAATAAAATTATCTTATCTTAAAAATCCTCCATTACCCCCACTTCCCCCCAAAAAACAAAAAACGATACCCTTATCCTTAATTAAAAAAAAAAAGAAACTTCATCATTATCCTTACCTCCCTCCGTAGATGTCCTGATTGAGGGGCATGTTCTCGTCGTCGGACAGCTCGACGTCGCTCCCCTCCATCATGGGCACGTTCATATGGGTGGGGGGCGGCATTCTGGAAGGAGAGGGGGTAGGGGGTTATGCCGGGTAGATGCTGGTTGGTTGGAGAGAGAGAGAGAGAGAGAGAGAGAGGGAGAGAGAGAGGGAGAGAGAGAGAGAGAGAGAGAGAGAGAGAGAGAGAGAGAGAGAGAGAGAGAGAGAGAGAGAGAGAGAGAGAGAGAGAGAGAGAGAGAGAGGATGGGTGGGTGGATAAGGGAAGGGGGGGGGGGGAGAAAGAGAGAGTGGAAGAGGGAGGAAGCGAAAGAGGGAGGGAGGGTGGGTGGGAAGTTGGGTGGATGTGAGGGAGAGGGAGAGGGAGAGGTAGAGGGTGAGAGAGAGGGAAAGAATGAGGCAGACAGACAGAGAGAAAAAAAAAACACAACGGCTGCTAAAAGAAACACACACAAACACAAGAACAAAGCAACAAAAATAAAAATAAACGAAAAAGAAAGTTAAAGAAAAATCACGAAAACAGCTAATAAAAAGGAAGATTTTACATAAACAAGATCCTTTTTCCGAGTTCACAAGACACCACTGACTTTCACTTCCGTAGAGACACGCGGTTACTATCCGTACACTGTAACCACAAAGAAGGCCCGAAAAACACACACACAAAACAAATATTTGCTGGAAAGTTGTACATTGAGAAAGTTGACTATGGAGTTCGATTGCGAATAGGAGCAATGGGAATCGAGAGAAAAGTAGAATAAGGATAATAACAATAATGGTGATAATGATAATGACAGTAAAAACGGAAGGAAATGTTGGTACGTTGATTTTCCTTTCATTAAGATTCTTGAAGACGCAACAAAACATAATGTTGTGAATGTAAAGGAAGTTTCTGTAGAATATTCAGTGAGCTTAATAGCTATCAAAGACACACTTTATTATTATTATTATTATTATTATTATTATTATTATTATTATTATTATCATTATCATAATTATTATCATTATTACCTGCCTCTTTCTTCCTATTCATACTCATGCTCATATTCCTTTACTTAATACTGTCGCCAACCGTGTATTAGTGCAACTTTACGTACTTCAGTATACCGTATGTGAGAGTGAAACGTCATGCAACTTTGACAGCGGTGCATGACAGTTCTGCGCCCTCCCTCCTCCCTCCGTCAGGCTTGGGTAAGAGCCACCTTCATGACGGCAACCTTGACCTAATCTCAAGTACCTGTGCGTTCCTGTCACCAATCACTAACTGGCATCCGTCCCTTCAACGACGAAAAAATAAATACACAATATCACAATATTATAATACTGCAAGCAAACCTCAAGGAAATGGCTTGTCAAAAAATCCACTTTCGTTCGGGATCCGCCGTCGTCACACACATGGAAATAGAGTACGAGCGGTGCCGCTTGTCTCCACTGCCCGTTGTCTCCCGCAGTGACTCACCGACCGCGCCAAGCCAAGGAGCCGCAGGGGAGTGTTCCGCCCGCGAGATGGCTGAAGTCCGGCCGCCCTTTCGCTGTTGGCTCATGACACTTGGGTAGTTAGCGGCAAATCCCTTTCCACGCTTCGGCTCGTTGTAGCTCAGAACGCTTATTTGGGCCACCGGCGATTTATTTTCATCTTGGGTTACCTCTCGGTTCACGTGTTCTAGCGCATATGTTTGTAGGTGTGCTTGTAAACATTCCTTCTCAGTCATGTCCTGTATGGCTTGGGCGAAGGGACGTCTCCCACACCCACCTCCCACGCCCGAGTAGCCTCAAGGATGGGCGGAGACATCGTGGGCGTGGGTCCCCTTCTCCCTCTTCAGGTACTACTAGATCCGGGTGGAGTCATTTAGATAACATCAAAGAAGCCTGGACGAGAACACAGGGCTGGGTTTGCCGATGGACAGTGTCCTTGCTGTTGTGCTTTTTTTTTTTTTTTTTTTAATGTAATTACTGTAAGAAATCCTCGTGGTCGTAACTCAGGGATTATTGTGGTAATATCCTTCACTTTATGGCGGTGATATCCTGCAGCTATTCGCCGGGATAGAGTTTGCTACATGCTGGACATGTTGCCCTGCCTGAGCTGTTCACTCTTCGACGAGGTTTTCAAGAACGATGGAAGCTTTTCAGACAACAAAGGAAACTGATGGCACAAGAAGGAAGACTAAGAATTGTAGCAAATATAGATGCTAAAAGAAAAAAGTGAGCGAGGAAACACGTGAAAACGCCGGAAGAGGCTAACAGCATAGGAAATAGGAGACGCGAAAACAACGAGAAAAAGAAGAGCAAAGGAGGAGAAAGAGCAGAAGCAACGGTGCAGCCGCGGGGACGTAGGCGGGACGACCCTGGCCAGACACTCGCACGGAGACGCGTTTCCGTGCACTCACACTCGAGACATTCCTCCCTCCCATTTCCTATTCGTCCCCTTCTAAGGCTTTTACACACGTTCGACGGATCCCCTGCTGGTCCTTCCTCATACCCTGTGCCTTTATCAAATGCCATTTCTTTATGAACTTCGTCCTGAGCGAAAAAAAAATATATATATATCTCCTGTATTTTTCTCTCTCTCTCTCTTTCTCTCTCTCTCTCTCTCTCTCTCTCTCTCTCTCTCTCTCTCTCTCTCTCTCTCTCTCTCTCTCTCTCTCTCTCTCTCTCTCTCTCACTCTTGTCTCTCGGAAAATGTACTGTTCTGATTTGTCGTTGATTCTCCTTCCCACAGGAAGCAGGGAAATATTTTATATTTGGCATTTTCATTGCTCCAAAAGTGCATACATAAACAGGTGTTCGGAACAACTGGAGGGGGTGGACACACTGGGTGAAAAGTGGTTGACTGTTGTGGACTTTGCGGTTGATCCAGACAATGGAAAAGGTTACGCAAGGCCGTCCGTCCGCCGCAAGGATGTGTGGCGGAATTCGGAATCTGTGACAAGTGCTGGGAAAGAACATCGTTACAGATATTTTTGTGACGACTTCATGGAATGCGCAACATATCCCAAGGAAAAACTACTTTTTTACCAAACAAAATATCCTGTCCTCATGAGAGAAAAAACTGCGGAAGAAATGTTGACAAGGAGAGAGAAGTGTGCTGCATCAGCGCCGTCGTGAAAGGTTAGACACGCACGCGGGACAAAACCCTCTCGGCGCCCGGCATCTTTTTATTGCCACAAACACACAACGAAGTCCTTCACGTTAACGCAATTACAGAGAACTCCCCTGAAAAACAGGTAGCACAGAAAAGTCACACGCCAGGTCTCGAACCATTGTTGAAGTTTGCTGGGTTTTTGAAAGACTTCGAAGGTCGGGTTTGAGTGAGTCAGCCGGGCGGGGCAGCGCTGACTCGCGCGCCCGTTTCGGAGGCAAATGTCGCCCGATTCGTCTTCCGAAATGGTGGCCAAGAGATTAAATTGAATATATATTAATAAATGTTCAATAGTACGTAAACATAAGTGTGTGTGGATGTGCACACCCATATAGCTTTTTTACGGTATTTGCTCATGTTCGGATACGGACGAAATATTGGAAAATATCCAAACAAATGATCAATGAAAAGCAAAAACCCCTAAACATTTCCAATCCAACGAAGAGCTAGTGAAAGGGGAAATAACCTACACAATACCCGGTGTCATACCAAGGCAGAAGAGTGAAGTTTACCGATTTTTGTGAGGAGCGTCAGTAACGGCGGTTGACCACTTGATGGCAACACATCGTCAAGGCTGACCACCTCCCCAACACTTGTCAGGAATCAAGACTTGTCTGGAAACCGTTCGCATGATCTGCGCATTTCACAAATGTGTGTTCGTTTCGATGCCATTTCCACGATAAGCACACTATTCTATTATTTTCGTGTATACGGTTATTTCTAAAACGAAACAAATATAAAGTGATTATGTTTCCTTACAAATGAATTTATTTTAAGATGTTACTGTACTTTTGAATAAATAGTTATATCATCTACGCCTAAATACACCTTTCTATCACTTATAAGTGAAAAGTTCCTTCAATGAATTATTCATTTGACGCAAAAGAATCTAAAGGTAGAATTAGGTTAGTCGTGAGATCCAAGGCAGGGGGCGGAGAGGGGGGAGGCAAAGAGAGGAGGGGAGGGGGGAGGAGGAGGAAGAGGGGGGGGTCTTTACCTGAGCCAGGACCCCCCAGCCTTTCCTTTCATGATCTGTAAATGCCATCGACCTACCCTGGTCACTCTGTCGCGAGATCTGGCGATGACAGAATGTTCTGGAACGGGCCTTTTGGGGTTGTTTTATCAGCGTTGATGTGGTTATCACTATTATCGTTAGTAAAATTAATCTGTATGCCATTGCTTTTTCATCACAATGTCACACTGGTATTCTGATTATTGTCATCGTTGTTATTCATCCTATCGGCAAATTCAGTTTTTCACTAATAAATACTAACTATTATCTAACGCCAATGTCGGATCAACATTCAATAAATTATTTAAATATAAACAGAAGCGCATAGTCTGCCATGACAACTGTCTGACAGGCGATGGGTTCTGCCTCCGGTTTGGGGTCGGAAAACAAGACAAGCTTTTTCCTAGCCAATCGGACATGCACCCGCTAAATATATATATATATATATATATATATATATATATATATATATATATATATATATATACATATAATTAGTGGACACTATCTATTCTGCCAGGTTAAAAATGCTTCATAAATTAAAACCAACTGATTATATTCATGCAGAGAGAAAATATTCCCGCTATAATAATTACTTTCATTCGATTTTCCTAAATTAAAGACGTTCAGTCGCTGATGGCAAATCGGTCGGTCTTTTTACAGAAATAAACAGTCGTACAGGCCAACATTCTGCCCATGCATCTGAGGAAGAACAAAGTGAAATAATCGGAAAAAAAAATAGCTTTACTCAGTTGATGGCAATGAATGCCATATGGTACATCTGAGTCAATTTGCATGATGATACCAGTCTATGCAATTAGTACGTTTTCGTATCGTCACTGACATGTGAATCCGCACTGCAAAATTATAAAATATCCTTTTTTTACATAAAAGTCAACCCCAAGTTTGAGAAACCAATGATCATTCCCTTTCCCCGGGAGGAAGGCAACACTTCAGTCATACGAGACAGTGAGAGATTGGTGAGAAGAAAATGGCGAAAAGATAAAGGAAATTAGAGACTTAAAGAAGACCGTCTGACTTGCGAAGAACGCGGCAGGGAAGAGTATGGAAATGAGGACGGGGAAGGCTGCTCAGCAAGGAAGGAGCGGAAGGTAATGAGGGAAGAAGGGAAGGGAACGGGAAGGAAGGAGTGGGGGAGGCAGGGGGAAGGGAGGGGGAGACCCAGGTGGGAGCGCGAGGAGGGAGAGGGAAAGGGGCGACCTGGGGGAGAGGGGGGGGGGGGCGTGGAACAGGTACCAGCAACAACTTTCAGTCTGAGAACGATCTCTCCCTCGACCGCCGCGGGTTGGGAGTGAGAACCGAAGTTATGCCGCGATGATTGAAGTTTCAGATGAATGGGGAAGAGCGAGAAAGAGAAGGGAATGCTGGACGTGTACTCAGAGGATCCTCAGAGTTTTATAAAAGGAAAGGGATGTTTGTTGGATTAGCATCTAAATATGGATGCAATGCGGGGAATCCCATGCTGACCTTTGCTATTACCATTTGCGTTACTTTTACAGAGTTCAATTAAGGTTTTAATGACTTCATGTCATGATTGTTGCTTATTGTGCATGGAAGGTTAATAATCTCAGTGGAATACTTGTCAAATGGCAGATATTTTCTCTTATGGATAACTACCTACGGCGTTGAAGTTACCGCCAGAAATTTGCAGTCACGAGCAGACTTCCCATTGTTTTCATTTCGGTCGCAGTGTTTCGCAACGCAGATGAAACAGAAGAAAAGGGAGACAAGTCATCGGCATATAGGATCCGGTCCCGACAAACCGGATTCTCGATCCCCTCTTCGTATTACCGGACGCCTCGCGCACCTGACTCAGAGAGGCGCTCGCTCCGCGCCTGCCCGCAGAACAGGCCTTGTGAAATGAAACGAGCGGTCGTCATCGCCGTTGGGACACTCGGCTACTGGTAAACAACATTTGATGAAAATCCGACTAAGCAAAACTGAAACGTAAAAAGGAAACATCGCACTCGGTAAAGGAACAAACATTCGAGGCATCGTATTGTCACACCCAACAGTACCACATTTGAGATGTTACAGCCGCTAGGCAACGCTCCTCCCACTCCCTCACTTTCTTTCACAACCTCATTTTCTGAGCATTTCTAGGGTACCGCCGCGCCGCCTCGGGCGGTCAAGGAAAGCCCACTCGGCCGTTCCAAAAGGAACTTCGATTGGTTTTCGCAGGTTTATATTTTCTTTCTGGTTTCTGTTTTTGATATTACGTCGGATGGCAGATCTAAAGAGTCGTCTCATATACGACACTAGAGGACATATATTTGGCAAAGGACCGTTTATATATTCCTCAAAGCACCTAATTCCGCGGCCCTCGGCTGAAAGAAACCGAAAGGAGGGGTGTGCCCCCCCTCCCACCCCCAGGTGATCAGCAGGAGACCACCGTGGAATGTGGGTCACTGGCATGGATGGTCGATTTTCCGGGTGAAATTGTAAAACTTTCGTCTTCGCTTGCTCTGTCGGGCGACCTTTTAAAGCACCGTCTTGCCCCCTCGTTCGTGACATGGTCGAACCTGCTTTGATATTATTTAATTATTTCATCTTCTTGGCCCGAATGCCCCCTGCGTGCAGATGAAGCTAATAAGGCTTTCCCAATCACCGCGTTAAAACAAAGCTATAAACTCGGGTAATGAATCTACCGCGGCGTTACAAAACTCCCAAATGAGAAAGTTGTTTGGTGTCGAGGCGCACGCACGTACAGGAACGGTAGTATACATACTCGCAAGTACCGAGCATGTATACTCTAGTGTAAGTTACATATTGAGATTGAAAATAAAGCTCGTTTTCCCACTTAAATTGATACGCATATATATTATAACCGAGTTGGCAATCAGTTACGTTAAGCGCTCTGTTAACTGAAATACTTGCATAATGTTAAAAGGGACAGACCAACTCTATATCACTGCAGAATGCAGGCTTGGCACACATGAAGTATGACGTAATGGTCTGAAATACAGAACCGGGAAAGAAGTATTTGTAAGAAGTACCCCAAGAAAAAGGGAAAAATAATTGAAGTTGCTTGGATGTCCAAGGTTGTGATCTTGTCTAGTATTCAGGCTTCGTCAGACTGAGATATAGATTAAACTGTGTCATCCATAATAATCAGCAACATAAATTGTGTGTGTGTGTGCATATAAACTATTTTCCGGGTATCTGAACTGATCGGCTCGTACCCTTCCCCCGCTGCGACGCTCCTCTGCCAGGACAATGATCTCTGGGAGATCATGCAAAATGAATATTGAATTTCAAATCTCCTAATCGAGGCAGCACTGCAGTATAATACCTGTAGTCTTGTTGCAGGGATATGACGTCACACACATGTGTACATGTGTAAATATAGACATGTACACATATAAACAGGTAACATATACGCACACACATTAATACACGCTATAGCTCGCTCGCTCTCTCTCTCTCTCTCTCTCTCTCTCTCTCTCTCTCTCTCTCCCTCCCTCCCTCTCTCTCTCTCTCTCTCTCTCTCTCTCTCTCTCTCTCTCTCTCTCTCCCTCCCTCCCTCCCTCTCTCCCTCCCTCTCTCTCTCTCTCTCTCTCTCTCTCTCTCTATATATATATATATATATATATATATATACATACATACATACACATATATATATATGTGTGTGTGTGTGTGTGTGTGTGTGTGTGTGTGTGTGTGTGTGCGTGTGTGTGTGCGTGTGTGTGTGCGTGTGCGTGTGCGTGTGCGTGTGCGTGTGCGAGTGCGTGTGCGTGTGCGTGTGCGTATGCGTGTGCGTGTACGCATGGGTGAGTTTCATCATCAAATGTAAATGCGATATGATGTACACTTCCCCTTTTCGACTGTGTCATTGTTCTTAAAGAGCCGTCAGCCGCCCTTTGCCGTCGCCTCGAGCATGATCCCGCATCCGATTCGAGGCTGACCTCCCCTGGCAACAAGCAAGGGTCTAATACTCTTGCAAATCCCGCGACGCCCGTACACGACAAATATTTCCAAGATTTACAATCCGGCAGAGCAGGCAACCATCAATCTCTGCAAATCCCTTTCTTTACACCCGTTCTTTGTACACACACTGCACAGCCGAAGGTCGTCTCCTTAAGGTACGAACGCCCCCGCAGAGGCAGCACATCAGTCCCCACATCATTCGTCCTGGGAACATCATCGTCCGCCGTGGGAGCATTAGCCGCCTGGGAACATCTGGAACATCCTCTCGCGCGCCGCTGGGACCGTTCGGGCTCTGTCTCCGGGCTGTCGCTTGGGGAGGCCGTCGCCGTCGGGGAAGGGACATGGGAAGAGGAATGGAGTAGGAAGAAGGATGAAGCAGGGGAAAAGCTAAAAGAGGAGGACTCTTGCACAAGGAATTCGACGAAGCACATTGCCCTGCGACAGAAGCCCAGGGCGCCATTCCACCCAGCCACTGACCCTCGGCGGCGGGACGCCCTCGCACCATTGCCTCGCCGCCAACCCTGCCTTCCCTATCCTCTTCTTGTCCTTTTCTTCAGCATTTCCTCCTCACTTTGATAATTCCTACCTTCTTGTTTCCCTCCTAGTTATCTTCATCCGCTCATCTACATTCCTTGCCGTTCCTTCTCCTCTTCTTACTTTTTTTCCACCTCCTCGTGATATTTCTTCTCTTTATTTTCTGTCACTCATTTTCTTCATGCGTTCATCAACATTCCTTGACTTCCATTCTCCTCCTCTTTAGCTTCTCCATCCCTTCGTCATCATGATCCTTTCTTTCTGTTTATCCTCCATCCTCTGTTTTCTCCATCCACTCAGCAGCGTTCATTGCCTTCCATTTCTTCCTCCTTCAACAGCATTAAATCACTCTCCATATGCGTCTTCTCAGTCTCTATCCTTCATCCCCATTTTCTTCGCCAGAGTGAACCAGATATTCACCTTTCCGTAAAAATAACGTTCGTCGGGGAGTAGCGTTATGACACTTCGCAAAAACGCTGCGCCGGGAGAATAATTTCACTCTCGCGTCTCTCTCGGATCGCTTAATCGCTGTCTGTTTTACCGAATATTACTTTGGTTATAGTGCGATCTGTGTTTTTTTTTTTCCTAAGTCAATATTTTCCTTTTAAATGCGTTTATTCTTAAAGCCTCATCAGCTACAAGACAAAATAAAATCTTTTTTGGAAGAACTATAGCGCAGGGTATACGCTGAGTGGTCTCCTTCAAAAAGGAACAACAACGAAAAGCGCAATAAAACTGAGGGTCATCATGCGTACTCTTCTCCTCGCGCTCCTTTACTCTCTGAATATCCTTAGTCTATGGACTATGGACCATAAAAAAAACGAAGATCCAAAGAAAAGGAGGAGACAA
>NC_061827.1:23543734-23548734 GCF_019202785.1 Penaeus chinensis | reverse complement strand
ACAAAAACAACGATAATGAAATCGTAAATCGCAAAAATGCACTAAAGCGAATATACAGTTAAAGAAAACAAAATGATAACAGGAAATAAAATAAACGACACAAAAAAGAAAAGGATATATACGAAACTTTAAGCAATCAAAGTAAAAAAAAAAAAAAAGAAAAAAAAAGAAAAAAAAAGGAAAGAAAGAAAAGAAAGAAAATCGGATGAAAAGAAACAAATAAATCGTTTTCCTTTTGGCTCACCAATGTCCCGTTCTAGCACCGATCTCGTGTTAGTCTGAACCGCAACGCAACACCCGACCCGCCTGCGCTTCACACTTTCCGAAACATGCGTAACCCGTTACGAGCTTCATTATTACGTGTGTCTCGGGGTTTATGTTTGAGTTTGGGTTCGTTTTGTCTCTGTTCGTTCATGTTCGTGTAAGTCACACTTGTTCGGTGTTTTGAATCTGATAAGAATGTGTTCCGGGATGTGCAGCTGTGGAACAGACATAATGTGGACTTTGAGATATGTGGATGGAAAGTGAGAGACAAATAGAAATGATGTTTTTCAATTATCATAACAAAATGTTTCTCTGTATAAACACTTTTTTATTTTACTTCCATAAACATATAAAAATATTGTATATAATCACAACATCATCTATACCTAACATCATTGAAATTCATAATATGAAATAGTGACTGAAGTTTAACTCCCACCCTTACACCCCCATAGACTGAAGTCACTTTTTAAATTTACAAAACATCTCCAGTTTCCTCTTAGCAAGTGGATTTTTAAACATATCAGCAATTTCCTTCTCTGAGGGGACATACTTAAGGTTTATACCTGCATTACCTACTCCAGAACGTATTAAGTGGTATATGATATCAATATGCTTTGAATGTTGATGAACCTGGTTCTTAGCTAGTGCTATAGCTCCTTGGTTATCAGTATTCAAATTTACTGCATCCTTTTCATAACCCGTCATATCAGAAAATGTTTGCCTTAGAAAATTAGCTTCTTGCATTACATATATTCTGCCTCACAGTTAGATATTGCAAAGATTCTTTCTTACTCTTTCATGAAATTAGTACACTGTTGTTAGTCATCTGAGATCCGTAACCAGAAATACCCAAGTCTGATTTCAGAATTTTTGCCGAATCTGAATAAAAATTTCCAACTTTAATTTCGCTTTACACTGACTGAAATTCAATCCATAATCTTTCATTCTAAACTTCTAAATCAAATATGCCTTAAATGAATCATTATCAAACCTGGTTCACATGAATGGATCAACTAAAGATTGTACAAAATTATCATCAATAAGACACTTGTGGAATAAATATATCCAATTTCTACCATTCTGTTTCCATCTATACAATGATTTCAACAGTTTGCATGCTATTTTTTCACCTTTGCTGCCTGCCTTAACAAATCCTTCTGGCTGTTCAATAAAAGATTCAGAAACAATGTCAGCAGACTTAAAATCTACACCTTTTACTTGTGAATAACCTTTAGCTATATATCTAGCTCTGTTTTTCTTCTCACTAGAATTACTTGGATCATATTTAACTGAATAAATCCATCTCCCACCTTCAACTGATTTATCCTTAGGTACTGTTGTTAGTTCATATGTATCATTTCCTTCAAATGCTTACATTTTTTCTAACATTGTTTGTTTCCAATATTTTGAATCCGTCGAGGATATCGCCTCTCCATAAGTCACTGGCACTCCAAGCATCGTGTAGCAGTAGTGTATGGAACATTTTGCCGTGTGTACAGCTTATAACAAAATCTCTAAGGTGTTTCGGGTTCTGCTCTTACATCATGTTCTTCAACTGTGTTCTCGACTTCATGGTTTATATCGTCTTCTGTATCGTGTGCTTCTCCCTCTCTTGTGGCGGATTCATCTTCATCAAGCTCGGGCTCTTCTCAGAAGTTTCCTCCTTCCCTGAGCGTTCTTTCTTGTGTTTGTCTTACAGAATTTCACACATTTTCCCTTCATTATTTCTCCTCTTTCATGGATATACACTAGGTAAGCAGGGCTTTCTCCGTCATGATCCAGACACACTTTTTTTTTCACTTCTTGCATCCTACTTCTTTCTACACAGCCAAACATATGAAGATTTCTAAATTTGGGTCTTTTTCTAGTCAGCGTCTCGTATGGAGTCTTATTGTTGAAGCACCTGTTCCTGTGTAGGCTGAAGTCTTGAGTGCGCAGGGCCACGATTGCTTCGGTAAATCAGGATCTATCAGCAGACACTTAGCCATGTCGAAGAAGATCCTCCACGACCTTTCTGCTGTCCCATTCTGGTGGGGCGAGTAAGGACTAAAAAATTCTTGCTTTATCTTGTTCTTCGCCATCAGTGATTGAAAGTTGTTCAGTGTAAATTCTGTACCGTTGTCCAAAGAAACCACTATCGGCTAGGAATATATCTGTGGCCACCAATGTATCATTTTTATCTCTCAATAAATACACCATAATAACACCTTAATTATCACCTACAAATGTGATTGCATATGTATATCAACCTTTTCCCACTACATTTACATGACCTGTTAAATTACAGTGTACTAGCTCTGTTTTTTGTTGCTCTCTCATCAAGTTTTCTAACTTCATGACATATTTCATGTTACAGTGTCCTAGGATTTTATGTCATTCGTTAGCAGTATGGCTCACACTTTTATTTATTTCACCGCATTTGTACTTCCTTTCCTTTACACTATCTAGGTAGTAACGTTTTCCTTTCTTTTCAAATTTAAACAGTGTACCATTTGGGATTTTAAGCCCTGCATACTTAGAACCAAAAGTTACACTTACACCTGCTTGCACTGACATAATATCTTACCTGTATGAAGGTTCATGTAATGCATCTTCCAAGATTATTTTACATAATCTGTCTTTGTCTGCTTTTATTATCGTGCATCTCTCTTACCTTGAACTACACCAATGACTATTTTCATCAGCTAATTCTATTACATGACAATAATAATCATCAAACCTAAAGAACTCCTTTTCTGTAATAATATGCGACGTTGCATCACAGTAGACTAATAAACACTTCCCTTCCGTCATTTTCAGATTAACACTCACACAAAATACAAATGTTTTCCACTTCATTGGTATCGCTGCTTCTGTGTGTGTGTGTGTGTGTGTGTGTGTGTGTGTGTGTGTGTGTGTGTGTGTGTGTGTGTGTGTGTGTGTGTGGGTGTGTGTGTGTGTGTGTGTGTGTGTGTGCACTCACACACACACACACACATATTTACATACATATATATAGATAGATAGATAGACAAACAGACAGGTAGATACGGATAGGTGTATATATTAATATATGTATGTATGTGTGTGTTTGTGTTTGGGTGTATATATATGTACACACACACACACACACACACACACACACACACACACACATACACTCACACACACACACACACACACACACACACACACACACATATATATATTCATATGGATAGATAGATAGGTATAGATATGGATATAAGTATAGATATACGCGCGCGAGTGTGTGTGTGTGTGTGTGTGTGTGTGTGTGTGTGTGTGTGTGTGTGTGTGTGTGTGTGTGTGTGTGTGTGTGTGTGTGTGTGTGTGTGTGTGAACCCGTGCCTCAATGCCGAAGTCACACCCTTCGGGCACTGGCACTAGAATAACCCATGCCTCTCCCGCACTCTTCTCTAACTCCCGGGAGCCATAAGCCACCACGATATTAGGTTAATTGTTAGCGGAGCGTGGGCCCCTCGGGCATCCTTCGTTCTAGGTTTCTGTTTATTCTCCAATAAAAGTCGTTGAAATAAGTAAACAACTGTCAGGGGGCCCCGGGAGGAGTACCCTTCCCTCCTCCACGCCTGTGCCCGGCCCCGCCTCATAGATCAGCCCAAAGGGGCGTGGCGGCGTGTGTGTCCAGGCAAAAATAACCCTTATTCTTCCTCAGCATCGTGATCGGCGAGGCAGTTCAGAATTATTAATCGTCCTCCCTCATTGCAGCTTTTTTGAAGATGTATGTTGCAATAAACTAAAAGAGCAGGAGTTACATAGCATAATGAGAAAGATGTTCGGGATGTAGGTAGATATATATTCACAGAGAACGAAAGAAAAAGAAAGAGAAAGAGATAGACAGAGATAGAGAAGGAAGTAAAAGAGAGAGAGAAAGAGAGAGAGAGAGAGAGAGAGAGAGAGAGAGAGAGAGAGAGAGAGAGAGAGAGAGAGAGAGAGAGAGAGAGAGAGAGAGAGAGAGAGAGAGATTTTTGTGAGGCTAATTTTACCATAGACCCCCCGGAAAGGTAGAAAATTTCGCTTTCTGTAATTCCCGTCATAACAATATTGGTGAACGCTGACATTAAGTCTCCGTAATACTGGTATAATATATCCCATGTACAGTATTCCTAAGAGTACTTAAATTTCTAACCCTATCAAAAATTCTCTATACAATGTTTTGTTAAATATCCTTCCAATAAATAATATAACAATGGTATGTCGTCTGCACTTCTCTCCCTCTTTTATAGATTCGGAAATCAGCCGTCATTACCATCGCTAAGAAGAATCCGATCCCTTAAATAAATTCGCCCCTGATCCTTTATTTCCATTCTTCATGTAAAGATTATAATTGTATAGACAATTATTGGCTTGCCCAATTGTCTTCTGGCTGTAGCGATAATTTCTACCACGGAAACAGGCATTACTCTCTAATAATAGTGGATTCATTCACTCGTACAAGAACTGCTGACATTATTCCCGGAGAAGAATTAGATCGCATCAAGAACCCCGAGTTCCGCCGTCTATAGATTTTTCGGTCTCAGTGCTCGAGCAAGGAAGATGGCGGCGAACCTGGAGGAAGAGCAGAGTCTGAGGGAGTGCGAGGCCTACGTGCAACGCCACAACATCCAACAGATATTAAAGGATGCAATCGTTAGCCTGTGTGTCAGCCGTCCTGATAACCCCATCGCTTACCTTCGGGATTATTTCCATAAGCTTGAAAGGGTGAGATGGAGGGA
>NC_061827.1:23536234-23538734 GCF_019202785.1 Penaeus chinensis | reverse complement strand
TTTAGTTTTATTTATTTATTTATTTATTTTTAAATGTAATGATAGTAATACTTATAGCATTAATAGCAATGAGAGTAGTAATGGAAATAAAACCTTTTTTCCCCCAAAACTTGAGGAATGGCAGAGAGGTGAAATCAGGTAGACTTTGTAATTGAATCCTTGTTAGTTTAAGAATTTGTGAAACCCTTTATATGTAAACAAAATAAAAGCAGACAGTGCATGTAACAGACACTAAGAGGTTAAGCATGAGGATGATTGCAGATTTAATTAAATATAGCCTTATTAAATGTTTGTGAAAGGCATGTGGGATTGAATAGGATTGTGTAGTAGTCACATGATTTATTAATTATACTTTCTTGTTCAAGTGAGGTTTCCGATAGTAATTATAAGAGGAAATGCAGATTTTATTGATGAGGAACAGCAATGGTATTGTTTTGTGATTCACTAATGATTTTGTAGACTCTCGTTTGTGTTTTATTATTTCAAGTCATCACAGCCATATTTGGCTTATGAGAAATAGATTAGAGATAGAGTGTTCTATGCCAAGTCAGAAGAAGATATAGTCATGTATGTATGTATGTTTATATATGTGTGTGTGTGTGTGTGTGTGTGTGTGTGTGTGTGTGTGTGTGTGTGTGTGTGTGTGTGTGTGTGTGTGTGTGTGTGTGTGTGTGTGTATGTGTGTGTGTGTGTATTTGGCTCTTGTATATTTCAATGCAGTTAATGCTATTTATTTTGGTTTCATTTATCTTGCTATGTTTGTTATTGTTGTTCATTCCTGTTTTTATTTATTTACTTGTGTAAATAGTTTTTTTCAGGTTTATTTGTACTTCCTCTTTATTTAGTTTCTGACATGTTGCTAGAATGTATTTGTATGTTTATTTTTTGTTTTTTGTTTTATTTGTATCTTTATTTTGTTTCATTTCTTGGAATTTTATAAAATTTTATTTAAACCCTGTTACATTGTGTGTTTTATTTTAAGCTGTATTTCTTATTGTCATACTTGTGCAGTGACAATTTGCCTTGGCATTGTATAAGCCATGACTCACACCCAAGTTATTGCATCTCAAACAGCTGACCAGCACATCTCAAATACTCTTATCCATGGTGTATATATTAAGGCGATGATCTTTCACAGCTCCTGCCTCCCCCATTCGCCTGGGATTGGTTGATTTGGAAAGAGATGGAGGAACTGATAGATAGGGGAAAGCAGCAGTGATAGGGAGGATGAAAGAAGGAAAGAAGATTAGAAAGGAACGAATAAGAGAAAGGAAAGAAAGAAAATAGGAAAAAGAAAGAAAGCAAAAGAGAAGGAAAGAAAGAGAGAAAGAAAGAAGAAAGAGATTGAAAGATAGGGAAGAAGGGGAGGGCTGTGATGATTGCCAAGTACATTAAGGTTTACAGTGTGCCTGTGTTAGTACTCTTGGTATTGTTTAGCCTGTACTGTTGTGTTCTTTAGAAAAAGAGAACATTTATTTCTGTATCTTTGTTTCAGTATAAGTCTGTTTAGTTGGCTTGAAAAATATTTTAGTGTGTAAAACTAAAATTATTAGTTACCAGACATATAATGGGCTTATTTGCACTGACATCCATCCTTACCCAAATACTCTAATCATATGCTGGATATTGAAGATACAAACTTAGATGATTTATATTATGCTAATTATATAGATGATGTAAAACACACACATTCCAATTTTTTAAAACTTATCATTGAAATAATCAAAATAACCCTCCTCACTGAACAGATTATCACATAAGGTTTTAGGGGAGTGTACTTTTGTCAGTCAAGTGAAGCTTTGCAATTTTGAGGCATTGCTTGAGCTGAATGCAAATGAAACCCTTGCATCTTACACTGGAAGAGGGAATACAATAAACAAGTCACTGTTATAGTTAATTATAATTAACATTTTTAGGTTTATTAGGATTTATGTGGCTACCATTAAGATTTATTTGTGCAAAAATGCCAAGGATGTCTTCAAAAAAATAATTTGCATAGTCAAGAAGTTCAAGTAAAGTATAGTATAAAGCAAGTTCAAGGTTCATATAGACAGGATTGATGGTCCTTATGTTGGGTTCAGCTTTTATCTGTGCTAGAATCTCCTTACTCTATTTCTTGCCTTTTGTCGTCCAGAACTTGTGCTTCACCTAATGACAAGTGGACTGGGTTGTTGTAGATGCATGGAAAGTATATACTATATATTGATATATTAGTAGCACATTTTATTCTGATGCTTGTGTACTGAGAGTGAACAAGCGTCAGAAATACTAAAACATAATTCAGATGTGGTTTATGTAGTTAGACCTAAAGTAGAAATTTGTAGATTTATTGAAAATGTACATAATATATCAGTATGGATAAACTGAAGAATGCTAACTCACTTATATTGAATGTGTTTTATAAAATGGGCAGTACAATTGATGGTAATAATAATGGTAATAGTGATGGTGAAAAGGATAATTTAAGGTTTGACGTTTTAAACCTAAAAAGCAATAAAAT
>NC_061827.1:23523734-23531234 GCF_019202785.1 Penaeus chinensis | reverse complement strand
TTTTTTATTACATTGTAGTTATTTTCTTAAGATGAAATGGTAGTGTGTGCACCTTGTTTAGCATTGTGTGTTTGTATGTGAGCAGAGAGTGGAGTTATTTTATTTTATAAGTCATTGTGGACAGGTGTTTAATATATGTGTTGTGTTTATGAATAGCTTTATTTTTATTTTATATATATATATATATATATATATATATATATATATATATATATATATATACACATATATATACACACACACACACACATATATATAGATACATATATACATTGTGTGTGTGGGTGCTTTTGCCTTTGAATCCGGCCAAGACTCTCTAGTGGAATTCTCCTCGTAAGTGTGCTTGTTGAAGCCTCTGTTTTCAGTCTTGGCAATCGACAAGTGAAAAGTTCAGCATTCTCACCTGTTTCTTTCTGAATCTGTCAGCTGTTTGCTGTGAATCATGTACAAATAAGTTGTGTAATTGTTTGATGCAGTCATTTTTCCACTACATAGTGAAGACACTTGTGTAAGATTGCATAGAGACACTGCCTGTGAAGATGGTTCGATAACTTTTCCAGTAGTTCACCTGGTTGCTGTTTTTATTGCCTTGGGGTTTTTAATCTCATGATTGGCTTAATGCAAGCTGCGAATCCTTGCCTCTGGAGTTATTGCCAGTCATTAAACTGAGATAAGAAGATTCAGAGTGACATTAAATGGAGCAGTTTGTATCCTGTCCCCTGATGATATACATTTTTATTCTTGTTTTTTTTTTCTTTCTTTTTTAGTATTGTTGTTGCTTTTTTAATGTTGTTAAATAGGGTCATCACCACCATCATAACACAGAGGACATGCAATAAGTTGACAACTGTTGAAAATATTGTGAAAGCAATGAGTAAACAGGAAAAATTGCAATATACATGTGACTTTTCCCCTTAGCTTGCTTTGCATTGGCTCTGCTCTGCCTCTTTGCAGTGTTGATGGTCAGGATGCAAGTCATGATAAAAATGATAAATAGTGGATAAATAATTATGAATAGGGTGGTTTAGAGGACTTCCAAAAGAATGTTTTTAGTCTTTTTTTTTCCTGTGTTTCTAGTTATTTTTTGTATGGTTAGGAGGATGTTTCTGTTTTGTAATGTAAGGGGGTGAGTAGGCAAATATCTTAATGAGAGTGAGCAAGCAAGCAAGCAAGCAAGCAAGCAAGCATGCATGCATGCATGTTATTAAGTAAGTAAAGGTGAGTGAGTGAGTCAGTGAGTGACAGGTGAGTAAGCAAATATCATAGTTAGAGAGAGTGAGTCTGTGAGGGAGAGAGTTAGTGAAACAACAAGTGAGTCCACTATTGAATGAATGAGATTACATATATATTTAACAGTAGTCAAAGTGAATGTGTATGTGTATATCTGTGTCTGTATACATACATCTGTGCAACTGAGACTTGGAAGAGAGAGAGAGCGAGAGCGAGAGCGAGAGCGAGAGCGAGAGCGAGAGCGAGAGCGAGAGCGAGAGCGAGAGCGAGAGCGAGAGCGAGAGAGAGAGAGAGAGAGAGAGAGAGAGAGAGAGAGAGAGAGAGAGAGAGAGAGAGAGAGAGAGAGAGAGAGAGAGAGAGAGAGAGAGAGAACTGAGTAAGTTAGATGAAAAACTGTTAATGAGTGATTAAAGCTATTAGAGTAGGTGAGTTAATATAAAGGGACATATGTGTGAATTAGTACTAGCTAAAGCAAATGATAAGGACTGAGAGTTATTTTGCAGATGAATACATGTATGAATGACTTGGGAATCTGTGTGTAAATGTATTCATAAAGCATGTATGAATTAGTGAATGAGTATGTAAATGACGGAGGCTATAAGCGCACATATATGTATGCAAGAGTAAATAAATTCATGTCTGAACGAGTGAATGTGTGATTGGCAGTTTGAATGAATGTGGGTATGGGAGGGTATGAGTATGTAGGTATGTGTGATGGTACGAGGGAATGGTATAGGGCTTGTGGGATATTTTTTGTATAGTATGAGTTTATGTTCGAATGAGTGTGTATGTATAAAATCACATATACAAGTGAATAGGATTGCATTTTAGAAGTAAGAGTGCATGCTTAAGGGTGTGAGAATATGTGAGCGAGTGGGACCAGATCAATGGTTCTGACATAACCTCAAGGTCTTCATTTTATGGCCCAGTTAGATACATGCCAGGTGGAATGCCGTTATTTTTTTGTGAAAGAATATTGGCAAAGAAAGGAAGGATGGAAAGGAAGGGAGGGAGGGAGGGAGGGAGGAAGGAAGGAAGGGAGGAAGGGAGGAAGGGAGGAGGAAAGGGAGGATTCATGAAAGGAAGTAAGTTAGGAGGGAAAGAAAGAAAGAGGGAAAGTTGGAAGAAAGAAAGAGAGAAAGGAAAGGGAGGGTGGGAAAGAGAAAAGAAAAGGAGGGATAAAATAATGGGGGACATAAGGATGATGAGGGAAGAGGTAAGGAGGGAGATAGGTTGAGGGTATAAATACCGCTAAAAGTAATAAAGTAGCAAATAAAACAAACTGAGAGGAATGGAAGGAAATGAAAAAAAAAAATGTAGAGGAGAGATAGAAGAAGGCAGATAAACAAGAGAAAACAACTAATGGTAACCATAGGCTGTTGTAAATGAAGTACGGGCGTTGCGTGAGCTGCAGTTATTAGTCGTCTTTTTTCCAAACATGCTTTTGTTGATAAGACGAGGCACTTCTACGCCGACACAATATGACAGGTACACCTTTGCATAAGTGATGATGGCACTGGAAGATGGGTGCCAGGAGCTTGTTAAGAGTGTAAATAGGAGACAGGCAGACAGGAGGACCGTTGGTTGACGTTGTTATTGAGCGATTTGCGAGGGCCGCGTGTGGCGCTTGCGGTCATGTTAGCGCCGCTTTTTATTGCTATCGTTATCGTTGTGTTTATTATTATTGTAGTAGTAGTATTAGTTGTGGTTGTTCTTGCGCTGGCCAAATGCATTGGGTTGCACATTTGGTTGCATGAGAGGGAATTCGGTCAAAAGTTCACAGGCGTGAACGGGGTTGACGATTGCCTTTATCACATGTTTTGTTAGTGTTAACTTTCATCTATGACAAAAGGATCGATATGTTCAGTTTAATGCATCCTATCTCATGTTTGCAGTGCGTTAACGTGATATATGTATATATATATGTATGTATGTATATATATATGTATATATGTATGTATATATATATGTATATGTATGTATATATATTATATATATTATATATATTATATATAAAACTTCTATATGTATATATAAAACTTCTATATGTATATATTATATATATAAAATCTATACGTATGTGTATATATAATATACACATTGCATACACATATATACACATATGAATATTTGTTTATATATGAATTATTTATATGGATAGATAAATAGATAAATAGACAAATAGATGAATAAACAAATACGTAAATATGTGGGTGAATGGATGGATATTTAGAATGGTAGGTAGGTAGGTAGATAGACAGACAGATAGATAGATAGCAAGCCCGACAGATGCATGAGCACAGATATTTTCGAAGGGACTCCTCAGTGCATCGGGCGGCGCGGCCCACGCGGGTCGGAATATTGGCAGCCGATGCGCGGTGACGACACGGCGCCGGTTTTAAAATCGCGGCGGCCGTGACATCATCGCGCCCCGACGACGCTGGCACTGGCACCCGCGCGCGAATCTGCGATATGGCCGCGGAATGTGCCAGAAGGAGCGATAATCCCGTGGGTGTGCGTGGGGGATGGGTTGAGGGGGTGCGGGTTGGGGTGGGGGGTGGGGGTGGAGGGAAAAAGGGAAGGTGAATGATGAGGTAGGGTGGGGTGGGGTGGGGGGTGGAAAGGGGTGGTTTGGTTTTGATCTCGAGAGATTTATTATTTATGCAATGTAAATAAACCCGTGCGTAGGCATAGGGTCTGGGCCTAATTGATTCATTTCTTCGCTCGTACAATATGTGAGTCATATTGATATCACATGAGGGAGACCGAGACCAAGGCCGAGGCAGAGACAGGGATAGAGACGGGGACGAAGGTAGAGAGAGAGAGAGAGAGCGAGAGCGAGAGAGCGAGAGAGAGGGAGAGAGGGAGAGAGGGAGAGAGGGAGAGAGGGAGAGAGGGAGAGAGGGAGAGAGGGAGAGAGGGAGAGAGGGAGAGAGAGAGAGAGAGAGAGAGAGAGAGAGAGAGAGAGAGAGAGAGAGAGAGAGAGAGAGAGAGAGAGAGAGAGAGAGAGAGAGGAGAGAGAGAGAGAGGAGAGAGAGGAGAGAGAGGAGAGAGAGAGAGAGAGAGAGAGAGAGAGAGAGAGAGAGAGAGAGAGAGAGAGAGAGAGAGAGAGAGAGAGAGAGAGAGAGAGAGAAAGAGAGGGGGGGGTAATGGGGGTAGAAGTGACACTTGTAATTCGTGGAGGGACGAGGCTAGGGAATAAGGGAGGGTAATGTGTGAAAGTGTGTCACTTGTTAGATCTATTTCATGTATGTACGGCGCTGTGATAGAGGGGCACACGCGCGCGCGCACACACACACACACACACACACACACACACACACACACACACACACACACACACACACACACCCACCCACCCACCCACCCACCCACCCACCCACCCACCCACCCCACACGCCACACGCCACAAGCACACGCACAAACATGAATAAGTAAATAAGAATATACAGAGGCCAACGAAATGAACACAGGAGAAAAGAAAACAGGGATAGAAGAAGCGGTAAAAATATTTGTCAAGTACGATGACATGTCGACGACTACGAAAACATGTCAACGACGACGATGACTACGAAAACATGTCAACGACGACGATGACTACGAAAACTTGTCAACGACGACGATGACTACGAAGACATGTCAACGACGACGATGACTACGAAGACTTGTCAACGACGACGATGACTACGAAGACATGTCAACGACGACGATGACTACGAAGACATGTCAACGACGACGATGACTACGAAGACATGTCAACGACGACGATGACTACGAAGACTTGCCAACGACGACGGCGACGGGCGAACGCGCGGGTCCAACCAAGCGGCCGGGCATGACGTCATAAATAGTGTCGGGACGAGCCGGGGCGACAGCTCCAGCCGCCGCGGCCCTTGTCCGGTCGGCCACGCGAGGCCCTGGAACCCTTCCCTCGCCTGGTCTGTCTTTCCCATTTCTTTCTTCTTTCTCCTCTCCATTGATTTTGTTTCGGTAACCTCCTTTGATTCCTTTCTTGATCTTCAGATTCTCTTCCTCCTCCTCCTTCCACTTTCCTTTCTCTTTGACATTCTACTTTTCCCTCTCCCCTTTTCCAAGTCCCTTCCCTTACCTTCGTTATCTTTCCCCCTTCCCCCTTCCTCCCCCGTCTTGTGCTGTGTGGTGCAGCGGTAGCGTTCTCGTCTAGCAATCTTGCTGACCTGCGTTCGAATCCCTCGCCGCCAGTGGATGGTAACCCCGGCCATTCCTTGCACACAGGGGATAGTTTAGAAGCAAAATGAAACAGACACTATGTCACACCAAGAATATCCATTGTTACAAATGGAATCAAAACTAAACTTTTTTTAAACTTTTAAACTTTAAACTCCTCAGTCCTCTCCCCTTTCCCCTTCATCCTTTCCCCTTCGCCTATCCCTGTCTCCTTGCCCCTCCCTCCTTCCCCCTACCCTTTTCTCTTCACTGCCCCCTTCCCATTTTCTCTTCTCTACCCCTTTCCCCCTCCCCCTCCCCCCCCCCTCCCCTCCCCCTCCCCCTCCCCCTCCCCTTCTCTCTCCCGTCTTCCTCTCCCTTTCCCCTCTTCCTTCCTCTCCCTTTCCCCTCTTCCTTCCTCTCCCTTTTCATTCTTCCTTCCTCTCCCTCTTTCCTCTTCCTTCCTCTCCCTCATCTCTCTTCATTCCTCTCCCTCTGCCCTCTTCCTTCCTCTCCCTTTCCCCTCTTCCTTCCTATCCCTTTTCATTCTTCCTTCCTCTCCTTTTTCATTCTTCCTTCCTCTCCCTTTTCATTCTTCCTTCCTCTCCCTTTCCCCTCTCCCTTCCTCACTCCTTTCCATTTCTGTCCAGCACGCCCGCGCTTAAGCTCACACTCACAGGTGGAACGAGGGCATGTTTTGCCTGAGTTGGGGGGTGTCGTGAGGTGGGCGTGACGAGGGAGAGGGGTTGTAGAGAAGGGAGGGTGGGAGGAAGGGAGGGAAGGTAGGTAGGTAAGGTAGGTAGGTAAGGTAGGTAGGTAAGGTAGGTAGGTAGGTAGGTAGGTGAGGTAGGTAGGTAAGGTAGGTAAGGTAGGTAAGGTAGGTAAGGTAGGTAAGGTAGGTAAGGTAGGTAAGGTAGGTAAGGTAGGTAAGGTAGGTAAGGTAGGTAGGTAGGTAGGAAGGAAGGAAGGAAGGAAGGAAGGAAGGAAGGAAGGAAGGAAGGAAGGAAGGAAGGAAGGAAGGAAGGTAGGTGCGAGGACGGAAGAAGAGAGGTAGGTAGGTAGTTTGTTCAGGTAGGTAGGTAAGGCAAGGGAAGGAAGAAAGATGGAAAGAAGGGATGAAGGATAGAGAAGAAAATATCGAAAAAGGAAGGAAATGAGGGAGGAGGGTAGGAGGGAGGAAGGAGGAGGGAAAAGGCAGGGGGTAAGGAGTGAAGGAAGAAAAGAAAGGAGGAAGGAAGGAAGAAATAAGGCAGGGAAGTAGGAAGGGGGTGGAGGGAAAGAGGGAGGGACTGCGTTGCGTGACCGGGTGTGAGTTATCGGGTGTGTGAAGTGTGTGTGAGACAGTGTGTAGTTATTCCTTGGGGACGTGATTAGGAAGAGGGGGAGGGGAGAGGGACGACGACGACGAGGAGGAGGAGGAGGAGGAGGAGGAGGAGGAGGAGGAGGAGGAGGAGGAGGAGGAGGAGGAGGAGGAGGAGGAGGAGGAGGAGGAGGAGGAGGAGGAAAAGGAGAAAGAGAGAAAGAGAGGAGAAAGAGAGAAAGAGAGGAGAAAGAGAGAAAGAGAGGAGAAAGAGAGAAAGAGAGGAGAAAGAGAGAAGGAGAAAGAGAGAAGGAGAAAGAGAGAAGGAGAAGGAGAAGGGGAAGGAGAAGGAGAAGGAGATGGAGAAGGAGGAAAGGAAGAAAAATAAATAAATAAATAAATAAAGAAAGAAAGAAAGAAAGAAAGAAAGAAAGAAAGAAAGGAAGGTAAGGGGGCGAGAATAGAATAAAAGTAAGGAAGGAAAGGAAAAAAACAGTGGGAAAGGAAGAGCAGAACCCGAACGAAAAAAAAAAATTAATCCGGCTCAAAACAAAAATAATATTAAAACAAGAAACTAAACACGGCAAACCAAAACAAAGCCAAAACAAAAGCAAAAACAAGACCAGAGCAAATACCCATCACCCCGACGTTCAAAAAGGAAAACCAAAAGAAAAGCAAACAAAGACAGAACGAAGAGCAAACACCAGGACGTTAAGCGCGCCATTCATATTGGACTCAGGGTGTGGAGCGCATTCGCAATTTATCATCATGTCAACAGCTTCGCG
>NC_061827.1:23513734-23518734 GCF_019202785.1 Penaeus chinensis | reverse complement strand
GTATTATTGTTATCTACATTATTATTATTATTATTATTATTATTATTATTATTGTTTGTTATGATTTGTTATTATTATTACGGTTTTTATTATTGTTTTTTATCGTTTAACCGCGAACGTAACGGGACTGTCGTCCTGTGTAACGAAGCCAGTGTGTGTGGGATGTTAGAAAGATAAATAAAAAGGGGCAAGGAGAGGAGACGGAAACTGACAGACATAAAGAAGTGAGTGAGTGAGTGGGTGAGTGGATGGGTGGGTGGGTGGGTAAGTAAGTGAGTGAATGAATGAATGAATGAATGAATGAATGAATGAATGAGTGGGTGAGTGAATGGGAGAGTAAGTTAGTGAGTTATTGAGTTAGTGAGTTAGTGAGTTAACGCACCAGGAGAGAGAGAGAGCGAGAGAGCGAGAGAGAGCAAGAGAGCGAGAGAGCGAGAGAGCGAGAGAACAAGAGAACAAGAGAAAGCGAGAGAGAAAAGAAAGAAAATATACTCAGGGTTTCATTCCTTGAAGTTTGTGCGTAAGGAAACAACAGGTACGGCTTTTGAGAAGACAAAGACGGTACTTTATGGGCGCGAAAAACAGGTTCTTGAAGGATTAGATGAGTTTTGTTTTCATTTTTGTCGCTGGTTTTGTTTTTCTTTGTCTATTCGTTTATCTGTTCATTTATCTATGTATTTATTTGTTTTATGTGCAAAAGCAGAGGATGGTTTTGTTGAAGTTACGTAGACACTTTGGAACCCGAAAGCATAAGCATGGGCGTGGGCGTGCGTGCGTGGGCATGGGCGTGGGCGTGCGTGCGTGGGCATGGGCGTGCGTGCGGGGAGTGTGGTTTGGCACTGGCGGGCGAGGGCGTGGGTGGAGCAGGGATCTCTTACTGGGATTGAGTTCTCGGGCGCTGTGAGGAGTATGTAGGGTCTCGTGCACAGGCCATTGCAGGGAGTGGGAGTGGGAGTGGGAGTGGGAGTGGGAGTGGGAGTGGGAGTGGGATTAGGAGGAGGAGAAGGAGAAGGAGAAGAAGGAGAAGGAGGTAGAGGTGGAGGTGGAGGTGGAGGTGGAGGTGGAGGTGGAGGTGGAGGTAGAGGTAGAGGTAGAGGTAGAGGTAGAGGTAGAGGTAGAGGTAGAGGTAGAGGTAGAGGTAGAGGTAGAGGTAGAGGTAGAGGTAGAGGTAGAGGTAGAGGTAGAGGTAGAGGTAGAGGTAGAGGTAGAGGTAGAGGTAGGAAGTAGGAAGTAGGGAATGGTATAGGAGTAGGAGGGAGTGGGCAAGGGCAAGGAAGGGAGAATGAGAGAAAATGGGTGGGGAAGAGATGAGTGAAATTCGGCAGGGGGAGGAATAAAGGATTGGGTAAGGTACAATAGGGAAATATTGAATAGAGCAGAGTATACAAAATAAGGCGGGAGAAGATTAGAGATAAGTTAAAATCGGGAAAGTCACCCAGGTCGAGGACGAAGACAGAACGACGGTCCTTTTGCAACTCTCTGGAAAGCGGCCCGCCCTTGCAGGCAGGTGCAACGCGAGTCCCAGGGTACACGTGCTGCTCTTGGAACGAAATGCCGGTACGCTCCGACGAAATGAGTGCACGCACGCGCACAGACGCACACTAACAGATTCTATATCTAGTTCTTGGGCGCGCACCGGGACGCGCACCGGGCACGTACACACACACACATACAAATAGATACTCGCGCAAGCACTTAGACCCCCCACCACACCCCCCCTCCAAACCATATTGCAAGTGTTGCCAAGTTCTCCCCCCCCCCTTCTCACCGGTGTGCACAGTGACGTGGACTGCAATGCGGCATCAACTCGGTTCGAAATCCCGCGGTTGAAAGTCTTACAGGCGGAACTCCACAAGGGCGATTATCGCTTGCTCTCGTCAGGGTCTGCAGCGCGGGCAGAAGCGGCAGCATCATTTGTGGGACGAGAGAGGGACAGGGACGGGGAGGGGGAGGGGAGGGGAGGGGGAGGGGAGGGGAGGGGAGGGGAGGGGGAGGGGAGGGGAGGGGAGGGGGAGGGGAGGGGAGGGGAGGGGAGGGGAGGGGAGGGGAGGGGAGGGGGAGGGGAGGGGAGGGAAGAGAAAGAGAGAAAGATAAAAAAAAAACACACAGAAAGAAAGAAAGACAGAAGGTAAGAAAAATAATATAAAAGATTGCAAGAGAAAGGAAAAGAAGAAAGACGAAGAGAGAAAAGGTGAGAGAAGTTGCAAGGTAGGCCAGGGACACGAAGCAGCATCTTAATCCTTCTGCATCCATCATTGAGCATCTATTGGGGGGGGGGGGGGGGGAGGAGGATGGTCGGAAGGAACAGGGGGAGGGGAAGGGTCGAAAGAGGGGAAGAGGAGGATGGTCGGAAGGAACAGGAAGAGGGGAAGGGGCGAAAGAGGGAAGAGGAGGATGGTCGGAAGGAACAGGAAGAGGAGGCTGGTCGGAAGGAACAGGAGGAGGGGAAGGGGCGAAAGAGGGGAAGAGGCAGATGGTTGGACAGAACAGGGGGAGGGGAAGAGGCGAAAGAGGGGAAGAGGCGAAAGAGGGGAAGAAGAGGATGGTCGGACGGAACAGGAAGAGGGGAAGGGGCGAAAGAGGGAAGAGGAGGATGGTCGGAAGGAACAGGAAGAGGGGAAGGGGCGAAAGAGGGAAGAGGAGGATGGTCGGAAGGAACAAGGGGAGGGGAAGGGGCGAAAAAGGGGAAGAGGAGGATGGTCGGAAGGAACAGGAAGAGGGGAAGGGGCGAAAGAGGGAAGAGGAGGATGGTCGGAAGGAACAGGAAGAGGGGAAGGGGCGAAAGAGGGGAAGAGGAGGATGGTCGCAAGGAACAGGAAGAGGGGAAGGGGCGAAAGAGGGAAGAGGAGGATGGTCGGAAGGAACATGAAGAGGAGGCTGGTCGGAAGGAACAGGAGGAGGGGAAGGGGCGAAAGAGGGGAAGAGGCAGATGGTTGGACAGAACAGGGGGAGGGGAAGAGGCGAAAGAGGGGAAGAGGCGAAAGAGGGGAAGAAGAGGATGGTCGGACGGAACAAGGGGAGGGGAAGGGGCGAAAGAGGGAAGAGGAGGATGGTCGGACGGAACAAGGGGAGGGGAAGGGGCGAAAGAGGGAAGAGGAGGATGGTCGGAAGGAACAAGGGGAGGGGAAGGGGCGAAAAAGGGGAAGAGGAGGATGGTCGGAAGGAACAGGAAGAGGGGAAGGGGCGAAAGAGGGAAGAGGAGGATGGTCGAAAGGAACAGGAAGAGGGGAAGGGGCGAAAGAGGGGAAGAGGAGGATGGTCGGAAGGAACAGGAAGAGGGGAAGGGGCGAAAGAGGGAAGAGGAGGATGGTCGGAAGGAACATGAAGAGGAGGCTGGTTGGAAGGAACAGGAGGAGGGGAAGGGGCGAAAGAGGGGAAGAGGCAGATGGTTGGACAGAACAGGGGGAGGGGAAGAGGCGAAAGAGGGGAAGAGGCGAAAGAGGGGAAGAAGAGGATGGTCGGAAGGAACAAGGGGAGGGGAAGGGGCGAAAAAGGGGAAGAGGAGGATGGTCGGAAGGAACAGGAAGAGGGGAAGGGGCGAAAGAGGGAAGAGGAGGCTGGTCGGAAGGAACAGGAGGAGGGGAAGGGGCGAAAAAGGGGAAGAGGCGAAAGAGGGGAAGAAGAGGATGGCCGGAAGGGAGAGGGGGAGGGGAAGGGGCGAAAAAGGGGAAGAGGAGGCTGGTCGGAAGGAACAGGGGGAGGGGAAGGGGCGAAAGAGGGGAAGAGGAGGGGTGGAATTAGATCTGCTTATCTCGTTCCGAGGGGTCTATCTGCAGGGATCTTTGTTAGTGGGATTATGAAGGGTCTTATTATATTACCGTTTTTTTATAGTTATTATTTTATTTTTGTTATTTTATTATATTTATGAGGACTTTTTCATCAGTTTAATGGTCTCTTAATGTAATTTAGTTCTTTGGGCCTTACACACATTTCCCACAAGTTTTTTCTCCTCATTATCATTATCTCCTGCAAGACGCGCATGACGTGATTTATCTCATTATAATTCGAGATACTGACATGCAATCGATAGCCTTAATGCGGGATTAATGCTCATTTGATTAGACTCTAGATTTGATGGGCGCCGAGGTCATCATACCCAAACTTAAGAGAATGTTGTTGTTGTTGTTGTTGTTGTTGTTGTTGTTGTTGTTGTTATGTTTTGGATTGGAATCTGTACTGGTAATGCTTGTCGATTTGGTTATGGGTGTTGCGGTTGGTAGTGATGGTCATCATCATCAATCAATCAGTCAATCATCATTATTATTATCATTATCATTGTTATTATTACTGTTGTTGCTATTGTTGTTGTCGTTATTATTGTTATTATTGTTATTATTATTATATTTGTTATTGTTCTTATGATGATGATGATATTATTATTATTATTATTATTATTATTATTATTATTATTGTTGTTGTTATTGTTGTTTTGTTGTTGTTATTGTTGTTTTGTTGTTGTTGTAGTTGTTGTTATTGTTATTATATTTTTTATTCGTATTGTTAACGTTATCATTATCATTATCGTTGTCGTCGTCATTCGTCTTCTTATTATTGTTATTGGCATTGTTTTCATTATTATTATTATTATTATTATTATTATTATTATTATTATTATTATTATACGACCGCCATTCTGCACATAGAGCCTGGCAAGCGACCAGGCCTGTGAATTCCTAACGGCATCGCTGGCTGGATGAGACTAGGACGCACACGCTGATACAGACAAACACAAAGGGAGAGGGCTAGGGAGAGAGGCATTGGGAAATGTTTTTTTTACTGCGTCTTTGTAATTCTCTCTTTCTTTCTTTCTTTCTTTCTTTCTTTCTTTCTTTCTTTCTTTCTTTCTTTCTCTCTCTCTCTCTCTCTCTCTCTCTCTCTCTCTCTCTCTCTCTCTCTCTCTCTCTCTCTCTCTCTCTCTCTCTCTCTCTCTCTCTCTCTCTCATTCTCATTCTCATTCTCATTCTCATTCTCTCATTTTCCCCTCCTTCCTCCCTTCCCTA
>NC_061827.1:23486026-23491026 GCF_019202785.1 Penaeus chinensis | reverse complement strand
GTTGTGATCGTAATGGTTGTTGTTACTTTCAAATACATTTTTATTTATTACACATCTAGTTATCACATATGCTACACGACTTTGTTACTATTACCATTATTGTTATTATTGTTTTTATTATTATTATTATATTACATTGTAGGTTTGTTATTGTTATTAACGTTATTATTATTAACAATACTATTACGGTTATTACCATCATATAATATTTAATAATATCGCCACTCACTCATATTATTCCATCTTTCTTATTATTATACTTGTAAATATAATGCTGACACCCCCTACCCGAAGGCCCCGCCCCCTCGTGCGAGCGGGAGCGCGAGGCCCTGCTCCGAGTGGCGGAAAACGACGGCAATAAGAACTTCTTCATCCCCGAGTGCGCCGCCAACGGGAAGTACCGGGCTATCCAGTGCCACCGGACGTCGCAGGACGATAACGTCACGGAATACTGCTTCTGCATGGACACGGAGACGGGAAACAGCCTGGACGGCACGGGCGTCACCAATGGCACGCCTGACTGCTCTCGGCCGTTCCCCCACGTCCGCGAATGGCTGGGTGAGGGATATGCCGATGATTATGAAATTACGGTGTATATGCACACACACACACACACAGACAGACAGACAGACAGACAGACAGACAGACAGACAGACACACAGACAGACAGACAGACAGACAGACAGACAGACAGACAGACAGACAGACAGACAGACAGACAGACAGACACACACACAGACAGACAGACAGACAGACAGACAGACAGACAGACAGACAGACAGACAGACAGGACAGACAGACAGACAGACAGACAGACAGACAGACAGACAGACAGACAGACAGACACACAGACACACACACACACACACACACACACACACACACACACACACACACACACACACACACACACACACACACACACACACACACACACACACACCTCGTTCCCATACTGTTTTGTTGGGAATATGTTGATTATTCATTAAATAAAGAAAAGAAAAAATCTTACGAAATTCTAAATGACAGGCAGAAGAATTACCCATACCAGAGCTAAGGAAACTTGATCACAGTTTTCGAAGCATTGAAATTGCCTTGTTCCTTAATAAAGTCAAAGGATTGTTTAATCTTCTCTCCGTCTAAATAATATATTTTCTTGTTAGGTCCTTCATAGGCTTATGAATACTGCATACCAAGCATGATTTTAAGTATCCTCATTTACATACTAGAGATAACTAGACATTCCTTGAGCTGCTAATGGCGAGGCAGTGGGTTTTGTATAGTTTGTGAATTCTTAAAAAGAAAAAGATAAAGTAAAGTAAAATACATAAATAACAACAACAGCAACAACAACAACAACAACAAAACAACAAAACAACAACAACAACAACAAAACAATAATAACAACAAAAAACAACAACAACAACAACAACAACAACAACAACAACAACAACAACAACAACAACAACAACAACAACAACAACAACAACAACAACAACAACAACAATAAAATGTATGCAGCGATTTAGGAATGTCCAATATAAAATTTACTTGATAGCTGCTGGGAGAACGCACGCACACAATACGTACACGTTTCTTCATATTTGCTCTCCCTTGTTCAGTCATGAAGCATATCTGTAAGATGTATACGCAAGTTTTATGTAATTTACAACTTAGAAGAGTTGTTTAATTAATTGGTAATGGATGGAAAGGAAGAAATCACCAGAAAAGTTTGAGAAAAGTAAACAATAGAAAGAATATATATACATATATATATATATATATATATATATATATATATATATATATATATATATATATATATATATATATATATATATCAGTGTTCTGCTCCCTCTCTGCATGACACAGTAGATGAGAATGTGTGTATGGAAGTTTACAGGTTATATTACGCATATGCTCCTCCAAGAAGAATGTATGCCGGGATTTAGGAATATAGATATACTACTGTTAATGAGGAGGTATTCTGAAATTTATAGCAGATTATAGTAAAATTCTATTAATGGGGGTGGTATTTCTAGCTATTAACTCAAAACTTGTAATTAGAAATCAAATCAATACCATTTTATTTGTTGAGTAAACCTGATTTCTTTGAAATACTATTATTTTAGAACAAAAGGCGAATTATATTTCTAAGAGTGCTGTTTTTTGTTGTAAAGTATTTAGTCCTGGTTGACTTCCCCTTAGAAATTAGGAATTAAATGTTTTTATCATGCAATATTATTACATACCTGATTCTACTTGAAAATAAGAATAGATGAATATATAGTAATACATATTTTAATGTTTCAGGTTGTACAGGGAAAACCAAAAAAAAATTCTTGACAGACCTTCAGGAATACTTGATGAGTAAGGCAGATAGTGTGGACAGGTAACTTGACACTCTAATTATTGAGTAATTAATGTCTTTTCTCTTTAGTTATAGTGATGGTTATTGGATAACAGAATGTGGATGATATTATCGATGATTTTCATATATATATATTATATATGTATATATATATATATATATATATGTATATGTATATTTCAATACATCTATACATGTTGAAAACAGAACTTCAGCTTGGTTATAATAGGAATACTATCATGAAATAACTCATCTACACAAAGTACAAAAGCATAATTTGCATTATACTTTTAAATCAGTTATAAAAATGCTTATGCAGGTATTGTAATTTACAGAAATGCAGGTGTCGACCTCACCACCCAATCTAGGGAGGAGTATGCCGCTGTCTACCATTTTAGAAACCTTGACAAGAATGGTGATAAAGTTCTCGAGAGGAAGGAGAAAAAAGCTGCTAAAGAATTCTTAACAAGGTAAGAAGAGAGGAAAATAGATCTGGGGGAATGAAATAGACAATGAGAATAACTATATTATTTATAATAATTATATAACAAAACTGAGCAAAAGAGGTAATATTCATTTATATGAACTGAAAGGTTTTGAAAAAAACATTTAAAAAATCAGAACATAGAGTGAATTGAAATTACTTTCAGTGTCCCAAAGCTGAAAAGATGTGGCAGAAGAATCACTAGATACTGTGATGTGGACAAAAACCGGAAGATCTCCTTAGAAGAGTGGGTAGCCTGCATTGTGGTCCCGGAAAACACTGGTAAGCAGCTTAGAAGACATTTAAAGTTATTTGAAATTTTCTTATTTGTATAGGAATGTACTTTGCTCAGTGGGATCAACATATTTTGTATCAGTTTATTACACTTTATGATATTGAATATAGAATCCTATTTTTGGTTTTGATATTTATATGCATCTTACATGACTAAAAAAATAATCCGATTTATAGCTAAGAGTGAGTTGTTTAATTAATTTGTAATGGATAAAAATGTGAAGAAATCTTCGGAAAAGTTTGAGAAAAGTAAACAATAGAAAGAATATATATTTCAGTGTTCTACTTCCTCTATGCATGACACAGTAGATTAGATATGCGTGTATGACAGTTTACAGGTTATATTATGCATATACTCCTCCAAGAAAGATGCATTTATGTGTTGCTTTTTGGGTGATTAGAAATATACTGGTTAGAGTAGTAACCCATATTCCTGTCTGGAAATCTGGGTTTTGTAGAATGTTGTCATTAATTAATTTATTTATTTATTTATTTATTTATTCATTTATTTATTATTTTTTTAATTTTTAGGGGTATCTTTGCTTTACATGTCTGCTTCTTTGCTAAGATGCTAAATCAATAATGTACTTGATGTGCAACACAGTGTTCTAAACCCATGTTTTTTTCTTCTAATTACCTGTAAGTTACATAACTGACTAACATCCAAACAGTTCCAACAAATATGAATAAATTAAGAAAAAAAACATCTTTAGACACGCAAACAGACTGATTTGCTGATTATCTGGATTCCAGTGTGGCTCATTGATAACAACAAGACAAATTTGATTAATACTTAGGATGATAGGTTGCTTGATTATTTAGCTTATTGTTCACTAACTCATTGGATGTTCATTTGTGTGGGTTTGCTGGGCCCCCCAAAATACAAATCAACCAGATACAGTATAAAAAGTTTGACAAGCAGATGTTTCTGAATATTAACAAACAGTTCAATAAAGTAGAGTAATATCTTTTAGAAATTAGTTTTTCTGTCTAGCCTATTGCAAATAGTTTAATTGTTGGTAGATAAAAACAAAAACTTTCTGCTAGTAAATTCTTGTATTTACATAAAATGTAGAAGAATGGAGTATACATATATGCAGCATGTATATGTATGTATGTATATATATATATATATATATATATATATATATATATATATATATATATATATGTGTGTGTGTGTGTGTGTGTGTGTTTGAACATGTTATAATACATTGGTACAAGAATGTTCAGGTGCATTGAAATCAAATTCCTTCCATATAGTTTTTAGTTGTGGATTTTTTTCCACAAACTTTTTAGAGTCCCCTTGTATATATATATATATATATATATATATATATATATATATATATATATATATGTATATATATGTGTGTGTGTGTGTGTGTGTGTGTGTGTGTGCACATGTATGTATTAATTTATATATCCTGTGTAAATATGTCCACTGACTATAAAAGAAATAATTGACTTACAGTGATATATTAGAAAAACATGATGGTGTTTCATGAAAAGGAACCTGTGTATTTGATGCTGATGCACTCATGTAAGATATTCTATCAGTTATGAATAATCCTCTCTGCTTTTCTTATACATTCGTTCAAACAAGTCAAATTCATACTGGAAGCCAGGGGAATATGTGTTGACAATATGCACATGTTAAAGTAGGGTCTTCACTAGATGCCTGCCTTTTTTCTCCTCTCTCTCTGTGTAGGTTCTTTTTTTTCTTGTATTTCAATCTTCCTTCAACATTTCCCCTCAGGTAGCAGCAGTGGTGGTGGTGTTCATAATGAGGGAAGAAGAAGAATTGAGGACAACCCAATTCTTATACACCTCACACCAGAGGACAAGGTT
>NC_061827.1:23443526-23448526 GCF_019202785.1 Penaeus chinensis | reverse complement strand
TTTATTTCAATTATTACCATTGTTTTACTGTTTTCGTATTATCTTTATTATCATCATCATTATCTTTATTGTTGTTGTTGTTGGTATTTGTATTATCATTATTTTCAATATTATTATTAATATCATATATTAAACTGTTTTTGTTGTCATTCTTCTCTTCTTATTATTATTATCGTTATTGTTATCATTTTTATAATTATTAGTTATTATTATTATTATTGTTGTTGTTGTTGTTGTTGTTATTATTATTGTTGTTATTATTAGTGTTCATATTAACATTGTCATTATTATTGTTGTTGTTTTTGTTAATGCTGTTGCTGTTATTATTGTTATCAAAATTATTGCTTTTGTTATCCTTATTATTATTATTATTATTATCATTATTATTATTACTATTATTATTATTATTATTATTATTATTATTATTATTATTATTATTATTATTATTATTATTATTATTATTATTATTATTGTTATTATTATTATCATTATCCTTATCATTATCATTATCATTATCATTATTATTATTATTATTATTATTATTATTATTATTATTATTATCATTATCATTATGATCTTCACTAAGAAGATCATAATGATGATAAGAACTAATTAGATAGAGCATTTTATTTATTAGTTTCTTATGTTATTTATTTGCACAAAATATGTGATGAAAAAATGCCGGAAACAAAATCAGAAATGACTGACAGCCCTTCCTGCGCTCTGATAATTCTTTGTACTGGATCTCAAGAGTTATGACGGTTGTAATAAAACAGCAGTGTTTGTTCAGATTTCCATCACTGCTTTCTTTGGATCTACGCCTTTTGATGGACCGAGCGCTTGTCTATACCCACTTGGGCAGGTGTGACCCCGTTCCTGTCCTCTAAGACTGAATGAAACAGTTCAGTGTCGGGGTTTCTTGCCTCAGTTTTCTCGGAATCGATAGCCGCTTTCACCTGGAATTTCCTCACATTGCTTTTTCATCTGTATGCGTATGGAAGGGCAAGCCAAGCTCCCAGCTATGAAAGCAAGGTCTGCTTGCTATTGGATTGACTTTCTGCTTTCCATATTGCTTCAGCTAGATCCATTTTAGCAAAAACTATCTTCACAGCATCAAAATGTCGGGCATAGAACAATAACATTCAATCCCTTATTCCCATCTGTTAATGGCTGGTTCCGGTGGAAGAGGTATTTTTGTCCTCGTTTCTTTCCAAGTACCTACACAGCTGGAGGCTTGAAGAAATACCTTCCTTGCAGAAAAGATTAGTGCACTGACATGTCATATGAATTTTTGATGGGAAAAATACTTTGAGGTCTTTTTTGAGCATGTCAATCGCTGCGTTACTCAGCATAAGCTTCAGCAATATTGCACTGAATTCTGGTCAGATACCATTCAGCATTTTTTATTAACCAAGAAATGGAAGACGAGTTGGACTTATGAAAAAATACGCAAAATGCCAGTCGATTTTGCTCCCACTCTAGTTTTCAAAGAAAGAGAGAGATAGGTAGACGGATGGATACATACGCAGATAGATAACTAGATCGTAAGACTGGCAGATAGACGGATAGATAGATAGATAACTGGGTAGATAAATAGATAGACAAGGAAAGAATAGGGAAAGGGAGATGGAAAGAGAGAAACTGACAACATATCATCCACATAACGTAACTAAACCGCAAAGAGGAATTCTGCAGCAATGTCTGAAGATCAACTGAAGATAAACCTCATCTGGCAACGAAATCCCAAGATTTGATCCAAAAAATCCTCAGGATATCGGATTCTCGACCTTCATCCAACGAATATTTAATCAGAGCATAGCCTCTCAAAGATCTTTCTCTGGAAAACGAGTTCTGCTCTTTTTTATTACGGCGCGTGAACATCTTGGAACTGGCGCTGGGAGGCAAGACCTTTTTGTTTTAGTTGCGAGTTTCCCACATATGAGAGCTGACACACACATACACATGTGTGTAGCCATATTTATGCGAAAAACAAATCTTCCGGGTTTCAAATCATTATTATCATTATCTAATCCATTTTTTATTCCGTATTTCGCAGTTACTTTTTGTTTTATGATAATGAGTAGATACAAAGACTAAAGAAGAGAAGATGAGGAGGAAAAAGAAGAGGAAGAAGAAGACGAAATCGGAGCGCAGTCGCGAACCGGTTACATCTCGTGACGTCAGTTCTTACGTCATCGTCAGGGGAAGAAGCGAGAATAATGTAAGCATTTATGACGTCATCCTAAGGGAAGGAGGCGGTATAATGTAAACACTTATGACGTCATCACAGTTTTAGGGAGGGTTTGGTTCACAAAAACAGGAGGCAAAGCGGTGTAATTCGTTGCGTGTGATATTCGCGAAAAATGAAAACATCAATTCTTATTATTTTTGTTAGGTTTGTTTTTATCATCACCTTTATTAACACGATTATTATTATCACTATTACTGTTGATGTTTTTCATATACTTTTTACCATTATTGTTATCATTGTTGATGATGATTACTAACTACTGATATTCTTATTCTTATCACTGTCATTTGTTTCACTATCATTATTATTGTGATTATTATTCTAACTACAGTTATTATTGTTGTTCTTGTTATTATCATTGTTGTTATGATTATCACTAATATTATTATCATCATCATTGTTATTATTGTTGGTATCATCACTGCCATTGTTATGTTTAGCATTGTCATTGTTATTAATATCATCAATATTACTATTACTATTATCATTATTATCCTTATTATCATTTGTTATTATCATTTTTGCCATCATTATCATCGAAATCATTACCTTTGATATCATCAATATTATCATCAAAGTTTTTGTTATCCTTTTTATAATTCTTCTTCTCCATCATTGTCATCATCTTGCTTGTTCTTTTTTTTATTATTACCATTATTATAACTATCATCGACATTAGTCCATTATACTTTAACCCTTTGATCTGCTGTCCTGATGTGGTGTGTGGTTTATTTTGCGCGCTCTCATTGCGTTCCTCTGTTGTTCTGTTCTTGTGTTATTATTATCCAAAGGACACAAAGAATGGGGAAGTATACGTTACCGGGACGTAAGATAATACGCTGGGGAAAAAATATCTTCCTAATATGATCTAGCAAGGAAGAGGAGAAGGCGTGAGGAAATACAAAGAAGAAAGGAAAGGGAGAGAGAGGAAGAGGGGCGAGGGATGATATCAAGAATAATGATGGTAATGGATATGATAATGGTTATAATGGTATTGATAATGTTAGGATAATGAAAATGACAATATTTATGATACTTGATGATGATTATAATATCAAGAATCTGAACGGTAATGATAACAACAATATAATGAGGACGATAGTTATGTTGATAATAATGATTATAGTAATGATAGTGACAATAATAATGTAAATGACGCTTCTGATAATGATATATAGATAATAGAAATGTAGACTGAAATGACAGTGATAATGATTATGATGTTGATTATAATTTAGATAATGATATTGATATATCAATACTAATGCAATGACGGAATGAATCAGAGTATTTAAAAGCCATGGCGAACAGATTTAAAAAAAAATCCATCTTATTGTAACATTTGCCATTATTACTAACAGGCAGTATTGGATAGCTAACGTGACTAAACAATGATAAAATGATAATGGTAATAACAATGGAAGAGTAAAGACGTGAGTTTGAACATACTAACGACAAGGCAATAGGGTTAATGTCAATTACCATAATTACGTTACCATCATTAAATCATATCGGTATCTTCATGAAAAAGGGTTTGCTATCACTGTTGAAAATGAAATATCAAGTTATAATAATAAATTCGGTATTAGTTACTTTGCTCTTTTTAACACGAACAGTTATCATAATGATCTTCATTTCAGATTTCTGGATTTTGTTAACATTGCAACTACATATAAAAGAAGGAGTTTTATTTTTACTGAAGATGTTTGTGGAAATTGTGTTATGGTTCAACTCTGATAAATATATACAGCATAATATTCTGAAATCTCTTACGGTAATCCTAGGAATAAAATTAACATATGAACAAACAAAAAAAAATAAATAAAAATAGAATAGAAGAACGCAAATATAGAATAAAAATCGAAATAAACCCCAAGAAACGCAGACTAGATAAATCCTCATCCGATAATCTCTCGCTATCTCGTCTTTAAGTATTACATACGTTAATTCCTGCCTCGACCTGCCCCGTGCCGCCCGCCGCCGCTGCCACCAGTGTCGACCAGGAATGTTCATTGACTTCGGCTCCGCTGATCAGGCTGGAGTGGGTGTCGGGTACATCGACCAGGATAATGTGGGTAGCGCTGAGTGGCGTTCCTGCGTCGTGCGGATTCCGGATGCAAGCGATCAGGAATGGGTGAGGGACTGCATTTTTCAAAGGTTGGCATAGAAAAATTCTGCATGTTCTCACTTTTATGTCATTTGTAGTTTCTCGCTCTCTTTGTCTTTTATTGGTAGATTGAACTTTCTTTGGGTTCTTTGTATTATCGCAGGAAGTACATAATGATATATTTATAGTGCTACAACATTCTCATGAATGATGCAAACAACTGAGGCTGCCAGATTTTCCTTTGCTGTGAATATATATATGTATATATATGTATATATATATGTATATATATGTATATATATGTATATATGAACACACACACACACACACACACACACACACACACACACACACACACACATACATTTATATATATATATATATATATATATATAAGGTCTTAACATCCAGAAAAACTACTGTGGTACCAAATACTTTAACCCATTTAGCTCTAACCCGAATCCGTGCTTAGTACCAGAACAGCACCACACACTCTAATACCAGTAACCCTGCATCCATTTAGAGCAAGAGCCAAGGGTAGGTTCTTCTGAACGTACATGGAAGTTCACACTGTGGAGTATATTTTATGGAGGAATGTCTAGATGATTTCCATTTCGAAGTCTGCCGTTTTTTATGCTTCAT
>NC_061827.1:23386026-23393526 GCF_019202785.1 Penaeus chinensis | reverse complement strand
TAACCTTTTCCTGTACCTCTGTACCTGTGTTTCCTTTAGGTAATCATATAATTTCATACCTCTACTATAAATCTTAGGAAAATGAATGATGGATATAAACCAGGTCTTCGGCAAGTAAACAACCATCTTTCTGGTCGTTTTTCTTCAGTCGTTCATCCCGTTTTCTTCTTCATCTCTCTTTCGTTCTTTGGGGATGAGAGAAGAGGAGGAAGGGGATGATCATGAGGAAGAAGAGCCGATTATATAAAGAGTGTATGTTGGTTGTTGATAAACAATTTGAATGTCCTTTGTCTCTGTGTTTTTTTTTTTGTCCCCTTTGGAAATGAGGTTTTAAGACTAATTGGAATGAAATGCGACTTTAATCTCTGAATTCAATAAATTCGGAAAAAAATATATATTACTTAATCATAACAAATTATGTAATAGAAAATATGAAATTGACACATAATAATCAAATGTGAATTATCAAAGGCCCATTTTTCACTTTGATACTAAAACATTTATGTATGTTGGCAAATGCACTACAATATATGAAAAAAATAAACATATCAGTTATCATTTCCAGAAAAAATATAGGTATAATAAATGAAAGGATTACTATAGTTTTGAAACTTCAATCACTATGTATTACACAGAGCACTATAAAACTGAGTTTCAGTATTCCAGGCCGGGTTGGAACGGTGAAGCAAGAGTTTTAGCAGCAGTGACGTATTTCTTGATTGCTGAAGCCATTGCAGAGGTCGTGTCTACAAAAGAAATATGATAGCATAAATATCTGTTATTCTTTTTATGTTCTACATGTTAATTTTACGTCAAAACAAATATATTTCAGAAATATGTATACTTAATTTTCCTTGGCTAGACTTACTTGTGGGTGATTTGAGTAGAGGCAAGACCTTCTTGCCCAAGGAAGAAATAGCAGTCTTAACTTTGGCTACCGTCTTGACAGGGGACGGCAATAGCGAGGTTACTCCTGAAAGTCACGATTAAAGAAAATGCAGACAGGTAACTTGTGTGTGTGATTGAGTTTCATATTTCCAATTAACGTGAATGTCTGTCATTACCATATAGCAAAAGCTTTGTTCCCATTGTTATGTAAGACTGTTACATGAACTAAGCTTAGGATAATTTATTTACCATGAACTTAATCCTGAAATATTACAGTATTTTCTTTTAAAATATCTGAGATCTACAGTTACTAGTCAAAACACTACAAGCATGTGTAATTTACCAGGGACCGTGAAACTACCATAGCCACTTGCCGGGTTCGAGCTGCCCAAACCACCCGGAGGTACGTAACCACTGCCATAACCACTCGGAGGCATGTAACTACTGCCATAACCACTAGGGGGCGCGTAGCTACCATAACCCCCAAATGGAGGCATGGTAGACGCGACAACGAACAGCGAAGCGAGACACAGCAATGCGGTGGTTCTCATTTTGACGCGCGGGGCTCTGTTGAAATTGCAAAATTATTAGATGTACGTGTTGATTTTTGCCCCTAACTAAATATTTCTATCAGATATTTGTGCTTGAAATGCAAGAATGGTTTTGAGAAAATTGGGACATATCTTTCTGTCTGACTCTCTGTATGTACACACACACACACACACACACACACACACACACACACACACACACACACACACACACACACACACACACACACACACACACACACACACACACACATACACACACATACACACACACACACACTCACTCACTCACTCACACTCAAACTCAAACTCACACACACACACACACACACACACACACACACACACACACACACACACACACACACACACACACACACACACACACACACACACACACACACTTACACACATGTTTATATAAATGTAGAGAGAGAGAGAGAGATAGATATATGTTTATACATATATATATCTATATCTATATATAAATATATGTATATGTTTATATATGTATATGTTTATGTATGTATATTTTTTGTATAAATGTATAAATGCGTGTATATATACATATACATGGATATATAAATATAAGTATATATACATATACATATATATACTTATATATATAAATATATGTATATATACATAAACACACACACACACACACACACACATATATATATAAATGCATATATATATATATATATTTATAAATATACATATCGATCTATCTGTCTACACACACACACACACACACACGGATATATATATATACATATATGTATATATATATATATATATTTATATATGTGTATATCTTATATGTATACATATATGCACTCGCACACACATACACACACACACATATATATATGTGTGTGTGTGCGTGTGTGTGTGTGTGTGTGTGTGTGTGTGCGTGAGTATGTGTGCGTGAGTACGTGTGTGTGTGTGTGTGTGTGTGTGTGTGTGTGTGTGTGTGTGTGTGTGTGTGTGTGTGTGTGTGTGTGTGTGTGTGTGTGTGTGTGTATGTGTGTATTAGCACACACACACAGCACCAACCACGCCCAATGAGATAATCACCGACCGGACCGAGAGCGAGCGACGCAGCAGCCACGGATGATCCGCGAGACACAGCCCAAATTCCTCACGTCGCTCACTCTTCGCCTTCCCTTGTCGGGCAGGGATGCCGTTTCATCTTTTATCGGCAGTTAGAATATACAGAGCGCGTGCATGGAGGAAAACAGAAATGTGGAGTATATATGAGCATAAAGAGCATAAAGTCAACTTCATGATGTCAACTTGGCTCCAAGTAGTTCGTCAAACACCGCATCACGAAATTTCTCTGTCTTTGCTTTTGTATTTGTGTTAATATTTGTCTTTCTCTCTCTCTCAGATTGTTTGTGCAAAAGCTAAAAAAACAAGCTATGCATATGGCTTATTATAAATTACCTTAACTATTGACAAATAAGACCGCGGTGGCCGTCATGACAATGTCACAACAATCGGACATCGAGGATTCGAGTTGAGGGTTCGGCGGGCGTATAAATAGAAATATATATACATCCTACATTCATACATGCATTTATATATACACACATATATATAAATATATATATTTGTGTATGTGTGTGGATGCTTGCTTTCGTGTGTGTGTGTTCGTACGTGAATAAATAGATAAACAATTATATATACGATATACGATATATATACGATATATGCACACACATATGTGTGTGTGTGTATGTATATATATGTATGTATATATATATTTATATAAATATATGTGTGTGTGTATGTGTATGTGTGTGTACGTATATATATATATATATATATATATATATATATATATATGTATATATGACTGCCCAGTGGTCAGCGCACTGGACTCCAGCCCTTGTGGTCCCGAGTTCAATTCCCCGTCGCGGCGGTCGTAAAAATACCTGCGCTTCTCGAGCCCGAGAAAACGACATATCGCCTTGAGAAGTCAAACGCAGGTGTCGTAGGGGAAGTCACCACCCGTGGCACAGGTGTTAAGCGCGCCGAACCGCGGTTGATTAGGAAGGACATTCAATCAGGTAAGGGTGACACTGCCACTAACCTCTAGTGAATTGAGAGAGGCCAATGTCCTGCAGTGGTATTAATGGCTGTATAAATAAATAAATATATATATATATCTGTGTGCGTGTGTGTTTGTGTGTGTGTGTGTGTGCGTGTGTGCGTGTATGTGTGTGTGTGTGTGTGCGTGTGTGATTGTGGGAGTGCGTCTTCACATATGTATATATATATATACACATTTATACATATATATATATATATATATATTTTAATATCCATTCATTCCACTGAAGGACATAGCCTCTCTCAGTTCACAATTGAGAGGCTATATGGCAGTATCACCCTTGCCTGATTGGATGCCCTTCCTAGTCAACCGTGGTGCGGTGTGTGTACACACACATACACACACACACATATATATATATATATATACACATACATATTTATACATATATATACACACACATATATGTATATAGATGTATATATCCATGTATATATATGTATATGTATACATATATATACACACATATATATGAATAAATAAATAAACAAATAAATAAATAAATTCATATATGTATATATATATGTGTGTGTGTGTGTATATATAGGCATACATAAATGTATATGTATACACAAACATGTATATACATATATATATATATATATATATATATCTATATATCCATCTATCTATATATATGTATATATATACACACACATACATATATATATATATATATATATATATATATATATATATATATATGCATACACACACACACACACACACACACACACACATATATATATATATATATATACATATATATATGTAAATATATATATATATATATAATATAGATACACACACACATTCATGTATGTATGTTTATATAAACATGATTTGTATTTGAATGTGTATGAATACGTAATGTAAGTAAAGCTACATGTACTTATCCTCGCTCCACTACAACATCATCCCAATGAAAATCAAATCCGGATCTTAGAAAGTCCTATAAGCCACGATGTCTCTCCCAGCAGCGTCACTGCTATTGTAAACGTTAAGACAAGCAGCGAAGTGTCGGTAAACTCGTGGACAAACTGTGCTGGATGAGATTACCTGACCCGCCTAAAGACACGCTAGTCGGTTGCACAACTGTTACAGCACGATCCAGGCACGCTTTCTTTGAGACGCGGCATGTCTTCGGGAACAAATAACATGAATAATCGTAGTGTGACCTGTCTGACTGACAGCGTATGCTTGTTATTTCGTTGTTTTTGATTAGTTCTTTTTTAGTTTGGTTATTGGCAATCCTTTGTCTTGAAGATATCAGTTACAGTCATTATTATATTCATTATAAGAGTAAATATTGGTATCTATCATTCAAGCTTCAAGTATCGTCATAGAGAAAAAAGAAATGATATTATCTCATTATCAGTTTCAATATTGTCATTACTAGAAATGTCATCGTTTCTGTTGTCATTCCAACTGTCATTGCTGATATTTGCATCCTATTGTTACTGCTGTCATTGCCGTTTTCATCTTTGTTATCATCATGATATTGACAGTCAGCATTATTGTTAGTACTGGTGGTTTTACTTTTATCATCATTATTATTTTTCTTATTATCATTATTTCTATAACTATCACTATCATTATTATTATTATTATTATCATGATTATTATTGTTGTTGTTGTTGTTATTGTTATTATCATTATCATTCTTATCATAATTATCATCAAAAATTTCATCATCATCATCATACTTATTATTATTTGTCTTCTTTTCTTCTTCTTCTTCTTCTTATTATTATTACTATTATCACTACTACTATTTTTATTATTATTATTATTATTATTATTATTATTATTATTATTATTATTATTATTATTATTATTATTATTATTATCAATATTATTATTATTATTATTATTATTATTTTTATTGACATTATTATCATTATTATTATTATTATTATTATTATAATTATAATAATAATAATAATAATAATTATTATTATTATTATTATTATTATTATTATTATTATCATTATTATCATTATCGTTGTTATCATTATTATCATTCCAATTACTATTGTTATTATTATCATTACTATTATTATTATTACTATTACAATTCTTATTATTATCATATTCTTATTATCATTACTGTTATTATTATTGCTATTGTTATTAGTATTATTATTAACATTATCATTTTTATCACTAGTATTATAGTTATTATTATTGTTATTATTACGATTAATATTATCATTATTATTATTACCAGCATCATTATTAGTATTATCGTTATTGTCATTACTAACATCATTATCATCATAATTAATACAATTATTATTATCATTGCTACAATTATCATTATCATTGTTGTTATTATTATTGTTATCATTATTATAATAACTGTTACTGCTACTACGACTGTTATTATTATATTGTTATTATCACTAATGCTACCATGATTATTATCATCATTATTATTATTGTTATAATTGTTTTTATCCTTATCACTATAATTATTATTACTTTTATTATCATTGTTGTTATTGTTATTATTATCATTATCATTATTATTATCATTATCATTATTTCTACTACTATTGTTATTATTCTTATTAATAGTATCCTCATTAATGATATCATTGTCATCATTGTCATTATTGTCGTTGTTGTTGTTGTTGTTCTTATCATTATCATTATGACTACTGTTATCAATATTATTATTGTTATTGTTATGATTGATATTATCATCATTATTACTGTTATCGTAAGTGTTATCACTTTTATCACTGTCATTAATATTTTCATTATTATTGGTATTGCTATAATCATCATAATCATTATCCTTACTATTGTTATTATCGTTTTTATTATTGTTGCTATCATCAGTTATTATTATTGTTATCATCATCTTGACCATTATTGTTTTTTTTGTTATCATCATTATTATTTTCATTTTCATGATAATAGTTATACTAATAGTAACAATGATAATAATAATAATGCTATTAATAATGACAATGATGATGATAATGATAATTGATAAAAATAATAATGATGAGGATGATGGTAATAATGATAATAATGATCATCATCATTATTATTGCTATTATTATTAATATGCTTATTCTCATTGTTATTTTCATTATTACTATTATTATTTTCATCATCATTATTATTATTGTCATTATTATTATTATTGTTATTATTGTTATTATTATTATTATTATTATTATTATTATTATTATTATTATTATTATTATTATTATTATTATTATTATTGTTATTATTATTATTATGATTGTTATTATCATTATTATCATTATTTTCATTACCAATAGGGTTATTTTTTATCATGATAATTTTTTACTGTCATTATTGATATTGTTTTTATTATTATTTTAATCATCATTAATGTTATTATTACTACTCCTGTCATCATTATTATTATTACTACTACTGTTGATATTATGCTCATTACTTTATTATTATTATTATTATTCAATTTTTTATCTTTATCATTATCATTAGTGGTATCATTACTACTCCCATTATCATTGTTATTATGAATACTATTATTAATATTGTCTTTATCATCAATATCATTGTTACTAAAATACAATACTAATTGTTATTACTATTTTCATTATCATTATTATCAATACTATTATTATTTTCATTATTATCATTATTGTTATTAATATTATTATCATCATTATTATTATCATCATTATCATTATTATCATCATAATAATTTTCATTTTTGTTATTTTGTTATTCATTATAATTATTATTACTATTCATTATCATTATTGTTATTTATATTTTTATTATTATCATCATTGTTATCATTATTATTATTGCTATTATCATCATTTTTTCATTATCATTGTCATTATTACCATTATTATTATTATTATTATTATTATTATTATTATTACTATTATTTTTATTATGATTATCATCATCATCATAATAATAATG
>NC_061827.1:23338526-23373526 GCF_019202785.1 Penaeus chinensis | reverse complement strand
TATATATATATATATATATATTAATACTACAAAAAAGCTTAATCTCTATTCTGAGTTTCAGTTCTTGAATTCAGAAAAAAAAATGTCAATCGCTATTTGTTCTACTAATGACGTTATCTTTATGCATCTATCGTCAGGATACATAAAAAAATATATTTTAATGGTAGTAGTAGGGTGATGGGGTGACTTCTGTCCCCTCCCCACCATCAAAACCTAACGTCAGCGGATTCTATGGTTAATAGTAATAATAATGAGGCCGTCACTTATTGCGGACCTTTTCTTAAGTTTTCATTAGCCTCGGTAGGAATAAATCAATCTTCGACCTGTCTTACATTTTGAGACAGAATTGTGATAAATCATTTCAGTTGAGAATATATATATATATATATATATATATATATATATATATATATATATAGAGAGAGAGAGAGAGAGATTTGACTCGTCTGATTTATGCCTACCTAGACTAATGAAAACTTTCGAATAGGTCCGCAGCAAGCAGAGGTCCGCAGAGGGCTTTCCCATTAATTTTCATATTTATTTTTGTACCTAGTCTTTTGTACGTGTTACTCACGCACAATATATGTTTTCCTCTAAGCAAAAACATATCTTCATGAATTTGAAGGAATTTATTAATCACAATAGCTAGCAGAAGCCGAAGCACTTTCATAAATCATGTTTGTTTCTTGTAAATATGTATTTATATGTGTAACGTTAGCACTTAAAATTAGAAAAAAACACATTTGCATACATGTAAAGGTATTTTTGAATCTGAAATAAAATGATGAACGCAAATGTACGATGTAGACAATCGTCTACATTGTGGCATTGGTACCACATCTTCATTTACATTATTTGAAGCATGTCAGGTTTTATTTAGAATGAACGTGTCCATGACTGCATTAGTTAATAAATGATGACACCTGATAAACGACATTTTCAGTAATGTAAAAGTATTAATATAATATATGTATTTGTTGATAATCTTACATGTGGCAACGCGTCGGCCTGAGACACTTTGAGACACTCAAATTTCAGAATCGTCTCAAGACTGTCTGAGAACTTTCGTGAATACCGCTTCTGGAATGAGCAACGAGGCGCCATTAATGTTTTCTTGCTAGAGAAGTACCTTTCTCGATCTTGTTTAAGGCATCAGGTGTCCTTAAAGCCGACCCCAAGGGAAGGTAATATACAGTATGTAATAAAAATAAATTTATAGCACCAGGTGACAAGAGTATTGCTATATGCTACTGTGGATATTGAAGGAATGGCCGTGATTATTTTCTTTACAGTATCATAGGTCTAGCACATACATACCGGCGGTGAACATAGAGGATGAGTAAAGTGTTCAGTATTCGCACACAGTTCATTTGAAATATTTATTTTCATTGTAAGTGAACAGAAATTGCCAGTATCCTCTTTAATGGCAGAAAGATAAGGAAATATAAAATTGTTCTGATGCTACATCAGATTTTATTGGCTAAAGACATACACCTGTCGATAAAAATCTTAATCAAGAATGAATTCAGGCTGCTCCGGGGGCAGCGGCAGGGGCAGGGGGCATGAATGCAGCAGCAGCAGCCTGGTACTTACTGACCATGTGTGCAACTGCAGGAGGCAAGGCTGTGAAGAAGAGTGTTTCATGAGTTTTGAATGTAAAATGGAATGATTTAGGTGCAATTATTTCTTTGGTTTCTCAAATATACATTAACCGGTTTTCCCTTTTGTGAACGTATAATTGCACCAAGTATATGTATAAAGATTGATTTTTTTCATCTTAATTTGTATTGGCAGAGGTTTTACAGTAGAAGATACAAGTAGGAAACTCACTTGGAGGTGCCACTGCCCCGGGGCCGAAGGCAGCTCCAGGGGCACCGAACGCTCCAGGGGCTCCAAAGGCTCCAAAGGCTCCAGGGGCTCCAAAGGCTCCAAAGGCTCCAGGTGCTCCAAAAGCTTTAGGGGCTCCAAAAGCCCCGGGGGCTGGAGCTGGAGGAATGGCCGCGAGGGCGTTGATTTCCTCGGGCGTCGGGATGAAGGACTGGATCATGGCCGGGGAAGGCATGAAAGACCCTGCACAAGGAGAGGCTACGTGAAGATGTCTGTGTTGATGAGGCGTGCAGATATTTGATACTGAAAGACCGCTTTTACGTACACCGCACAAACCTACGTTTTCTAATCATTCGAACCAAGGCATCTGGGCTCGCAGCAAAGATGACGTTGTTAAGGTAAGCAGTTCACACACAAAATACAATATATACACGATATATACAAACCATGTAGAAATATAAAAATAAACAATATACAAAATATATAACGGTGAAAGAAAATGCCACAGGTCACCTGCAGGGCCAGCGCCTCCGGGTCCAAGCGGAGGCGGAAGAGCAGCAACAGCAGCCAATATGGCGGCGAAGGACAGAGCGACCTTCATCATGACGTCTGAAAAAAATAGATGATTATATATAAACGATATAGGCATTTTCCTCGAAATCTTCGTAGATTTAATTGTATTTATTTTCACAATCATTTTTCTGTAATCTTAAATTAACCCCAAGCAGAATTCACGACGATATCACCTTATTAGACTGACTCTTTGTACAGGGTCGCGCTTGTGTCCGCGCATTCAAATATATACCCAGTTAGGCGCCCGATCAAAGCGAGATGCCAAGTCTTCGTTTATCCCCGGGCCCAGAAGGGGGTCGGCGATCAGTGTTATATAACAAATTAGCTACTATTCTAGGAAACCCTGCGTTACTGGCCAGTAGCCAAATGTTTGTTCCGCTGTTAATGAGTTAAAGAAAAAATGATTTACATCAATGGTGGATGAGCTTTTCATGACGAAAGAAATAGAGAAGGAAAAGAAAAGATGGAGACGAGTATATTGTTTGTCTTCCTTCATTACTCCTGAATATGATGTATCCTTCTTTGATATATGTTTGTAAGTAGAATTAATAATGATAGCACTGAAAAAAATAATGCTACTGACTTGCTACTGGTCTCTCCTTACCAAGTAATTTTAGTGTTTTATTTATACATCATCACTAGTATTCAGAATTACTAATTTCATCGCATTTTCATTTCCTAATTTCTCTCCCGAATGATACAGTCTGACGTCATTTCTAAAATTTAAGAAAATCGAACTTAATGAAAAGCGTCACACGTCGGGATATTCATCAGTATTCATGTCGTTTGATATATTTGGTCAGCCAGGTGCTTATTTCAGATCTGACCTCCCGTTTTATTTGAAGAACATTATCCTTACGTAAAATCACGAACGTAAGCAGGAATGCAAAAAATAAAGCACACGCATATTTCTCCCTTTAATCTCCTGCGAATTCCTTCGCTGACCTGGCATCTCACACGACGGGAATGCATATATTCATAACCTCAACAATGGCAGATCTCACTCCTTCGACTCACGCTAGGCTAAGGTGAGGCTCGGCAGGTCTGCAACTGCCTCTCTGCTTGCAATGTCGATCTGATCTGTAAGGATGGGATCTTGAAACTGTATATACATATACATATATATATATATATATATATATATATATATATATATATATATATATATATATGTATGTGTTTTCTTCTCGTGCGATCTGCGATTTGTTTAGAATGGACGTAAGGAGAGGTTGAATGTGCTGTTTTCCTCAGACACAAGAATGAAGGCTGCCGTGTTCCTGTTCTTCGCTGTCACCATGGCTGTAGCAGCGGCCATGCCTCCGCCTGGTGAGTGGTTTCATTTATTCCACATTACATACTAATGTTGCACTATGTCTGCATGTGTAAATACACACACACACACACACACATGTGTGTGTGTGTGTATGTATGTTAATGTGTAGATCATTCCCATTATCTCTGCAATTACTGACGCGACGCCGTCACCGGATCTCGCAACCTCCTCCCACAGGTCCGGGTCCCTTCCTGCCTTCGTCGGGCGTCCTGCAGTCCTTCATCCCGACTCCCGAGCAGATCCAGGCCCTGCAGGCGATTCCTCCCGCCCCCGCCCCTGCCTCTGGGACCGCGGCAAAGCCTCCACGTAAGCTCAATTCGGGGCAGTTCTTGAGTCTGACTTTGCTTCAGAAATGAGTAGACACGGGTAGCATGTTGACCTTTCGGCATGCGTTTCCGGGTAAGCTGTGAGGATAAACTTGCCATTGCGACAAGCTTTTTATATCATTGACACGAAATATGTTCATAAATGCTCCTATGAAGAGCTGCTACGTATGATTTCTATACACACAAACACACACACACAATATATAAACATTTATATACATGTGTGTATGTATCTGCAAATATGTGTTTATATATACATACACATAAACGCTTACACACACATTATATATGTGCACACTCACAAACACACACACACACACACAAACACACTCACACACACACACACACTCGCACATACACACACACACACACACACACACACACACACACACACACACACGCACACGCGCGCACATCCACACACACACACACACACACACACACACACACACACACACACACACATATATCTGTATATGTATACACACATGTATTCACATACAAATAAACTTACACATACACATACATGAGTATTTCCATACTACACACACACACACAAACACACACATTCATAGACATACATAGCTATAAATTAGCCATGACTCTTGTGCCTCATTTTCAGCTCCTTCCGCCGTGTCAGACATCATCAAGAAGTACCAAGGCACCGCCGCTGCCTTCATGCCGGCTGCTCCCTGACCCTCTGGCCACAGTTCACGTTTCCAGCTGTTATTGAAGTTTTAAGTACTATGAACTTCAGTGGAAAGCATATATATGTATATTTTTTCCCCTCTGGAAGATGTTTCACTTTTTAATAAGTCGGAAATAAGCGCTGATTGCTTCCTTATCATCACCTGTTGTGTTTAACAGCTGTTGATATTATCAGTTTTTGTTCTCATTGGCGTTTATTATACAGTTGTTGTTATCATTAACTTTTGCCATTAACAGTTGTTGACGTTATCAGCTGTTACTAAAGACATCCCAAGTGTGCTCTCTAAAATATAATGAATAAACAGTTTCTGAAACTGAATGTATTTTTTCATCCCATGTATACGCCTTGTCTTTGCCACAAGGATGATAAATGTGGAAGTATGTATATGTACATTCATTTCAAAGTATTTTTTTTTTTTTTTAAATGTCACGCATATGTAGGACATTTTAAAAAATACACAATATACACAACAGCACATCCGGGTATTGCCGTTTACACCAACATAGTCAAATACACATAGAGCACGCACATATTCAAACACATTGTAACATATGCATGAGAATAATCAAATGCACAAACACTTACACATCCCGCCAAGTAAGTGAATCCGTACGTTTCAATTACATCTTGAATTGACGTTTCCTAATATTTGCTCTTTCGCTCTATCTACTTACTTATCTATCAACTTATCTATCTATTTCATTCATTCAAGGACAAGTTTATTATGCACTTGAATATATGTATACTCTTTAAAATACAATAATCTCGTAGCCTCAAATCAAAAATATCTTAATAATAATTTTGCTAACAAAAATAAGAATGTACAGAAAAGGATTGAAAGTAAAAGTCTCAGACTTAAGTGTTTAATAAAAAGAGAACAAAAGAGAACACTAACCATCAATATAAGATGTTTCATTCTTGTCACATAATAACTTTAAAAGCGACATTATATGAACGTGATTTCTGTGTAAACCCATTACGCTTGAAACATAAGCAGTTTAAAGAGTTATTAACACTGTCAATGAAAACTGACTCCCTTAGCGTCTGGTAAATTGCTCGTACGTACATATTTATCTAATAATCTGTCTCTATCTACACACAAACACACATACATATGTATATGTATATATATAAATGTACACACACACACACACACACACACACATATATATATATATATATATATATATATATATATATATATGCGCACGCACACACACACACACACACACACACACATATATATATGTATGTATGTATGTATACACATACACATAAAACCACACACATGTATATGTATATATAAATGTATATCTATATGTACACACATACACATAAACCAACACAAACATATACATATTCCAAGTACAACTACACAAGAATAAGTTCTCGATGTCACTTTCGAGGCATTTTTTTGTAATTACGCGTCGTCTTCATCATATTCAGATAATTACCAAGGCTTATGTTTGACCATAAATCATAGATGAAAATAATAAACATCGTCGGTGCCAAGACCGATCCCTGAGGTACTCCGCTAGTTACTCATCTGCCATTCATGAAGAAAGTCTTTTATCCATTCGAGGAGTTTGCCTTTCACTCCGCCTAGGTATTCTAATTTCCATAATAGTCTTTTATGAGATACCTCATCAACTGCCTTATTAAAGTCTAAGTGTCGTGTTTTTCAAGTACTTCAAGTACTGTTTTCTGATTACCCTTTCTAGTTGCTTAAATACTACATAGTTATCGAACCCGGTTTGGTTCGCCACTCTTGTATAGAAGTGCAATGTGGGCGAGTTTCCAATCTTTTGTTAGTTTTCCTTGTCTCACTGAATTAATGGAATATTAACAGTAATTGAATGCATAGTTCATCGGCACATTACCCAGTTAGAAATCTCATCTGTTCCTTCTGCTTTAGTCTTGTCTAACCCTTTCATTCTTTTTGAGTGTGATACTTTTGATATTCTGATTTATGTTTGTAAGGTTACTTACCATTTAAAAATAAGAGTCCTGAACAAACACGATGTTATTGTCTTTGTATAGTTAAGGAATAACTTTGGTTGATTTGTACATTTTCGGATTATATCCTTTTTAAAGTCTAATTTCACCTCCCTCATGGTTTGGGTATACTCATTTCTTCATACTTTATACCTTTCATACGCTGTCTGAGATCTTTGTTTTTTGGTCCTTCTCCAAAAGAGCTGTTTTGTTACATTTATCACAGAACCATTTTTGGCCATTTCTTGCTTCAGTTTTGAATCTTGATACAATGTTTTCTACTCATTTTATATAGGCATTACAGATCAGGGTTTTCTTCGTTCATGAGTGTTTCCCAATTTATGCCATCAAAGAAATCTACAAGGCTTTTATAATTACCTAGCTTGTAATTGTACTTTCATTTTCTTTCCTTACGACGATTTTTTCCTGTATCAGACAGTATTTTAATTTAATTACTACATGGTCACTTTTTAGTAGAGGAAGACAGTACTCCATATCCTTAATGTCATCTTTATGCTTTGTAAATATTAGGTCAAGCATAGACGGTCTACCTAGCACTCTCATTCTGCTATGATCAGTTATAATTTAGAAAAGACAAACTATGACTTTTAGTAATTTTGCATTCCAAGAATCTTGTTGAGCTCTGGGATCGAAACTTTCCCAATCAATGTTGCTATTAAATTTCCCTGTTACAAGAGTTTCCTTTGCACTAGTTTCCGAAAGTTGTAGCACCTCTTCCAGCCTTTTTAACATTTTTTGAATTAGTTTTTCGTAATTTTCTTGTGATCACACCGATTTATAACGTAACATGTACATTATATTTATTATGGGGCCTTGCTTAATCTCCATCTCTTTAATAATAATTCCTTTCCTTGTGAATATTGCTACACCCTTTTTTTTCCATTTGACTTATCTTTTCTCTGGATATTATAGTCCCTGAGTCCTAATGTTACATCGTCTATGGGGGATCTAGTTTAGATTCAGTGATGTATATTCAACTGGTTTATTAATTTCAATAATTGTATCTAGTTCTAGTAACTTCAAAACCATCTATATTTGTATAAACTATTTCTATATAATCTTTCGGCATTCCTATTGGTTGCAAAGTTACTATTTGTCTGTCTCTGCATTATGATTCCGATGGGAAACTTGTTTTGCTTGGAGGCATTTTTTTTTATTCAATCCTTTGTTCATTTTTGTTTTCACGTTTTGTTTTCAGATTTTAGTTTTCTTTATTACATCAGCTACCACTTTCTTACTCATGAATGCCACTTTTAATGGGGTTTATTTCACTTTTCGAAGAATCACAACCCCCTGTGAGCTATGATATTCTGCTCCGAGAATTAATGACTTGTGACCTTGAGAATATTGACAATCAATTTCTTGCCTATGTCCCAATATAACTATGTCCTTGTTTACATCAGCCAAAGTAGTAATAATCCTTGTGTGTTGTCCAAGATGTGACTCAAGTTCAAAATGTGTTTATTCCTTCCTTTGTGACCTCGTTTTTTTCCATTTCATTTACAGTTTCCTTTACTTTAGATACATCGGCATATGTAGCTGTCATCGTTTTTACCTTTTCCGTTATGTGAGACTGGCTGCTTGACAAATTGCTTTCAATCTGCTTAAGAGTTCCCAGTTCTTTGATTATTTCATTAACTTGTACATTCTTTGCTTCGATTTGACTACCGTTCAGAAGATGAACCGAACTCAATGCCAATACAGCCATTCAACTGTTTAGTGCAATTCAATTGCCGTAACAAGCTCTCATTTGCTTAGGTCTGTCTCATATACAAGTTTTGGATTTTTTCCACAATGTTTCTGTCCTTTTCTTTTTGTTTTCCATTCTGTTACCCATTTATTTTTTATTTTATGAATTATTTTTTGGTGTTGTTTCTTTTTTATACATTAATGGAAAAATCAACAACATAAATTATTACGAGAATATATATATATATATATATATATGTGTGTATGTGTGTATATGCAGACACACACACACACACATCAGACAACACTTGATATCTACACATTATATCTCCAGGTGATTGAAAGGTATCGAAAAAAAAATCTGATGTTATTATCCTCACTTCCTTGTTACCGTCACGTAACACAACAATTCCTTTGAGCAAATACTGAGAACTAAGTTCGTGACAAAGAGTCACATGGTTAACACATGTGAACTGAACGATAGAATAACACAGAATCTGTTTAAAAATATTGGTGTCATTAATTAGTCATACCTGGAAAAAAATGCCTGGCCACGCCTCATTAAGAACCTCTGGCCATCAGGACGCTTTGGCCTTTCTTTTTCAATAACCATTACCTCCCCGGGGGGGGGGGGGGGGGGGGTAAGGGTTATTTGCATATGTACAAATAAATGTACGTGTATATACAGTTCCAGGCCGCCGCTGCTGCCGTCATGCCCCCGGACGCAGGGCCAGTGTGGTGCCCTCTGGTTGGGCTCTGGGGACTGACTAGGGGTGGTGTGAGAGTATATTTTAATCCTTAACTTTTGCTGGCCCATTATTATTATGATTATCATTATTATTATTATTATTATTATTATTATTATTATTATTATTATTGATATTATTATAATTATTATTATTGTTATTATTATTAATATTATTATTATTATTATTATTATTATTATTATTATTATTATTATTATTATTACTATTGTCGTTACTGTTATCTTTATTATTAATATCGTTATAATTATGATTATATATTATTATTTTTTGTATCATTATTACAATAAACACTAGTCATATGAAAAAAATACCTATCAATAACCCCTGAAAGATGTTTTTTTCTTCTAACACATTCATCTTGATTCACTGAGGTCACGGTATACTAATGATACGCACTTGCCACGGAGATGATACGAATAATTCCGTAGGGTACGGAAGGTTATTCCACAAACACACACACACACACACACATACACTCACACACACATATATATGTATATATGTATATATATATTCATATTCATATATATATATATGAATATATATATATAAATATTCATTTATACACATGTATATATATATATATATATATATATGAATATGTATGTCTGTCTGTATTTATATATGTATGTATTCATCTACATATCTATCAATATATATATACATATACACACACATGTATACGCACCTCAACATATACATGTATAATGATATATCTATGTATCTCTATCTATACCTATATATCTATATATCATACAAATATATACAAACACATATATGTATATATATATATATATATATATATATATATATATATACATATACGTATAAACATTCACACAAGCACATACACACAAACACACACAGACACACACACATATGTACATATATATAGTATTAATGTCTATCTGTATACAGTACACAGTACATGCATGAATCTACGTGATGAAATAGAGTAGAGGAAATATACACATATTTATATACATATCTATATCAATATTCATATCTATATCTATCTATCTATCTATAAATATAGACATATAGATAAATATGCGCACACACACACATTCACAAACACACACATACACACACACATATGCATACATATCCACACATACACACACACATATGCATATATATCCACACATACACATACACACGCACACTCACACACACACACACACACACTTATGTATATATATCCACAAACATATATATGTGTGTGTGTGTATAATTACACATATGACATGTATATATGTATCTATCTATCTATGTATATATATATATATATATATATATATATATAAACACACACACACACACATACACACGGAAACGCATATATACATATATATATATATATATATATATACACACACACACACATATATGCATACATATATGTATATATATATATATATATATATATATATGTATATATATTTGTGCATATATATGTGTGTGTGTATTTGCACACACACACACACACAAATGTATATATACACATACATGTATATTTATGTACGTATTTATGGATGTGTATGTATATATATGTACATATATGTATATATATATATGCATCCATCCATCCATCCACTCATCCATCCATCCATCCATCCATCCATCCATTCATACATACATACATACATACATACATACATACATACATACATACATACATACATACACACACACACACACACACATATATATATATATATTTATATATACACACATGTGTGTGTGTGTCCGTGTGTATACATATCTATATATAATTACACATATATGCCTCTATATATGTATATTTATATATATGTATATATTGCGAGTTAGAAAGAAATAGATAGGTATAGATATATGTAATATATATGTATATATATCTGTATGTAAGTATGTATGTATGTATATGACACAAATGTACAAAGTTGTGTATATAATTTGTGCATGTTAGTTTTTACAATAACAGTGCGTGTGTGAATGTACACACACACACACACACACACACACACACATATATATATATATATATATATATATATATATATATAATGCACACACACACACACACACACACACACACACACACACACACAAATACACACACACTGATATAGATGTAAAAGTGTGTAAATATTATATAGAATGTCAAATAGGATAATAAAATCAAATTTGAAATCAGATAACTTTATTGACTAGCATACGCAATACTATTCTTTAACAAAATGAAAGTGTCCAGCACATTCCCATTCATCGAGCCGATGTACCAATTTCGGAACAGGGTCCTCAGACGGCTCCAGCGGCAGGAGGCATGAAGGCAGCGGCGGCGGCCTGGTACTTCTTCACCAAGTTGGCTACAGCGGGAGGCATGGCTGGAACAAGGCACAATGAAATGTCTTCAGTGCGTAACTCGCGACACTTGGGTTGCCGGCTCTTCGTTTAAGAATTTCATCATGAATTAGTTTGTCGAAGTCCGAACTACAAGAGGTTGGTATTCTGATGCAAACTTAGCTGTTGAATTTTACTAGGGCAAGTATTCCAGGGAATTTATGTTGCATATGCAACCAAATAGATTTTTTAATGCTGTGAGAGAGAGTAGCATTCTTGCATAAGTCAAGGACAGTCACAACCTTCGACCACCATTTGTCATCTATATATCAATAAAGACATATATAAATAAATTGATAATTAAAGGGAAAAAAACAAATGAGTGATTTAGTAAAAATATTAAAAAAGTTATGAATCTACTTACTCGGTGGCGCCGTAGGAGCTCCCGGGACGACTGCAGGGGCGGGGGCCGCTCCGGGGGCGGGCGTGGTGTGGAGGGCGTTGAGGGCGTTGATCTCCTCGGGCGTCGGGATGAAGGACTGGATCATGGCCGGGGAGGGGGCGAAGGCTCCTGCCGCTGCTTCAAGGGGATGGGTAAGGTTCAAGGAAGTCTCTAAGGGTAATCGTACTACACGCTCTTTACAAGTAAAATCGAATTATGATTTATTAAGTTGTACAGAAAAAATTATGAAAGAAGAGGGACTCACCTGGAGGCATGGCTCCGCCGAAGCCGCCTGGGGGAGGCAGGGCAGCAGCAACAGCCAAAGAGGCGGCGAAACACAACACTACAGCAGCATTCATCTTGATGTCTGAAGAAAGAAAACACTCCGGTTTTACCTTAAGACATAGGCTTGTACTCAAACCTTTATAGATAGTATGTCAAAAATGGATTCTTCTCTCTTCACCGAAAATGCTATTATTTCATCTAATTAAACTGATTACCAATTGGAGTTATATTAGTCTTAAGAAGCTGAGCAAGAGATTAAGTTGAGGAGCAGGGTGACAAGCTGCGCTTACCTCCCGATCCTTCGCAGACTCAGGGGCCCAAGGCGTGTTCGCTCATATATATACTCCCAAGCTGCTGTCACGTGATGGTTGACAGTTGACACGCACGTCTGGTTCGTAGGCTGAGAATTCTGAAAGGTAACGAACAATTCTGTATAAATGTTCAGGGCAAAGTGCACACATACAAATATAAGGTGGTCATTTATTATTATATTTCACACAGTGTATTGCATAGGATTATTCTTATAAATTATTATGAATTTTATCAATATTGTCATCAGTATCAGTAACATTATCATATTTCAATGGATGATCATAATTATAGTTGTGGCCATGATTATGACTAATCGTTGGGATCATCTGGTCATCTTGATGGTGAAATAAGTACATATTGCAGTTGATATGCGTGGAACATTCAACGATAAACTTTCACTGATGCGAAAAATAGGTATAATTACCAATAGGTTACTGTAATGGTTATTTACTAAATTAAGCGACATTGATCGATGATAACCGTATTACAGTCGATAAAATGATACATTCGGAATGTTCTTAATTTCCTTTCGACTATATTCCTATTCTAAGCAAATATATTTTCGATAGCCTAAACATTAATCGAATTTATTCTCGATGAATACGAAGGCGGCTCTTTTTCCCTTGATAAAAAAAAAACACTTTTTTCCCTTGAAAAAGAAATTGCTTTTCCCTTGATGGAAAAAAATATATATCTTGAAAAAGAAAGGTGCTCTTTTTACCCTTTATGAAAAAGGAAACCCATTTTTTCCCTTGCAAAAGCAAACAAACTGTTCTTATCATTTCGATCCATTTGTGCATAAAAGACATATATCTGTACGTATGAGGTTTTCATGCGTATGGTCATGCTGCATAAATGACAAGGGATGATCAAATTAAACTTGAATTTATATAACTTTATTGATTTGGCTAACATACATAATACTGGTATTCAACGCAATTAGAGCGGCCCAGCACATTCCCATTTCTCGAACCAGTGTTCCAGATTCGGAACAGGTTCCTCAGACGGCTCCAGCGGCCGAGGGCATGAAGACAGCAGCAGCGGCCCATAAAAGCTAATCTTTTGTAATCAGAAACTGTTGCATAAGCACCGAATTGCAAAAAAACATAAACAAACATTGCACCAGAGGATATACCCTTTATGACTAGAGCGATAGTACATTTTCTCAGATTCCTTGGCTGAAGGGGGAATTGAGCTGACTTGAGGTGTTTCCTTTTTTGGCTTATGCTGCAGTAGTAGTCAGTATGTCTCTGCAATATTTGATTTCCAATTTGTGGATAAAGTGGAACTTCTGTTTTTTTCTTATTTTAACATACTCATGGGCAATTGTTGGCTCTATTTTTTACATTATATGTGACACACACACATAGACACACACACTTACATATAGACATACGTATATGTATATATATATCTGCGTGTGTATGTGTGTGTGCGATTATATATATATATATATATGTATATATACATATATATACACATATATCTATATATATTTATATATACATATAATACACACACACACACATACATATATATATATATATATATATATATATGAATATGTACATATATACATAATGTATATATATGTACACACACACACACACACACACATACATATGTATATATATACACATATATATGGATATATACATATATATGTATATGCATGTATATATATACATATATGTATATATAATGTATATATGTATATGTACATATATATAGATACGTATATACACACATATATATACATATATATACATATATATATATATATATATATATACATATATAGACACAACTGCCGCGATGATCCCGCCACGGCAACTGTAAAATAGGCCTGCGCTCCGACTATTGGCTCGAGCCTGACCTCAAGGCGAGAAAACGACATATCGCCTTGAAATGTCAAACGCAAGTGTCGTAGGGGAAGTCACTGCCGTGGCAAAAGTGTCAGCGCGCCGAGCCGCGGTTGATTAGGAAGGGCATCCAATCAGGCAAGGGTGGTACTGCCAAATTATCTCTCAGTAATGAATTGAGAGAGGCCTAGATCCTGCAGTGGAATAAGTGGCTGTTGAACATATATAAATTTACATTCCTACGTATATCTTCTATATGAATATATAGGCGTACACACACACACACACAGACACACACACGCACGCACACACATACACACGCACGCACGCACACACACACACACACACACACACACATACACACACATACACACACGCACGCATACACACATCTCTCTCTATATATATGTATACACACATAGGCATATATATATACATATATTGCTACGGATATTTTCTATATGAATATATTTGCATGTGTACACTCACACACACACATATATACATATGCACACACACAGTATATGTGTGTACGCGCCTGCCTGAGTGTATCCAGATTATATATATAATACATACACTGGCGCGATGGTCCAGCGGTTAGAGCACTGGTTTCCGACTCTCGTGGTCCCGAGTTCAATTCCCCGTCACGGCGGTCGTAAAAATGCCTGCACTGTGACTGCTTGCTCGAGAAAACGACATATCGCCTTGAGAAGTCAAATGCAGGTGTCGTTGGGGAAGTTGCCGCCATGACACAGGTGTTAGCGCGCCGAACTGTGGTTGATTAGGAAGGGCATCCAATCAGGCAAGGGTGTCATTGCCATTTAACCTGTCAATAGTGAACTGAGAGAGGCCAATGCCCTGCAGTGGAATGAATAGCTTTAAAAAAACATATATATATATGTACACACACACACACACACACAGTATATGTGTGTACGCGCCCGCTTGAGTGTATCTAGATTATATATATGTATATATGTATATATGTATATATGTATATATGTATATATGTACATATGTATATATGTATATGTATAAAGGTACATATATATAAATAGATATGTGTGTGTGTGTGTGTTTGCTGTGTGTGTGTCTCTAGGCCTTCGTCGTATAATGCGTATGGGAAATGGGACCCAAAACACGTAAAACCTTTCAGATTTGAAAAAGACTCGTACATACACCTCAGTGTAGAATTATATCTTATAATGACTGATCTTTGATTTAGAAAGCAACCTGAGTGGTTTTGACATCTCTCATGAGAAGTGATGCGAAGCCTCAATCACACACATTCAAAGCACATATGGAACTGAAGAAAGAAAATTTGCCAGTAGTCGGCTGATTAAAAATACATAAAAACTCAAAAGGATTTTGAATCCGAGACCCTCTTGAAGTTTCCCTGCAATAATTGCTTATTACTTATATTGAGCAATATTTTCAGTTCAGTGTAATTATTAAACACATATCTGTGCATTTAATAATGTATTGATACAGTCGTGATCTACAAAGTTAACTTTCGACCCCTTTGTACGACATATTTAAGCTGCCACCACCTGATTTATTCGTCCAGGAACGCAAGTTTCATGTTCGGAAAGGGATAGGCATGTAGAAGAGTGTAAGTAAAGTTAAAAGAAAGCAAGTGTAAGTGTAAAGAAAGTACCAAGGTTAGAGGGTCAACACTGGTTAGCGTGTTTATGCCGAGATGGAGTGCGTGTCGATTGTGCAGACTTATGGTATCAAAGAAGTTAATCAATTTACTTAAAAGTCCTTGGAACACGAAGGGGAGACATTACGGAGTCTTAAAAATCAGCGAGTAAGTTTCACAAAAAGTTTATTAAAAACAAACTTAAATTCAAATACACAAAGACAATTTAAAAAAATGGAGAATCACCCTCCATAATCCCAAAAACAGGTGGGAGTAAAAGTACAAAAATCTTTAAATCTAAAAGGAACAAAACCCTAAAATTCAACATGTAAATAAGCATTTGAACAAGATAAAAGTGAACACTGAACGGCAAAGATAAAAGAGCACATCACCTCATTAAAAAGAGTGAAAAAAAGTAAAAGATGCCATCTTACCGCCTCTTACTATGCAATCCTCGCGACCAGAGAACAAACGCCTCACGGCTAAAAGATGCTCTCCCCCCTTTGACCTGGCCAGTCGGGACCTATATATAACCCTCCCAGCAAGCATGAATAAAAAATGAGGGGAATCTCGGGTCAAACAAGGTAAAAGGTCGCGTAACTGTCAAGAGATGGCGGTGTCTTCCCCTCTTAATAAAATGCCCTTGCCCTTTAAAAATGACTATTTGATTTAAAAGCTATCTTAAAATATGTAAAAAGAGTTATCAAAACTTTACTAAAAATGGTAAAAAGATTATTATATGATACCACATGAGGCAGAATGTGCTCTTCTGTGCAGTTTAGGTGAAGTTTAAACGAGAATAAAAATACAAATCAATATAGTTCACACCTTAAAACATATCCAACACCAAAAACATGTAACACCATAAAATAACATCTTTTCCCCCTCCCCAGCTTCCCGGACACGGGTCATCCACGGGCATGGGCGGCCTCGCATTTTGGGTTTTCAGAGGGGAGACTAGTTCTTTCCTCCGGTTCCACCGCCACTTGGCTGGCGATTCACTACAATACAATTCGTTTACTCTTCATAGTGCATAAATCACATACTTATACAGTTGTTCGTATGCGTATTTTCATATTTGCCGAAAAAAACAAAAAACACACACAGGGTAATCAAATTAAACTTGAATTCATATAACTTTATTGATATGACTAGCATACGTAATACTTTTATTCAGTGTAATGAGAGTGCCCAGCACACTCCCATTCCTCGAGCCAGTGTTCCAAATTCGGAACCGGGTACTCAGACGGCTCCAGCGGCAGGAGGCATGAAGGCAGCGGCGGCGGCCTGGTACTTCTTCACCAAGTTGGCTACAGCGGGAGGCATGGCTGGAACAAGGCACAATGAAATGTCTTCAGTGCGTAACTCACGACACTTAGGTTGCCGGCTTTTTGTTTAAGAATTTTTTCATGAATTAGTTTTGTCGAAGACCAAACTACAAGTGGTTGGTATTCTGATGCAAACTTAGCTGTTGAATTTTACTAGGTCAAGTATTCCAGGGGAATTATGTTGCATATGCAACCAAATAGATTTTTGTAGAAGGGCTGCTCTCGCTTTGAAAGTAGCATTCTTGCATAAGTCAAGGACAGTCACTACCTTCGACAACCATTTGTCATCTATATTTCAATAAAGGCATAGATAAACAAATTGATAATTATAGGCAAACAGATAAATTAATGAATTAGTAAAGAGATGAAAAGGTTATGCATCTACTTACTCGGTGGCGCCGTAGGAGCTCCCGGGACGACTGCAGGGGCGGGGGCGGCTCCGGGGGCGGGCGTGGTGTGGAGGGCGTTGAGTGCGTTGATCTCCTCGGGCGTCGGGATGAAGGACTGGATCATGGCCGGGGAGGGGATGAAGGCTCCTGCCGCTGCTTCAAGGGAACAGAGAATGTCCATTGAATTCACTTATGCACGATCAAGTAGAGATTATTTGCTAGTAAAACTAAATTATGATTGAGGCGGCGAAACACAAAACTACAACCTTCATCTTGATGTCTGATAACATTGTGCCTATATTAAAGATCGCGATTTTTACTCCGCTATGTTGCAAAGTGAAATTAAAACTCAGGGTTTACCTAATTATAAAGTTGTGCTCCAGATTTTATATAGACGTTTCGCGATAAGATGATGTTTTTCATTTCACCAGAATATATACCACGGGTTCAGACTAATCTGAGGTAACCACGAAATGAAGCTACAATAAGCTTACGAAGCTGAATAATAAATTAAGTGGATAAGCAGGGTGACTCGCTTTAAGTGACTTCGGACGCAATGACACTTACCTCGCTAATCCTTCGCAGACTCAGGGGATCAAGGCCTGTTCGCTCATACTCATATCACAAGCTCATAACACGTGACGCTTGACAGTAGAAACAAAGGTCTGGTTTGTAAATAATTCTGGAAGATAACTAGCAGTTCTATATATGTTTCAGGTCAAAGTTCACACATGGCAAACTATTATATTTCATACAACCAGTGCATTTAAAAATGTAATATATAATATGTAATGCCATAATAATTGTTATTGCCACTACCAGAATTATTGTAAGTATAATTATCATTATCATTATCACTGGTATAGTTATCACTATGATCATCATTACTATCGTTGTTATTTTTAGTAGTAGTATAGTTGTTATTATATTAGTTTCATCATCAATCTTTACATATCCCATCACTATGATCATCGTGGTGATGCTACTCGGTCACCGTGGGTCTTCGGCGTACTTTACAAAGTTATAAGTGCTAATAAGTTACTGTATTGGTTATCTACCAATTTATGTGACATTGATCGATGGTAATGGTGTTACAGTCGATAGAATTGTACGATTAAATTAGAAATGTTATTCTTAATTTCATTTCGATCCTTTTTTCCGCGGTCCTTCATTGTCTGTCCGCCATGTAATGTTCTAAATATACTTCCTGTTGGCAGACATCTTTGATATATTTGATGCACATAAAAGCTAATCTTTTGTAATCAGAAACTGCTGCATAAGCACCCAATTGCAAAAAACATAAACAAACATGGCACTAGAAGATAGTACATTTTCTCAGATTCCTTGGCTGAGGGGGGAATTGAGCTGACTTGAGGTGTTTTCTTTTTTGGCTTATACTGCAGTAGTAGTCAGTATTTCTCAGCAATATTTGATTTGTGAATAAAGTGGCACTCTTCTTTATTTTAACATACCCATAGACATATATTGGCTCATTATTTTTACAACCTTATATGTGACACACATACACACACAAACGCACACACACTCACGCACCTGCACACACACAAACACACACGCATACACACAGACACATATATCATATATATGTATATATATATTCATATATATATATATATATATATATATATATATATATAACTACACACACTTACATATAGGCATGCATATAAGTATATATATATATATCTGCGATTATATATATATGTATCTATATATATACATATATATACATATATATCTATATCTATTTCTATATACATATAATATATATACACATATATATGTACACACACACATATATATACATATATATATGTATATGTACATATATACATGTATATATATATATGTACACACACATACACACATATGTATGTATATACATATATACATATATATGGACATATATGGATATATACGTATATATGCATATGCATGTATATATATACATATATGTATATATAATGTATATATGTATATATACATATATATACGTATATATACACACACATATATATACATATATACACACAACTGCGGTGATGGTCCCGCCACGACAACTGTAAAATTGGTCTACGCTCCGACTATTGGCCCGAGCCTGATCTCATGGAAAATAATCGATATATCGCCTTGAGAAGTCAACGCAAGTGTCGTAGGGGAAGTCGCCGCCGTGGCATAGGTGTTACCGCGCCGAATTGTAGTTGATTAGGAAGGGCATGCAATCAGACATATAACCTCTCAATAGTGAACTGAGAGAGGCCCCGCAGTGGAATGAATGGTTGTTAAAAAAAAGTATATACATATTTACACACACTCAGTATATGTGTGTATGCGCCCGCTTGAGTGTATCCAGATTGTATATATGTATATATATGTAAATATGTATAAATGTACATATATATAAATATATATGTGTATGTGTGTGTCACTAGGCCTTCGTCGTATAATGCGTTTGGGAAATTAGACCAAAAACACGTAAAATCATTTAGATTTGTAAAAGACTCGTACATACACCTCACTGTAGAATTATATCTTATAATGACTAATCTTTGATTTAGAAAGTAACCTGAGTGGTTTTGACATCGCACATGAGAAGTGATGCGAAGCCACAATCACACATTTAAAGTACATACGGAACTGAAGAAAATTTGCCAGTAGTCGGCTGATTAAAAATACATAAAAACTCAATCGGCTTTTGAATCCGAGACGCTCTTGAAGTTTCCCTGCCATAATTGTCTATTACTTATATTGAGTAATATTTTCAGTTCAGTGTAATTTTTAAACACCTATCTATGCATTTAATGATGCATTGATACAATTCGTTTACTATTCATTGTGCATAAAACACACACTGATACATTTGTTCGTATGCGTATTTTCATACTTGCCGAAAAAACCCAAAAAACACAGGGTAATCAAATTAAACTTAATTCAAATAACTTCATTGATATGACTAGCATACGTAATACTTTTATTCAGCGTAATGAGAGTGCCCAGCACATTCCCATTCCTCGAGCCAGTGTTCCCAATTCGGAACCGGGTCCTCAGACGGCTCCAGCGGCAGGAGGCATGAAGGCAGCGGCGGCGGCCTGGTACTTCTTCACCAAGTTGGCTACAGCGGGAGGCATGGCTGGAACAAGGCACAATGAAATGTCTTCAGTGCGTAACTCGCATACTTAGGTTGCCGGCTCTTTGTTTAAGATTTTTTTTCATGAATTAGTTTTGTCGAAGTCCGAACTACAAGAGGTTGGTATTCTGATGCAAACATAGCAGTTGAATTTTACTAGGGCAAGTATTCCAGGGGAATTATGTTGCATATGCAACCAAATAGACTTTTATATAAGGGCTGCTCTCGCTGTGAAAGTAGCATTCTTGCATAAGTCAAGGACAGTCACAACCTTCGACCACCATTTGTCATCAATATTTAAATAAAGACATAGATAAATAAATTGATAATTATAGGTAAACAAATAAATTAATGAATTAGTAAAGAGATGAAAAGGTTATACATCTACTTACTGGGTGGCGCCGTAGGAGCTCCCGGGACGACTGCAGGGGCGGGGGCGGCTCCGGGGGCGGGCGTGGTGTGGAGGGCGTTGAGGGCGTTGATCTCCTCGGGCGTCGGGATGAAGGACTGGATCATGGCCGGGGAGGGGGCGAAGGCTCCTGCCGCTGCTTCAAGGGGATGGGTAAGGTTCAAGGAAGTCTCTAAGGGTAATCGTACTACACGCTCTTTACAAGTAAAATCGAGTTATGATCAATTAATCATGAATCAACTAACTTATAAGTTGAACAGAAAAATTATGAAAGAAGAACAGGGACTCATCTGGAGGCATGGCTCCGCCGAAGCCGCCTGGGGGAGGCAGGGCAGCAGCAACAGCCAAAGAGGCGGCGAAACACAACACTACAGCAGCATTCATCTTGATGTCTGAAGAAAGAAAACACTCCGGTCTTACCTTAAGACATGGGCTTGCCCTCAAACCTTTATAAATAGTATGTTAAAAAATGATGCTTCTCTCTTCACCGAAAATGCTATTATTTCATCTAATTAAACTGATTATCAATTGGAGTTATATTAGTCTTAAGAAGCTGAGCAAGAGATTAAGTTGAGGAGCAGGGTGACAAGCTGCGCTTACCTCCCGATCCTTCGCAGACTCAGGGGCCCAAGGCGTGTTCGCTCATTTATATACCCAAGCTGCTGTCACGTGATGGTTGACAGTTGACACGCACGTCTGGTTCGTAGGCTGAGAATTCTGAAAGGTAACGAACAATTCTGTATAAATGTTCAGGGCAAAGTTCACACATACAAATATAAGCTGGTAATCTATTATCATATTTCACGCAGTGTATTGCACAGGATTATTATTAATTATTATAAATTTTATCAATATTGTCATTAGTATCAGTACCATTATCATATTTCTATGGATGATCATAATTATAGTTGTGGTCAAGATCATGATTAATCGTTGTGATCATCGTGGTCATCTTGATGAAATAAGTAAATATTGCAGTTGATATGCGTGAAACATTCAACGATAAACTTTCACTGATGCGAAAAAAAGGTATAATTACCAAGAGGTTACTGTATTGGTTATTTACTAAGTTAAGCGACATTGATCGATGATAACCGTGTTACAGTCGATAAAATGACACATTCGGAATGTTCTTAATTTCCTTTCGACCATATTCCTATTCTACGCAAATATATTTTCGATAGCCTAACATTAATCGCATTTATTCTAGATGAACAGCTCTTTTTTCCTTGATAAAAAAACATTTTTTTTCTTGAAAAAGAAATTGCTTTTTCCTTGATTGAAAAGATTTTTTCCCTTGAAAAAGGTGCTCTTTTTTTCCTTTATGAAAAGGAAAACCTATTTTTTCCATTGCAAAAGCAAACAAACAGTTTTTAATAATTTAGACCTATTTGTGCATAAAAGACATATGTACGTGTGAGGTTGTTTTCATGCGTATGGTCGTGCTGCATAAATGACAAGGGATGATCAAATTAAACTTGAATTGATATAACTTTATTGGTTTGGCTAACATACATAATATTGGTATTCAACGCATTGAAAGCACCCAGCACATTCCCATTTCTCGAGCCAGTGTTCCAGATTCGGAACAGGTTAAGGATTTACTTACCTGGTGGCGCCGTAGGAGCTCCCGGGACGACTGCAGGGGCGGGGGCGGCTCCGGGGGCGGGCGTGGTGTGGAGGGCGTTGAGGGCGTTGATCTCCTCGGGCGTCGGGATGAAGGACTGGATCATGGCCGGGGAGGGGGCGAAGGCTCCTGCCGCTGCTTCAAGGGGATGGGTAAGGTTCAAGGAAGTCTCTAAGGGTAATCGTACTACACGCTCTTTACAAGTAAAATCGAGTTATGATCAATTAATCATGAATCAACTAACTTATAAGTTGAACAGAAAAATTATGAAAGAAGAACAGGGACTCACCTGGAGGCATGGCTCCGCCGAAGCCGCCTGGGGGAGGCAGGGCAGCAGCAACAGCCAAAGAGGCGGCGAAACACAACACTACAGCAGCATTCATCTTGATGTCTGAAGAAAGAAAACACTCCGGTCTTACCTTAAGACATAGGCTTGCCCTCAAACCTTTATAAATAGTATGTTAAAAAATGATGCTTCTCTCTTCACCGAAAATGCTATTATTTCATCTGAGTGCAATTTAAACTGATTATCAATTGGAGTTATATCAATCTTAAGAAGCTGAGCAAGAGATTAAGTTGAGGAGCAGGGTGACAAGCTGCGCTTACCTCCCGATCCTTCGCAGACTCAGGGGCCCAAGGCGTGTTCGCTCATTTATATACCCAAGCTGCTGTCACGTGATGGTTGACAGTTGACACGCACGTCTGGTTCGTAGGCTGAGAATTCTGAAAGGTAACGAACAATTCTGTATAAATGTTCAGGGCAAAGTTCACACATACAAATATAAGCTGGTAATCTATTATCATATTTCACGCAGTGTATTGCACAGGATTATTATTAATTATTATAAATTTTATCAATATTGTCATTAGTATCAGTACCATTATCATATTTCTATGGATGATCATAATTATAGTTGTGGTCAAGATCATGATTAATCGTTGTGATCATCGTGGTCATCTTGATGATGAAATAAGTACATATTGCAGTTGATATGCGTGAAACATTCAACGATAAACTTTCACTGATGCGAAAAATAGGTATAATTACCAATAGGTTACTGTAATGGTTATTTACTAAATTAAGCGACATTGATCGATGATAACCGTGTTACAGTCGATAAAATGACATTTGGAATGTTTTTAATTTCCTTTCGACCATATTCCTATTCTAAGCAAATATATTTTCGATAGCCTAAACATTAATCGAATTTATTCTCGATGAATACGAAGGCGGCTCTTTTTCCCTTGATTAAAAAAAAAACATTTTTTCCCTTGAAAAAGAAATTGCTTTTCCCTTGATGGAAAAAAATATATATCTTGAAAAAGAAAGGTGCTCTTTTTACCCTTTATGAAAAAGGAAACCCATTTTTTCCCTTGCAAAAGCAAACAAACTGTTCTTATCATTTCGATCCATTTGTGCATAAAAGACATATATCTGTACGTATGAGGTTTTCATGCGTATGGTCATGCTGCATAAATGACAAGGGATGATCAAATTAAACTTGAATTTATATAACTTTATTGATTTGGCTAACATACATAATACTGGTATTCAACGCAATTAGAGTGCCCAGCACATTCCCATTTCTCGAACCAGTGTTCCAGATTCGGAACAGGTTCCTCAGACGGCTCCAGCGGCCGAGGGCATGAAGACAGCAGCAGCGGCCTGGAACTTCCTCACCAAGTTGGCTACAGCGGGAAACATGGCTGGAACAATAAAGCTTCTTTAATGAAATATATATACATTTGTATGTTTTGTATGTTTGTTTTTTATACCCTTAAATAAAATACGTATATAGAATATGTTCTATATGTTCAGTATGTGCATCTATTCTAACGATACTGTATTTCCGATTGCATTCTAATATCTACATGGTATTTATAGACCGATGATATTTGTTGCATAACTTGCGATACACTCCTGACGACTCTTCGTTTAGGAAATATTTCACGAATCAGTTTTGTCGAAATCGCAATTAAAAGAACACACACACATACACACGTACACGCACACACACACAAATCTCTCTCTATATATATATGTATACACATATAGTCATGTACGCGCCCGCCTGAGTGTATCCAGATTATATATACATACATACACTGGCGCGATGGTCCAGCGGTTAGAGCACTGGACTCCGACCCTCGTGGTCCTGAGTCTAATTCCCCGTCACGGCGATCGTAAAAATGCCTGCACTCTGACTGCTTGCTCGAGAAAACGACATATCGCCTTGAGAAGTCTATTGTATACAGGTTATATATATGTATATATGTATATATGTATATATGTATAAATGTACATATATATAAATAGATATGTGTATGTGTGTCGCTAGGCTTTCGTCGTATAATGCGTATGGGAAATGGGACCAAAAACCCGTAGAAGCATTTAGATTTGAAAAAGACTCGTACATACACCTCTGTGTAGAATTATATCTTATAATGACTGATCTTTGATTTAGAAAGCAACCTGAGTGGTTTTGACATCTCTCATGAGAAGGGCTGCGAAGCCACAATCACACACATTCAAAGCACATATGGAACTGAAGAAAGAAAATTTGCCAGTAGCCGGCTGATTAAAAATACATAAAAACTCAATAGGCTTTTGAATCCGAGACGCTTTTAAAGTTTCCCTGCAATAATTATCTATTACTTATATTGAACAATATTTTCAGTTCAGTGTAATTATTAAACACATATGGATGCATTTACTAATGTATTGATACAATTCGTTTACTATTCAATGTGCACTTATACATTTGTTCGTATGCGTATTTTCATACTTGCCGAAAAAAACAAACCCACAGGGTTATCAAATTAAACGTGAATTCATATAACTTTATTGATATGACTAGCATACGTAATACTTTCATTCAGCGTAATGAGAGTGCCCAGCACATTCCCATTCCTCGAGCCAGTGTTCCCAATTCGGAAGAGGGTCCTCAGACGGCTCCAGCGGCAGGAGGCATGAAGGCAGCGGCGGCGGCCTGGTACTTCTTCACCAAGTTGGCTACAGCGGGAGGCATGGCTGGAACAAGGCACAATGAAATGTATCATTATTACAATATATATTTCGATGTGTTTTTTTATTATTGTTTTTATGTCTCTGGAAAGAGAATATATAAATACAGTGTGCACTGTGTGTACAAAATGTGTATGTAACAATTACGTTTTTCCGACTACCCTCCAGTATATACATAGTATTCATGGTCAGATATTCTTTGCATAGGACTTCGTCTAAGAGATATTGCATGAAATAGTTCTGACGAAATCCTAGCTATTGAGAGATTTGTTCTTGTATATGATTTTGTAAAAGTTAGAAAACTAAGTATCCAAAAGTAATTATGTTGCATCATGTAAGAAAATTATGAATTGTTGCAAACAAATAGATACTTAAAAGATGAATAACTAAAGACATTCATAAATATCTAAGATAAAAGTGAAAAGTTCCAATCTACATACTTGGTGGCGCCGTAGGAGCTCCCGGAGCGACTGCAGGGGCGGGGGCGGCTCCGGGGACGGGCGTGGTGTGGAGGGCGTTGAGGGCGTTGATCTCCTCGGGCGTCGGGATGAAGGACTGGATCATGGCCGGGGAGGGGGCGAAGGCTCCTGCCGCTGCTTCAAGGGGAAAGGCAATAAGTATGGTCATGTAGAGGTTATTTACAAGTAAAATCGAATTTTAATTATTAAAAAAAAAAAAAAAATCAATTAATCAATAAAAAATAAAAATAAATAAATAAATAACAAGGACTCACCCGGAGGCATGAATCCGCCGAAGCCGCCTGGGGGAGGCACGGCAGCAGCAACAGCCAAAGAGGCGGCGAAACACAACACTACAGCAGCATTCATCTTGATTGTCTGAAAACATCGTGTTTGTATTTTAGAAATTGTATTTTTTGCTCTACTATATGTAAAGTAGAAGGAAAAAAATCAGGCTTTACCTAGTACTGGAAATTGTATAGTTATAAGCCATACATTTGATATTTTCATTTCTCGATATGTACAATAGTCTTACGAAGCTGAAAAACAGATTAAGTGGATAAGCAAGACGACTCACTTGAGTTTGGACGCGTTGACGTTTACCTCGGCGATCCTTCGCAGACTCAGGATCAACGCCTGTTCGCTCATATATATACCTAAGCTGATGTCACGTGACGGCTGACAGTTGACACACGTCTGGGCCCGGATTTATTAAACTTTCTCGTTAACGTCTCTCGTAACATTTACGAGAAGTATCAACGATTTCTCAACTAGCGACATTACGACCCATTTCCAAGCGCCAAACAACGAAAGGGGTCTCGTAACCGTTACGACCGTATTTACTATCGCTAGGTATCATAGTCTTTATTTCCTAAAAGAACGGCTCGAACGACCAAACAGCGTTAACTCTAAAATCGACCAATCACAAAGCGCTAACCGCTGAGCTGAGACAGAACTAATGAGGTTTACCAATAACAGTTTCTTTATGAAACATTCACTTAAAATGTGATTAAACAGGATTTCTAAAATGATGTTCAATTCAGTAAGGCAGATAAAGAAAAGTCATGAGACTTTAATGCCAGTAAATGTTTTTTTTTCTAGTTAGAGTCAGGGGTCAATGGGTCACTTTCATCAGTAAATGCCTTTATTAATCTTCATCACCTTTATCAATAAATTCTGATATCTCTATATATATCTATAGCTATATCTATATATTTATATCTATTCATATGCAGTAAAATCACAAAACATATAAGTATATATAAATAAATGCATAAATATATAGACATGCATATATATATATACATATGAAAGCACACACATACACACACAAATATATGTATATTATACACATACATCTGTGTCTCTAGCTCTTTCTCTCTTTTTTACTCAGTACTTTTATCACATTTATGTTTTTTTCTTTCAAAAATATGTCAAAAGCATTTCATTATAATTTCATAAAGAGAGTATGATACACTACAACAAATTTGATAAAGTTTTCTTTTCTCATGATTCATCTGCAAGTTAATCCCTTGCTTCCATAATATTATATATGGTTATTAAGAGGTGTGTTTATATACTGATAACATTTGTTATTGAATATTTATTATAATTTGTTGTTCTAAAGAAAAATAGTCAAACTGATGGAAGTTATGCATATTCATTCAAAATTCGTTTTTGATGTTGTGTCAGAAATCCTTTAACTCTTGATAAATTAAACTTGTTGAGTGATTTACATTAGACTCGCAATAAGTGTTTCTACGGCCTCCGCGGATCGGCAAAGGCTTATTTACATTAGCCATATTATTTTTTATGTAACTATGCCTCCTAAATGTATTGTTCTTACACATTAATTGATTTCCCCAAAGAAAAGTCACATGTGCACACTCTTGAAGGTATTTATGAGGCTGATATGAGCGGAGGAGGGTCGCCACCATGAACGGTACGAGTGGTTTCGGGCACCCGCAGAAGTTTCGCGTACGTGTTTACGACTTCGGAAGTGTTTTGAAATTAGGCTCGCTGCGAGAAACGAGGAAGTAGCTTGATTTACGATGTAAACAAACCTCCTGCAATCTCGTAATTACGTTAGCAGACTAATAAGTCTGAAAGACAACAAACAATTCTTAATAACTGTTCCAGAGTAAAGGCCACACATAAAAACGTAGGACTATTTTTATATTTCACACAAACAGTGCAATACAATGGATTTCAGAACGTAGTAGATGTGAATACTGTAATGTTATAATCCTAAGATATGTTTTGATCATTATTACTGTAATTACTACCATTATTGCATATCAGTATAATTACAGTTACTGCTGATGTTGCTGGTATCGCTATGGTAATTACAAGTATTATTATCAAGGTTATTAGTATCATTATTCGTAGATTTTCCATTATCATTACTATGGTCATTGTTGTCATGGTGATGATGATGAAACACGTATATATCGCAGTTATTATTCAACAATAAATTTTTGATTATGCGATTCACGAAGTACTGTACTGGTTATCTACTAATTTAAGCGAAACTGAGCGATGGCAACGGCGTTATGGTCGATAATTTTTTTTAACTTTAAATTTGAAATGTTTCTCTTAATTAGGTTTCAATCCTTTCTTCAATCTTTATTCGTCTATTCTCCATGCAATGTAAGTTATATTCGATAATCGTGTCATTATTTCTATTTGTCTTTGATAAATGAAAAAACTGCTATTTTTACTTTTCTTGCTAAAATCAGATTTTATGCAAATGTCGTCATGATGATATCTTCCTGTCTATCGTCCTCTTCTTATGCAAATACAGCACTGAATCTTTTTCATCCGTTTTCCAAGACATTCCATATATATGTATATATATACATACATATATATATATGCATATATATATATATATATATATATATATATATATACATATATATATATATACATACATACATATATATATGAATATATATACACACATACATATATATATATTCATATATACATATATATATATATATATATATATATATATATATATATATATATATATACACACACACACATATATATAGGTATGTACATATGTATGTGTAAATTATTAAATATATATATATATATATATATATTTATATATATATATATATATATATATATATATATATATATTCATATATACATGTAAATAAAAATATTCATATTGCATACAAACACACATATATATACATGTATATATACATGTATAAAGATATACATACATATGTATACATACATATATAAATATATATATAAATGTTTATATATATATATATATATATATATATATATATATATATATATCTACATTTGCATAAATACGCATATATGTAAGAAATATAAATATATATGTAGATAGATAGATAGATAGACAGATATATGTATGTGTGTGTATATGAATATATGTATATATATATTTATATATATATAAATGTATGTCTGTGTGCTTGTGTACATACATGCATATATATATATATATATATATATATATATATATATATTTATATCTATATTTACACACACACACACACACCCACACACACACACATATATATATGTATGTATTTATATATAGTTTTATATATATATTTATATATAGTTTTATATATATATGCATATATATATATATATATATATATATATATATATATATATGTGTGTGTGTGTTTCGTTCGTCTTTCTAATTTATATTGAACGATGTTTTCCATTTAACATAATTATTTACCACTGATCATTTCAACATTTCATTGCTTCTGGATTGCCTTTTGTCAAGTTAAAACTGTTCATCTATTCGTAGAGAATGTCTCTAAATAGATTCTACATTATTTTCGTCTATGTAAAACTTGGGGCAGTCCTTACACGGAATAGTGTAAGGACTGCCGCACTGTTCTCAACTAATGTTTTTTACGGATACGTAAAAACAATATCAATTCCAGCTTCTGCCAACTAACAACCTCAGACGTATTGCTGCTAAAGGTCCTGACCCCAAATATTTTGATCGCTTTAGAACGGTAAATCCCTCTATTTTATATTTGTATGGCCTTCCTAAAGCTCATAAACAGGCTGTCCCTTTAAGGCCTATTATTTCGTCTTGCAACTCAGTTAGCATTTGACTCTTGGCTAGCGAGCATTTTTCTCCTTTTATGGGATCCTCTTTTAGTAGTCATATTAGAGGAGGAAATTAGTGAGTTTTGATGTAGATTTCCCATTTAATAATGTCCTGTTTGACGATGTGCAAGATTTTCTAGAAAGAAAACTTTCTTCATCTTGCACACACACACACACACACTCATACACAGACACACACACACACACACACACACACACACACACACACACATATCTATATTTATACATATATATTTGTATATATAATTATATATATATATATTTATATATACATGCGTATATATGTATTTATATACTTTGTATATATATATATATATATATATATATATTATATATGGATTAAAAAAAGTAATAATCTAAAGTCAACTAGTAAAAACAGCTCAATTCCCATGAACATCGGCTGAGAGAACCTGGGACAATGTAGAATCGCTCTAGTCATGCGGGGCACAAAGACAATATTTGGTTATTGTTTCTGCAATTGAATGCAACGGCAGCAGTTTCAGGTCACCAAAGACTAGCTATTTTACATCAAATTTCTTATGTTTGAGCTTTCCCCTGGAGCAAGTATGAACTTTTGTTCGTTACCGTTCAGATTTGTCAGTCTACGAACCAGACGTGTGTCAACTGTCAATAGTCATGTGATATGAACATCGATATATATATATATATATATATATATATATACATATATAAACATACATGCATATATATATATATAAATATATAAATATATATATATAGACATATATACGTACATAGAAATATATATATATATATATATATATATATACATACATATACATTTATGTGTGTGTGTGTGTATGTGTATATATGTATGTATATATATTTATTCATATATATATATATATATATATATATATATATATATATATATGCACACACACACACATCTGTGGTCTCCTGCGTCTGCGAAGGATCGGCGAGGTGAGCGTCATAGCGTCATCCTGCTCATCCACTTTAACTGTTAGTAAGTTTCTAAAGGTTATTGTAGTTTCCTTTTGTGGTCGGTTTTGTTGTGCTGAGATAAGTCTGAACGCATGGTATATCTTTTGGTGAAATAAGAAACTTTTACGTATCACATCCTTTTAGAATTTTTAAGTGCAAGCTTTTAAGGTGAAACCTGAGTGATTCCATATCAACTTTGCAAAACAGAAAAAATCGCGATTTTAAATATGGGCACAATGTTTTCAGACATCAAAATGAAGGTTGTTGTAGTGTTGTTTTTCGCCGCCTCTTTGGCTGTTGCTGCTGCCGTGCCTCCCCCAGGCGGCTTCGACTACATTTATACATTTATACTAATACATATGGGAAACATAAAGAAAATTGAGAATATATTCCACTGTATATTTATTTTTTCATTCATTCATTTTTTTTTAATCCGTGCCTCCCGCCGTGGCCACCTTGGTGCAGAAGTACAAAGCCGCCGCCGCCTGATGTCCCTGCCTTAGATGCAGAGCTCTGGGCGTTACATGGAGGAAAGAGGAATATGAGAAGAGCTTTTATTGAGCTAAAGATCGGTGGTACATGTAATGACCACGACCGTTAATCTCTCCTTGTTGTTTTCATCATTTCTTATCAGTACGATAGGAGTAGGTTATATATAAAGAAATTTATGTATATGAATAAAATTTGTATGTATGCACACATATGTGTAAAGATGTATGTGATAATGATACATTTCTTTATATTATCCAATCATCGATATATATGCGTGCGTGCGTGCATATGCATGCGTGTGAATGTGTGTGTATATATATGTATATATATACACACACATATATATATACACAGTATGTTTACACACACACACACACACACACACACACACACACACACACACACACACACATATATATATCGACGATAGCATTATTGTCTCTACCCACACCCGTACACTTAGAGTCCATGCCTGGGCGAAAGAAAGTGAGGAGCAGGCTGTTGCTCATGCAACAGGGGTCTCTCCACGCAGCTGTGGATCCAAAGGAACGGCAAAGACCGATACGATTTGGCACCAGCGGAGTCGCAGGAATTGCCAGAATGAACTGCCTTCGGGACTCCGGATTTTTCCTCAGGGTTGACTCCCGAAGCCTTTTCATCTTCTAGATACCACAAGGCAGTGGATTGTTTGGTATATGGTAGACTCTCATAGCCTTTAACCATGCAAGGACTGAACTACAAGGCAGCAATTGTTTTGTGTAGGGTGAATTCCCATAGTCTTTGACCTTACACGGACTGAACTACAAGGCAGTAGTCGGGCATGACTATTGCATCTATGTAAGACTAACCCAAAACTTGCAAATATATATACATATACATACACACACACACACACACACACACACACACACACACATATATATATATATGTATATGTATGTATATATATACACACATCAATGTATATATAAAAATATGTACATATACATACATACATACATGATTATACGTATACATATATACATATATAAACACAGTTAGACTGTGACCTACATGCACATCTATTTAATCATAATTCAAATTCTCAATAAATGAATTACGCTCACTAGCTTTGCAGTCGATTAATGGTTGATTTATCGAAACCTAGGCTTAGAGAGACATTATAAATATGTATTCATAAAACTGGTTTTATGTATGTATGGATTTGTATATATGTATATATATACATACAGTATATACATACATACATATGTGTGTGTATACATACAGTATATGTATATATATGTATACATACAGTATATATATGTATGTATACATACAGTATATATATATGTATACATACAGTATATATATATGTATGTATACATACAGTATATATACATATATATTAATTTATATATGCATATATATATATGCATATGTATATATTTATATATATATGCGTAAATGCATACATATGTGTGTATACATATGTACATACATACACACACACACACTCAAATGTATATATATATATATATATATATACTTATATCAATCCATCTGACACATACACAAATATATATTGATGTATACAGGTTTGTTTCCACGCGTATGTTCATACAATGAATAATCAAATTAATATTGAATTTATGTAACTTTACTGATATGACTAGCATACATAATACTGTTATTTAACGTAATGAAAGTGCCCAGCACATTTCGATTCCTCGAGCCAGTGTTTCAAATTCGGAGCAGGTTCCTCAGACGGCTCCAGCGGCAGGAGGCATGAAGGCAGCGGCGGCGGCCTGGTACTTCTTCACCAAGTTGGCTACAGCGGGAGGCATGGCTGGAACAATGAAATATACCATTAATGAAATATATATATTTTTTATAACCCTTTAATATGTCCCAAGAAAATATTCGTATACATAGTGTTCTATATGCACAATATATACATATATATATATATATATATATATGTATATATATATATATATATATATATATATGTATATATATAAATTGTTACGCTTAGTGAATTTCTAACTGCCTTATAATATACACATATTACTATTAATTAATAATAATATTAATAGCATAATACGTCGAAATCTTAATCATAAGAAGGTTGTACTTTGATATGATTGTTTTCAGAAAACTAGAAAATTACTAGGGCGAGTATCCAAGGGGAATAATGCTGTACTATGTAAGAGCAGTTCTGTTTTTGCATTTTGTCATATTAATGTAGTGTGAAAAAGTTTTTATTTTTTAAAATGTTTTTTCTTTTCTTTCAATCAGGGATCGTCCATTTCCTCAACACACACTTTGCCTCACTTTTCCAATAAACAAATAAGCAAATACATAAATAAAAAAAATTAATAAATAAGCAAAATAACTAAAATTAAAAATCAATAAGACAGTTATGAATCTACTTACTCGGTGGTGCCGTAGGTGCTCCCGGGACGACTGCAGGGGCGGGGGCGGCTCCGGGGGCGGGCGTGGTGTGGAGGGCGTTGAGGGCGTTGATCTCCTCGGGCGTCGGGATGAAGGACTGGATCATGGCCGGGGAGGGGATGAAGGCTCCTGCCGCTGCTTCAAGGAAAGGGCAATGTCCATGGAATTCACATATGCGAGATCAGATGTAGAGGCTGTTTATATGTCATACTGCATCATAGTAATAATAATAGCAATAACAATAATAATAACAACAAAGACTCACCCGGGGGCATGGCGCCTCCAAAGCCACCTGGGGGAGGCAGGGCGGCAGCAACAGTCAAAGTGGCCACGAAACACAAAACTACAGCAACCTTCATCTTGTCTGAAAAAAAAGATACCTACACTTAACAAAGAAAACGTGATTTTTGCTTTGCTACAGCAGTCTAGCGAAGCCGAGTAAAAGACTCAAGGGATAAACAGGAT
>NC_061827.1:23313526-23316026 GCF_019202785.1 Penaeus chinensis | reverse complement strand
GCCGTAACCAGGGGCTCCTACGCTTCCGGCAAATGAGGGCCGTTGCTCTGTTTGTGCAGTCATGGTTTTTGATTGTGAGGTAGACAGCCGAGTTACCTCCCACCTACTGGCCTAGGTGTATCTTGGTGGGAGGGGGAGTATTTTAGCCGGGATGCTACTGATAAACCCCTCCAGCAAGGTTGGCCCTGTCTAGTGTGGACTTATGAGCAGCAACACACGGGTCTGCTCACGACACCAGGGTATACTCCAGTGAGCATGGGCTTGAGTATCAGTGCGTATATGTGTGATTGTATTTTTATACACTGATTTTATTTATGCGTATGTGCGCCTAGTGCAGACATAGTTGTTCACCCGCAAATGCCCTAAGTACTTCGCATATGTTAATTTTCAAGCACATGCACATGAAAGCATACGCCTTTATAATGCTCCTATGCATATGCTATGCATACGTACTTATACATTATGCACAACTACACCCATGCGCATGCATACACATATATAAACATACGCGCACTTCATGTGCATATACCTATGTATGTACTCACCCACACTTATGTGCACGCATTCATGCGCACATACCTTGTATACATACTTATGACTATGAATGCCCATATAAATATACATATACATTGAAGAACACATACATACATACATACATACATATATGTATATATATATATATATATATATATATATATATATGCGCACACACACGAACACACACACACACACACACACACACACACACACACACACACACACACACACACACACACACATATATATATATATATATATATATATATATATATATATATATCACACACCCACAACCACACACACACACACACACACACACACACACACACACACACACACACACACACACACACATATATATATATATACATATATATATAAATATATATATATATATATATATATATATATATCTGTGTGTGTGTGTGTGTGTGTGTGTGTGTGTGTGTGTGTGTGTGTATGTGTGTGAGTGTGAGTGTGTGTGTATGTGCATGAGTGTGTGTGTGTGTTTGTTTGTATGTGTGTGTCGCATTTCTGCAAGAATAAATCATTATGCGACTTGTAAAAAGAAATAATGTATGGGTATAACGTCCACTCATGACCGTCTGATATGTCGTGCAGATAAATTGCTTGTTCTTATGCAATATTTGAAAAAGTGTAATGTTATAGTTGTCGGAAAACTTTTAAAGAAAGAAAGATAATGTGAATGTAAAGGTAGTATTGATTAAAATGCTATTTTTCCTTTCATGCGATCATCAAAATCCCATGTTATCAAACGGCTGAAACGAAATAAAAAGCAAGTTGCAATAAAGGAAAGCTCTTTTAATTAATTGCAAAGATTCCTGTGGCAACATTCCATAAAAAAAAATGTTCGATGTATTTCGAAATATAATTTATAAAGCGGGATTCTAATGCGAATTTGGAACCATGAAATAATTATGTAAATGGACAGCAATTAGAAGCACTTTTCCGTTTTAACAATATGCAGGGCAAAATTAACTTGTTGCTTTTAATGTGTCTGTGTCCAAATTCGTTTAGTTTGAAAAAAAAAAAAAAAATGATTCGTACATATTTTGTTTTATGCCAGAGTGTCAATGCGTCATGCTCATGGTATTTTTCAAAAGTATTTCGGCTTCTTACTTTTTATAAAAAACGGCTACTTTTATTGTAAAGTAACATTTCACATTAACGTCACAAATAGATTTTTTTTTTTGAAATTATTACTGATTCAGTTTAATTATACCTGGAAACTTTGTTGTTCGACTTTTATATAGTTCTAAACGATTGTAATGACCACGTAAATTCACTGGGCAAAAAAGTACAAACTATTTTCTAAGAGTTCATATCTCTAGTCGATAATTTTTGTGCATTATATATTGATCACGTTCGACTAAAGACTGTAAAGCTATTTCTATTTTCTGTTTCAAGAGATGTTTTAGAATGAGGGCATTATTATACCTTAATGTGGAAGTTATCATCAGCTTGATAATTTTAAAACAAGAGTCCGTTATCGATTGTGTTAACCGAATTTTCGAGAATAGATATTGCATCTTCTAACATATGTGACCCCACTCAAGATGATCATAAGAGGGGTGACTTTGCTTTTCTTCCCCCACGCTGCTGTTGTTTGGAGGATTATAGTTTTTGGTCATACTTATTTGCAATCGTCAGACTCGTGGGCTTGAGTCTTACGTATCATGGAAAAAGAGAGGAAAATCATGTTTAATCTTTATTCATCAGTCTTTTAAGTAAAATATCCTATCATCTTACATGATTCATGTTAGGTATATGACAGGCAGTTTATAGTTTTGGTAATTAGCACCTTTAATTATCTGATTTGTTAGTTTATTTCTTACAGTATTTATATGTCCCTTAACTTTTGCTTAAAGTGCTTCATACAGCAACCTCATATTCGTGTTCCTCTGTGAGAGATATTTGGCCGAATCATATAATTCATATG
>NC_061827.1:23301026-23306026 GCF_019202785.1 Penaeus chinensis | reverse complement strand
TATATACGCACACACACACGCAAACACACATACACACATATATATATATATTTGATATATATATATATATATATATATGATATATATATTATATATGTATTATATATATAATATATATTATATATTTGTAATATACACACACACACATATATATGTATATATATATATATATATGTGCACACACACAAACACACATATTCTTATACATACATGCATATATAAGTATACATATACATATACATACACATACATACACACGTACACACACACACACACACACACACACACACACACACACACAGACACACACACATACACACACACATATATATGTATATATATATATATATATATATATATATATAAGGAAAAGTATAGCCAGGTCTGCCACAAACAACCTCAGTGATCTATAGGAAAAACGAGTTATATTACTGTGCAAAATGATATATGAAATGTGTTTCAAAATCAGTTATCAAATTAGTTTTAGACTAGACAAACAGGAGCAAAAACTAAAATAGTTAAAACATCATAAGAAAATGAATAAATACACACAACATATATATTGTAAAATAAAATAATTATTATATTATAAATTCAAGTATTATAATATAAGTACAAGTAACACAAAACTTAAAAGAGAGGCAAACCTTTAAAGGGCATAATGGCTTGTTAGTTCGTTAAACTGTGTTTAGTTGTGTGGCTATTAAACCATTGAAGAGCTCTAAAACTAGGAGATGCACGTTTTATCTTTCGTAAACAATTGAATGAAATACTAAAACAGTCATTTCCCCAGAGACAGTCCAATTATATACACACAAATAACCACACCATAGGCATATACTTACATCAAAGGGAACTGCTCTCAGAAATGTGCTCAAATATTGTTTACCTATTTTCTTATCTAGCTGTAATTCTAGGTATGTTAGATCAATCTCACGTAGGTTTAAACAACACATTTTAGAACATATGGGTATGTCTGTAAGATCTGGCAAGACCCTCTCGGTACACCACCTTTCTCTGCAATCCGACAGCATTGACACGTATGATCACCAACACACGAAGAAAGATTTTAAAATTATGTCCACTGCTTCCAACAGATTGGACCTTCTTGTTTCAGAATCTTTTTATTTCAAAAGGTGCAACTAGAGCTTTTCAATGTTCTAACAGCCGTGTAACTACACAGTCTAATTACATAATAAGCCATTGTGCCCTTCAAACGTTTCTTTTTATTTTGCCTCATTTAGATTTTGTTTTACTTTTATAATCGAGTTGCATATAATTACTAATACTTGTAGTTACAATTTCATTATAATTTTATTTTACAACAGATAATTTGTGCTTTTTCGATCTGCATATATATATGTATATATATATATATATATATATATATATATATATATATATATACACATATATATGTGCGTTAGGGTGTTTCAATAATTGTCGATTTTCTAAAATTTGCTCGAATCCCGGGGGCAAGTTAAGAAATAGGCGCCTATGAATTTTCTGAGTTTGGAAATGTATTTTTTATTAAAATCAAAGAATATCTCGCATTCTCTGTTTTCAATAGAAAGTTTTGATAAAATTATGATTTAGACACCGCTTCGTTTTCGGTTGTCGGTATAACTATTTTATTTTCAAAATACCTCAATATTATACTTTTCTTTAATATTTTTGCATCAAAATTATTTCTATTATATATTAATATTATATAAAGTTCTGTAATTGCCATAAGACTAATTTTTCAATTAGTAGGCTTGACTTCTCTTTACTTTGTGTTCTCTCCCACGGAATCTGGCTTGGGTCGCCGAGAGCATGCTTTGGCTCTCGGACTTCTCACTTCGCTTAAATGATTTGAAGTAACTTAAATGATTTGATTTAACAAGAGGATATAAAAGGAAAGGATTCTAGTAATGATTTTATTTGGAACATTATATATTGCATACAATATAATTTTCATTCTACTCCTTTGTTTACATTGCCATATCTCCGACTATGCCGTTCTCTAGTTTCTGTTACAACAACAATTCTGTTTATGTCTTCACATTTTTTCATGTCTCCAATCAGTCTTTCACAGTTTTGATTATGGCCAGGTATTAATGAACTTTTGGGTTTCCACATATCGATTTCAGGCATATCATAGGCCAAGTATGCAAACTTATTTTTGAATAGGGCTGGTGTGTATGGCCATTTTTCACGAATTCCTCTTTTCAAGATCTTTGCAACTTCATCGACGTAATCATGATCAACAGCCAAGGGAAGAAGTGTACGATCTGCATTATACAGATGTCTGTTGATGGACGAGAAGTAGCTGCTACGAAAGCCAAGTTCACTGCCAATCCTGGCATACCTCCTTGAAGTTTCAATAGCAGTTCTGAAAAGAGTCATTCCATTGCTGTTCACAGCAGAACGCCAGCATATGAAATGATTTTTTGCAAAATCAAAAATACTTCTGATTGTTCTTGGATTTTTTTTTTCAGTGCTTTCAGACACTTTATGGTGTTGTTCTTTATTCCAATCTTGGATTTATTGGGCAAATCACCATCACAAACTCCTTCCAGCTTGGTCAATATGGTGTCAATGGTCAGGCAGATGTGTAGGAGGGAACAAAAAAATCCCAGCCACTTGGCACCAACCGGCAAAAGACATTTCTGCAATATCTTCAGTGTTGCATTTAAATCGGAATTCTGCATTGTTGGTCTGCTTCCATTTCAGTCTGTTAAATTCCCGTCTTTGCGCCTGATAATCAACACTTCCGAGTGATCCATTGCTTCCTTGTACTTTTGCATCATGCCAATCTATATCTTCCTTGAGGATTTCTCGGGGTTGTTTCTTTGCCTTGAATGACACAATCACAGTTTTCGAGAATTTTGTCTTCAGTGTTACATTTCTGATGGAGTCGTAGTACTCTTTCTTTATTTTTTTTTTTCATATACCAAGGTGATATTGTCTTAATGCCGAATTTGCTATACAGCACAGCAATTTCCGCCTGCAACTTGGATAAAATCTGAGATTCCGTAATAGTCAAATTATTGCATGGCAAGCTATCTTTTGAGCATCCTTTTAGTGTCTGGTTACCATTTCTTTCTAAGTCACAGTATCGAGCAAGAATGTCACTCTTCGTCAGTGGTCTAGGTGGCAAAACATCAATGGTACCAAACTCTTTCAGTATACGTGTATCGGCACTGCGCAAACCACCACGTCGAAGTGCCATATTGCCACTGATGAGATCGTCACCACAATATAGGCGAGCGAGTAACGTGCATTATTAAGGTAGCACAAGTTTATATGGAAATGCATAGTGACTGGGAATCTTTACGGAAGTCCCTAGGAATCATTCGCAATGACCTAAGTTACCCTATGTTTGATTCTGCCATAATGTCGGATGAACCGAAATGCCCTTCCGTGGGTCATGCGGGTCACAGCTAGGCCGGCGGAGGCTGCCGCACCTCATCCCAGCGCCGGAAATGGTATTATACTTTAATTAAAAATTGCGAATAGTAGATATTTTTTTATTTGTCTGATATTTTGCATGTCGTCATTTAAGTATAGTAGGCGCCTGTTTAGCAACTTGCTGAATGATTCTGAAAAAGTCGGATTTATTGAAACACCCTAATGTGCGTGTGTGTGTGTGTGTAAATATATATACATATATATAAGTATATATATATGCACATATATGTATATATATATGTATATGTATAGATAGATAAATGTATATATGTATATATATATATGTGTGTGTGTGTGTGTGTGTGTATGTGCGTGCGTGCGTGCGTGCGTGCGTGCGTGCGTGCGTGCGTGTGTGTGTGTGTGTGTGTGCGTGCGTGCATGTGTGTGTGTGTGTTTATATATAACCATAAGATAACTACCCTGTGTAGAGAACAATTCAGTCTCACAACCTGATAGGACAATTTTACATAATTTGAGGAAAACGTATGGTAATTATGAATTTTTGTTATGAATGATATTTAATTTGCCTCAGAGGGTGATACTACAAACGGAAGGGAAATATACTCATAAATGGTAATCACACACACACAAGAATTAAATCAGCCTCCTCAAAAAAGTTACGTGTCACCCATCATAATAGAAGACGCTTTTCATGAAGCTGACAGCCACTGGCAGGTGACATGGCCTGTGACGAACATGAATAGAATGATAAGTCTACTGTACGCATGCTGATGTCTGCTTTGGAACTGGGTTGTATTAACTGCATCACGCCTGTGACATTCCCTTTCTTTGTCTCCCTTAAAACAAAAATTATAATTTGTTTAATGGCCAAGGAATATAGCAATGGACGAAATGCTCAGACTCCATTGTCCGGTCCTGAAGTTCAACAAGTATCCGAAGTCGGCGCGGAAGTTATTTGAACCACACATGTTGGCTGAAAGCGTCTTCGTTGGTTCGTTGTCTTTCCCGAGGTTTGAAAGCTCATTTGTAATAGTTCAGTGAATTCATTATAGCATCGAGAGTGAAAGCTAATGTTTAAAGAAGCGGATCAAAATATTGCAAAGATATTAGAATTAATGAAAGTGGTTGAATCTTCAGGAGTGTAGTTTTTATCTTTTCCATTTTTTTACATTATTAACATCGTTAAAGTATTTATTTTTTCCCATCCAGGAAGGATACCCTCTATCATCAGAAAATTTACTCTAACCATATTATTACACAACGACGGCTGTCTGTGTATGCTAATTTACCAAAAGTAGTAACAAAACTAGTACATGTTTTGGTTGTGTCAACATAATTTGTTGCCTGGTCAAGCCAGCCCTGTACTAGTTTTTCCTTAATTTAACCTTTGCATAAATTATAGATTGCCGAGAAATGAAATGATGAATATGATATGCTCTATGCAACCTTCCAGATTTTGTAACTGCATTGTACACTGAGGCTTCTGATTATAATGGTAATGTTCCTTGACAACGGAATAGGCTCAGCCTCCCGAATATAACAAGGGCTTTTTAATGGTTAGATCTAGAAGCATTTGTTCCAGTCTC
>NC_061827.1:23263526-23293526 GCF_019202785.1 Penaeus chinensis | reverse complement strand
GCAGAGTCAGAAAAGCACCGCAAGTGCATGGCATAAAGGAAGGCTGCAGCACCGTCATTGTACAGAAGAGTTTTTTGTCTTCTGATGCAGCGTGACGGTCTGTGTCGTTAAAGAGATTAAAGCAGACATAGGCGAAATCACGCAGATTTATAAACACACACATGCGCACACAGGCACACACAACACACACACGCGTATATATATATATATATATATATATATATATATATATATATATATATATATATATATATATATATTTATACATTTACATTTATATACACACACACACACACACACACACACACACACACACACACACACACATATATATATATATATATATATATATATATATATAACACACACACACACACACAAACACATATATATACAAATAACACACACACACACACACACACACACACACACACACACACACACACATATATATAGCACACACACACACACACATATATATATACATATATATATATAGAGGTAAATAGATATGAATATATATATACATACATATATAAACAAACATATATATGTGTATATGTATATATACATATATAAACATACATATATATGTATATATACATACATACACACACGTATATATATATATATATATATATATATATATATATATACATACACACACACACACACACACACACACATATATATATATATATATATATATATATATATATATATATATAACACACACACACACACACAAACACATATATATACAAATAACACACACACACACACACACACACACACACACACACACACACACACACACACACACACACACACACACACACACACACGCATATATATAGCACACACACACACACACATATATATATACATATATATACATAGGTAAATAGATATGAATATATATATATACATACACACATACATATGTATATATGTATACATATACATACATATATAAACAAACATATATATGTGTATATGTATATATACATATATAAACATACATATATATGTATATATACATACATACACACACGTATATATATATATATATATATATATATATATATATGTATTCATATATATACACAAACACACGTGTATATATATACATATATATATATATATATATATATATATATATATATATATATATATATATATGTGCATATTATATCACACACACACATACACACACACACACACACACACATATATATATATATATATATATAAATATATATATGTATATACATATTATGTATATAGAAACATATACATAATATGTATATGTATATATGTATACATATATATATATCTATAGATATATGTATATATTTATAAATATATATGTATATATATATATATATATATATATATATATGTCATATCACACTCACACACACACACACACACACACACACACACATATATATATATATATATATATATATATATGTATGTATGTATATACATATTATGTATATATATAATTATATATATACATATTATGTATATATATACAATCATATATATACATAATATATATATGTATATATGTATACATATATATCAATATCTATAAATATATATGTATATATTTATGTATATATATGTACATATAGACACACACACACATATATATATACATATGCATTATCATCATCACCATCTGGGGAGGGCGCATGGCCGCATCCACCCTTCGCTTCCAGCCACGGGGGTTCCTCATGGCGAGTTCTAGCTCCTCACGACACGTCTGGTCGAGCAGCCCAAGCCATGACCTTCAAGGTTGTTCCACGGGCCTCCTTCTTGCAGGATTGTTTCGTAAAGAGACAATCTGATTAGGCAGGATCATCCACAGGGGCAAGTAATCATATAGCCAGAGCTAGCGATCCCGGATTATGCAACAGGTCCCATGCCGGTCTCATAGTGTAGCCGTCGATTGGCCACATAGTCCAGCCAACTGTACCCCATGATTCGTAAGGACTTGTTACAATAGAGCAAAACTGGCAGTATCACGGCCTTGAAGGCACATAGCTTGATCCTTCTGCATAGTTACTACCATCTACGAATTCTCTTGTTCACCTAGTTCATAGCTCCTGCTACCAGACCAATCTGACTGACTTTCTGGTCTGACAGCCCAGTAACATGGACTGCACTATGTATATATATATACATATATATACATATATATACATATTTATATACAAACATATATATACACACATACATAAATATATATACCTATATATATGTATATATGTATATGTATATATATATGTATATATGTATATATATGTATATATATGTATATATATGTATATATATGTATATATATGTATATATATGTATATGTACATATAAGTATATATATACATATATATACGTATATATATATATATATATATATATATATACATATATATATACATACATACATACATATATATCTATATCATTAAAGGAGAAAACAAGAAATATTTTTATTTCATTATCATCATCTGCTTTATTTCACTATTGCAGCGCACTTACACGTTGTAAATGTTTAAAGAAAATAAATAACAGGGATTTAGGGTCCATTTTTGGCAATAATTCTGGTATTTATATAACGGTCTTGTCGATGTGTTAGATGTACAGTTAATGAGATAAAATCCCCTGTACAATGAGATCTGTAATATGTGTTGCATGAATTGGGCTTTCCTTTTCTTGTGATTAAAAGGAAAAATAAATTGATAAAGTTTATATTTCCTTACAGAAAGTGAATCGAATTAATGTTAGGGAAAAGGGAATATTAGGATATCTACAACAGTATATATAAGAGAGATAGGAAACGAAATCCTGAGTATGATACAGTCTTGCCGACTAATGAACAGATTAAACATTTTGAAAATAAAATTATATTATAATTGCTGATTATCTCTGAACTTTTCAACCTTTTATTCGGTTTTGAGTATTTTTTTCTAAATGTGAATGGATAAATGTGCTTATTTACTCACTTATATTCATATTTTTGTAATTTTATTTAATATTGTCACCCTCTTCTTCGGCTCAGTAGGATAATTTAAGGATATTTGAGATTCACTTATTTCAGGGTAAATTCAACTGCCGAAATTTTATCATTTGAAAAGGTTTTCCTCTCTTCTTGAACTGTTTTTGCAGTGAAATAATCGGAATCCTTACGGGGAAAATATATTGAAGGATTTGTATCTTTTCACCCTAATTCTTCGGAAAGTTTATCACAACAAATGTGAATGTGAGTTTTCCTTTTATGTATAAAGGAAAAAAGTTGAATTTCGGATCATTTTCTTTATTCAGCTATAATGATAATGCTGCATAACAGGAGTGAGAAACTAGGGGGAAAAGTCCTTTTTCTTCTTTGGCGCCGAATCAAACTTAAGACTAAATTAACAAAATTAGGGTGAGTTTTGTAAAGTGCCCCATGGCATTCACAGGGAAAAGGCATCAGCTCAGGCAGGCGCTGCAGTGGAAGGGATGAAGGCTGCGGCTGCGGCCTTGTACTTGGCGACCAGATTTGCTACTGCAGGAGGCATGGCTGGAAGGAGGAAAAGAAGTCAGTTGAAAGACTTTCTGGTTCTCTATTATTATTATTATAAAAGAGTAATAAAAAACTGACTTACACACACACACACGTTTGTCGCCTATAACTAATTCTATGAAGATGCACTCACTTGGAGGTGCGAGGGGGGCGGCCCCTGGAGTGGGCACGACCCCGGGGGCGGGCGTGGTGTGGAGGGCGTTGAGGGCGTTGATCTCCTCGGGCGTCGGGATGAAGGCCTCGATCATGGCAGGAGAGGGGATCATCGGGGCAGCTGGAGGAACTGATTTTTGGGAAGATGCATTGCGGAAAGATTATGACAGAAGAGGAAAGGGATAGAATAGTAAAAAAAAAGAAAAAAAAAGAAAAAAAATCAAGAGATGGAAGGCTCTGATACTGCTATGTTAGGGCGATTTGTGTATTACGAATGGAAATTATTTAGTGAATTTTGACATTCTGCATCAGTGATAAAATGTAACAAAGAAGAAATAAAAATTTCAGTGATCAAATAAATATGAAATAAACTGTCAAGTATACACGCGTCGATGCAAGGCGTAGACTTACCTGGAGCAGCTGCAGGTAAGGCAGCCGTGACAGCCAAAGTGGCAGCGAGACACAACAAAGCAACGGCCCTCATTTTGTGAAGATCTGATGACAAAAACCCGGTGAATGATTATAAAAAATATCGCAAATTAAACCGACTGATTTATTTACGTGAGGTAAAATATAAGACAACAAAACGTCTCAGCAGAAAATGGAACCAACGGAGGAAATTTGATTGACAAGAGCGAGGACACATTCGTCTCCTGACTTACCTCGGCAGCGACTAGAGAAACAGGACTGGCAGCTGTCGCAGAAGAGCGGCTATATATACATATGCTGAGGTTCCGTGACAACACAGGCGTTAAAGCGACTTTTCAAGGATTATAGGAAACAAACGCTCACACGCGCGTACGCATTAGTTTATCTAGTAGTGTGGTTTGTATGTGTGTGCACGCATCAAACATATCAATCTACCTAACTATCTGTGTATATATTGTGTAGTATGTATGTATGTATATATGCATGCATACATACATACATACTACACAAATACATTTATATATATACATATATATGCACACACACACACACACACACACACACACACACACATATATGTATATGCATATATATATATATGTATATATATACATATATATGTAAATATATATTTATATATACATATGTATACACATATACACAAACAGATATATATATATATATATATATATATATATACATATACGCTATATTTATGTATATATGAATATATATACATATCCGCTATATTTATGTATATATGAATATATACATATATACATATAAACACACAAGTATGCATATATATGTATATATCTACACACACACACACACACGCATGCACAATTTATCTATCTTTATCTATATTTATAATGATACATACATACACCCACATCCACGTATATATTAATACACACACACATGCGCACCTATGAATCTATCTATCTATCTATGTATATGCCTTTCACTTTGTAAGACTCTGAGTATTGCTGATTTCTTAATCTACGGGAAAAAAATCCAAGAAATGTCTTTGTTTGTTGTCACTACCTTCTCCATTTCACTATTGCAGCGCCCTTAAACACTAATAACTCTTAAAAAAATAGATATCAGGAACTAGGGTCCATTTTTTGCGATTATTATTCTTGTGCGTCAATTCTAACATCAAGAGCGGGAGATAGAACAACGATTATTGTAGTATTTTGAGGAATGTTTCCAATGCTCTTGTTAATGCGTTAAATGTACCGTTAATGAGATAAAATTCACTGTACAATGAAATCTCTAACCTGTGTTGCAAAGGATAAGGTTTGGTTTTATTGTGAGGAAGATCATATATTTTTTCAGGAAATGAATCGAATTAGTGCTAGGGTAAGGGGAATAGTACAGGCGTCTTCTGTACGCGTCATAAAAGTTCATTCCAGATTAAAGTTAATCCAAATCCACAGTACTTGCACAGAAAAGGCAAGACACTGCCGCGAGTCAATGCGATCATCAGTAAACCTGCTGCTTTACATGAAAAAAGCGGGTATCTGTGTAATGGCAATCAGCATTCACCCTCTACAGATGTCCTATCATAGGCTAATGTTGATAACGAAACGTTTGCTACAGAGGAAAAACACATTTATACACACATATATGCTATTATTATATCATGCTAATATACATCTTTGTCAGTATAATAAACTCATAGAAATGGCTTCAAATACCCTATAGATATTATAGACAACCGAAATGAAGGTGACAAACAAAAATAAGATGCTCGTAATACCAATTAATATTCGCGGGAGTTTTCTCCAAGAGCTCTTTCTCGCGTGTGATCGCGGGGCACGAAGAGGGAAGTTTTTTCAGGAAGTTGCTAGCGAGGATCATGATAACACATGTCTTGGCGGGTTTGAAGTCCCTATAGTTTAAAGAATCAGGTTAAGCAGCAGTTCCAAGGGCAAAGGAGTGTACCAAATAAATAAGATTGAATATAAAAATGAAAGCAATTATAAAAAAATAAATAAGTATAGATATATATAGATATATGAATGAACAGTTAAAGACATCTCTTTCTCTCTCTATATGTATACACACGTGTGTGTATACATATATGTGTACACACACAGACACACATGTATATATATATATATATATATACATACATATATATATATATAACATATAATATGTATATATATATAGTTTATATATATACACATACATCTATATATCTATCAAATATATATACATATATGTACCACACACACACACACACACACACACACACACACACACACACACACACACACATATATGTGTGTGTTTGTGTATAGATATATATGTATATATATGTATACACATATATACATATATTGGACTGTATGTGTGTTTATATAAACACACACATACACTCACACTCACACACACACACACACACACACACACATATATATATATATATATATATATATATATATATATATATATGTTTATATACATACATATGCAACTATATAAATCAAATATATATACATATATGTAACACACACACACACACACACACACACACACACACACACACACACACACACATACACACATATATATCCTGGTTGTTGTTGTGTCCACTTGGCACAACAACAATGACTTCTTATGCCACCTGTCGGGCACTGGCCTTCGGATAGAGTGGTCAGCTGCATATATACACATACATCTATATATCTATCAAATATATATACATATATGTACCACACACACACACACACACATACACACACACACACACATATGTGTGTGTGTTTGTGTATAGATATATATGTATATATATGTATACACATATATACATATATTGGACTGTATGTGTGTTAATATAAACACACACACACACACACACACACACACACACACACACATATATATATATATGTTTATATACATACATATGCATCTATATAAATCAAATATATATACATATATGTAACACACAGACACACACACACACATATATCCTGGTTGTTGTTGTGGCCACTTGGCACAACAACAATGTCTTCATATGCCACCAGTCGGGCACTGGCCATCAGATAGAGTGGTCAGCTGCACGAAAAGTGTTTCCTGCCGCTGACGTCCAAGGACGCAGACTGGTGGAATCCTCTTCGATGAAGCAGCTGCCTGTCTTGAGGACAGTTTCCTCGCTTCCTACATCCTCCGCCGCCCTTCGCACAGATTATCCCAGCGTTTACAGACGTGAAGATGAAGCCCAGGAGAATTTTGAAACTGACTTTTCAGTCAATCTAGTTTGTTTATTTCGTTTTTTTCTACCATATCTATTCATCTATATCTGTTTATCCATATATCTACCTACATATCTATCTATGACACGCACACACACGCATACACACAAACACATATATATATTATATATGTATTTATATGTATATATGTATGTATGTATGTATGTAGATATCACACACACACACAAACACACACTCACTTATATATATATCTTTATATATTATATATGTATATATATTATATATACATGTTTATATATGTGCGTGTGTGTGTGTGTGAGTGTGTGTGCGCGTGTGTGTATTTATGTATGTATGTATACATAAGTTTGTATTTTTGTATATATACATACGTACCCATTAGTTTAAATAATTTTCTTTCTATATAATGTTCACTTTAGACTGTATTTTTTCAGTTATTCTCATGTCTTTCTTCAAAAGAAATCGATAAAAACTGAAAACAAGATCCCTCTCTCTCTTCCTATATGTAATTTCCTATTAAGATTTCTATAGTTTGTTGGTCCACACACAAACATACACAAACGCACACTATAGCCATATACATTAATTTCTCTCTCTCTCTCTATATATATATATGTGTGTGTGCGTGTGTAATATATATGTGTATATATATGTACATATACACTTGATTCATTAATCAATTTATTATGGATACTTTTATTGATGTTATTCTCATTATTGTTAATATTATTAAAGTTATGTCATTGTTTTTATCATCATTTATCATTATCATAACTATCATCAATACAATAATCACCTTCATTATAAACGTTGCATATATCATCATTATCACAAGCGGTATCATCATTTGCACTAATTCATTTATATTTATAATTCAGTTCATTTTGACTTTACTGATAATTCTTCCATTAATATTATTATCATTGTTAAATCTACTATTATCATCATTATCATCTTTATTATAACTATTGGTATTATTTCTTATCATTAGCTTTACTATCATAAGCATCATTATTATTGCTATCACCACTACTGTCATCACCTTCATTAATACCGTTGCTCTTATTAGCATTATCATTATAAATGTGAATATCATCATCATTACCACATTTAGCATTCAATTCATTGTGACTTTCTTCTTTAAAATCCCGCCATTAACTTCTTTTCAACAGTTTTGTTATGTGCAAATGAACTAAGGTACCGACATTTTCGGATTTTGGCTAATAAAACACATCATACGTGAAACAAATGATTATAATCTATCTCCGTGGGTGATATGCGGTGCCTTTGTGCATCTGAGCTACGTGATGAAAGTTGATACAACAGGATGATTTGTTTAAACCATTGTATTTTTTTATACACCGTTATATTTTAGCATGGTAGTTCTATAAATGAAAATAATGTCCTCGTTCTTGATTTACTTTAGATTCGTAATTTAAAGTTTGCTGAAGAAATGAACTGAAAGGACAGTGAGTATGATACTGATTTCCTTATACCATCCATTCACAAAAGCAAAAGTGACTCATGTAAACTGCCTGGTCGACACTCACAGGGAAAAGGCATCAGATCAGGCAGGCGCTGCAGTGGAAGGGATGAAGGCTGCGGCTGCGGCCTTGTACTTGGCGACCAGATTTGCTACTGCAGGAGGCATGGCTGGAAGGAGGAAAAGAAGTTAGTTGAAAGACTTCCTGGTTCTCTATTATTATTATAAAAATGTAATAAAAGACACACATTGTCGCCAATAACTAATTCTATGAAGATGCACTCACTTGGAGGTGCGAGGGGGGCGGCCCCTGGAGTGGGCACGACCCCTGGGGCGGGCGTGGTGTGGAGGGCGTTGAGGGCGTTGATCTCCTCGGGCGTCGGGATGAAGGCCTCGATCATGGCAAGAGAGGGGATCATCGGGGCAGCTGGAGGAACTGATTTTTGGGAAGATGCATTGCGGAAGGATTATGACAGAAGAGGAAAGGGATAGAATAATAAAAAGAAAACGACAAAAATCAAATGATTATGGAAGGCTTTGATACTGCTAGGCTAAGGCGATTTGTGTATTATTTAGTGAATTTAGAACATTCTGAGATATAGAGGCAATTTTTATCCGACAAACTGATGTCTTACATGGTGATATTTAAGTATTGAAGCATGGTCTGGGAAATGAAAACTGGTAAGAAAAGACGCAGCAATGATAAAATGTAACAAAGAAGAAATAAAATTAAAGATTTCAGTGATCAAATAGATATGAAATAAACTGTCAAGTATACACGCGTCGATACAAACAGGCGCAGACTTACCTGGAGCAGCTGCAGGTAAGGCAGCAGTGACAGCCAAAGTGGCAGCGAGACACAGCAAAGCAACGGCCCTCATTTTGTGAAGATCTGATGACAAAAACCCGGTGAATGATTATAAAAAATATCGCAAATTAAACCATTTCATTTCCGCAGTTATGAGCGACTGATTTCTTTACGGAAGGTAAAATATAAGACAACAAAACGTCTCAGCAGAAAATGGAACCAACGGAGGAAATGTGATTGACAAGAGCGAGAACACATTCGTCTCCTGACTTACCTCGGCAGCGACTCAAGAGACAAGACTGGCAGCTGTCGCAGAAGAGCGGCTCTATATACATTTGCTGAGGTTCCGTGACAACACAGGTGTTAAAGCGACTTTTCAAGGATTATAGGAAACAAATGCTCACACGCGCGTACGCATTAGTTTATCTAGTAGTGTGGTTTGTATGTGTGTGCACGCATAAAACATATATATCTACCTAACTATCTGTGTATATAATGTGTAGTATGTATGTATGTATATATGCATGCATGCATGCATACATACATACATACTACACAAATACATTTATATATACATATATATGCACACACACGCACACACACACACATATATGTATATGCATATATATGTATATATATACACATATATATGTAAATATATATTTATATATACATATGTATACACATATACACAAACAGATATATATATATATATAGATATATATGTATATATATATACATATACGCTATATTTATGTATATATGAATATCTATACATATCCGCTATATTTATGTATATATGAATATATACATATATACATATAAACACACAAGTATGCATATATATGTATATATCTACACACACACACACACACGCATGCACAATTTATCTATCTTTATCTATATTTATAATGATACATACATACACCCACATCCACGTATATATTAATACACACACACATGCGCACCTATGAATCTATCTATCTATGTATATGCCTTTCACTTTGTAAGACTCTGAGTATTGCTGATTTCTTGATCTACGGGAAAAAAATCCAAGAAATGTCTTTGTTTGTTGTCACTACCTTCTCCATTTCACTATTGCAGCGCCCTTAAACACTAATAACTCTTAAAAAAAAATAGATATCAGGAACTTGGGTCCATTTTTTGCGATTATTATTCTTGTGCGTCAATTCTAACATCAAGAGCGGGAGATAGAACAACGATTATTGCAGTATTTTGATGAATGTTTCCAATGCTCTTGTTAATGCGTTAAATGTACCGTTAATGAGATAAAATTCACTGTACAATGAAATCTCTAACCTGTGTTGCAAAGGATAAGGTTTGGTTTTATTGTGAGGAAGATCATATATTTTTTCAGGAAATGAATCGAATTAGTGCTAGGGTAAGGGGAATAGTACAGGCGTCTTCTGTACGCGTCATAAAAGTTCATTCCAGATTAAAGTTAATCCAAATCCACAGTACTTGCACAGAAAAGGCAAGACACTGCCGCGAGTCAATGCGATCATCAGTAAACCTGCTGCTTTACATGAAAAAAGCGGGTATCTGTGTAATGGCAATCAGCATTCACCCTCTACAGATGTCCTATCATAGGCTAATGTTGATAACGAAACGTTTGCTACAGAGGAAAAACACATTTATACACACATATATGCTATTATTATATCATGCTAATATACATCTTTGTCAGTATAATAAACTCATAGAAATGGCTTCAAATACCCTATAGATATTATAGACAACCGAAATGAAGGTGACAAACAAAAATAAGATGCTCGTAATACCAATTAATATTCGCGGGAGTTTTCTCCAAGAGCTCTTTCTCGCGTGTGATCGCGGGGCACGAAGAGGGAAGTTTTTTCAGGAAGTTGCTAGCGAGGATCATGATAACACATGTCTTGGCGGGTTTGAAGTCCCTATAGTTTAAAGAATCAGGTTAAGCAGCAGTTCCAAGGGCAAAGGAGTGTACCAAATAAATAAGATTGAATATAAAAATGAAAGCAATTATAAAAAAAGAAATAAGTATAGATATATATAGATATATGAATGAACAGTTAAAGACATCTCTTTCTCTCTCTATATGTATACACACGTGTGTGTATACATATATGTGTACACACACAGACACACATGTATATATATATATATATACATACATATATATATATATAACATATAATATGTATATATATATAGTTTATATATATACACATACATCTATATATCTATCAAATATATATACATATATGTACCACACACACACACACACATACACACACACACACACATATGTGTGTGTGTTTGTGTATAGATATATATGTATATATATGTATACACATATATACATATATTGGACTGTATGTGTGTTAATATAAACACACACACACACACACACACACACACACACACACATATATATATATATATATGTTTATATACATACATATGCATCTATATAAATCAAATATATATACATATATGTAACACACAGACACACACACACACATATATCCTGGTTGTTGTTGTGGCCACTTGGCACAACAACAATGTCTTCATATGCCACCAGTCGGGCACTGGCCATCAGATAGAGTGGTCAGCTGCACGAAAAGTGTTTCCTGCCGCTGACGTCCAAGGACGCAGACTGGTGGAATCCTCTTCGATGAAGCAGCTGCCTGTCTTGAGGACAGTTTCCTCGCTTCCTACATCCTCCGCCGCCCTTCGCACAGATTATCCCAGCGTTTACAGACGTGAAGATGAAGCCCAGGAGAATTTTGAAACTGACTTTTCAGTCAATCTAGTTTGTTTATTTCGTTTTTTTCTACCATATCTATTCATCTATATCTGTTTATCCATATATCTACCTACATATCTATCTATGACACGCACACACACGCATACACACAAACACATATATATATATTATATATGTATTTATATGTATATATGTATGTATGTATGTATGTAGATATCACACACACACACAAACACACACTCACTTATATATATATCTTTATATATTATATATGTATATATATTATATATACATGTTTATATATGTGCGTGTGTGTGTGTGTGAGTGTGTGTGCGCGTGTGTGTATTTATGTATGTATGTATACATAAGTTTGTATTTTTGTATATATACATACGTACCCATTAGTTTAAATAATTTTCTTTCTATATAATGTTCACTTTAGACTGGTTTTTTTTTAGTTATTCTCATGTCTTTCTTCAAAAGAAATCGATAAAAACTGAAAACAAGATCCCTCTCTCTCTTCCTATATGTAATTTCCTATTAAGATTTCTATAGTTTGTTGGTCCACACACAAACATACACAAACGCACACTATAGCCATATACATTAATTTCTCTCTCTCTCTCTCTATATATATATGTGTGTGTGCGTGTGTAATATATATGTGTATATATATGTACATATACACTTGATTCATTAATCAATTTATTATGGATACTTTTATTGATGTTATTCTCATTATTGTTAATATTATTAAAGTTATGTCATTGTTTTTATCATCATTTATCATTATCATAACTATCATCAATACAATAATCACCTTCATTATAAACGTTGCATATATCATCATTATCACAAGCGGTATCATCATTTGCACTAATTCATTTATATTTATAATTCAGTTCATTTTGACTTTACTGATAATTCTTCCATTAATATTATTATCATTGTTAAATCTACTATTATCATCATTATCATCTTTATTATAACTATTGGTATTATTTCTTATCATTAGCTTTACTATCATAAGCATCATTATTATTGCTATCACCACTACTGTCATCACCTTCATTAATACCGTTGCTCTTATTAGCATTATCATTATAAATGTGAATATCATCATCATTACCACATTTAGCATTCAATTCATTGTGACTTTCTTTTTTAAAATCCCGCCATTAACTTCTTTTCAACAGTTTTGTTATGTGCAAATGAACTAAGGTACCGACATTTTCGGATTTTGGCTAATAAAACACATCATACGTGAAACAAATGATTATAATCTATCTCCGTGGGTGATATGCGGTGCCTTTGTGCATCTGAGCTACGTGATGAAAGTTGATACCACAGGATGATTTGTTTAAACCATTGTATTTTTTTATACACCGTTATATTTTAGCATGGTAGTTCTATAAATGAAAATAATGTCCTCGTTCTTGATTTACTTTAGATTCGTAATTTAAAGTTTGCTGAAGAAATGAACTGAAAGGACAGTGAGTATGACACTGATTTCCTTATACCATCCATTCACAAAAGCAAAAGTGACTCATGTAAACTGCCTGGTCGACACTCACAGGGAAAAGGCATCAGATCAGGCAGGCGCTGCAGTGGAAGGGATGAAGGCTGCGGCTGCGGCCTTGTACTTGGCGACCAGATTTGCTACTGCAGGAGGCATGGCTGGAAGGAGGAAAAGAAGTTAGTTGAAAGACTTCCTGGTTCTCTATTATTATTATAAAAATGTAATAAAAGACACATTGTCGCCAATAACTAATTCTATGAAGATGCACTCACTTGGAGGTGCGAGGGGGGCGGCCCCTGGAGTGGGCACGACCCCTGGGGCGGGCGTGGTGTGGAGGGCGTTGAGGGCGTTGATCTCCTCGGGCGTCGGGATGAAGGCCTCGATCATGGCAAGAGAGGGGATCATCGGGGCAGCTGGAGGAACTGATTTTTGGGAAGATGCATTGCGGAAGGATTATGACAGAAGAGGAAAGGGATAGAATAATAAAAAGAAAACGACAAAAATCAAATGATTATGGAAGGCTTTGATACTGCTAGGCTAAGGCGATTTGTGTATTATTTAGTGAATTTAGAACATTCTGAGATATAGAGGCAATTTTTATCCGACAAACTGATGTCTTACATGGTGATATTTAAGTATTGAAGCATGGTCTGGGAAATGAAAACTGGTAAGAAAAGACGCAGCAATGATAAAATGTAACAAAGAAGAAATAAAATTAAAGATTTCAGTGATCAAATAGATATGAAATAAACTGTCAAGTATACACGCGTCGATACAAACAGGCGCAGACTTACCTGGAGCAGCTGCAGGTAAGGCAGCAGTGACAGCCAAAGTGGCAGCGAGACACAGCAAAGCAACGGCCCTCATTTTGTGAAGATCTGATGACAAAAACCCGGTGAATGATTATAAAAAATATCGCAAATTAAACCATTTCATTTCCGCAGTTATGAGCGACTGATTTCTTTACGGAAGGTAAAATATAAGACAACAAAACGTCTCAGCAGAAAATGGAACCAACGGAGGAAATGTGATTGACAAGAGCGAGAACACATTCGTCTCCTGACTTACCTCGGCAGCGACTAGAGAAACAGGACTGGCAGCTGTCGCAGAAGAGCGGCTATATATACATATGCTGAGGTTCCGTGACAACACAGGCGTTAAAGCGACTTTTCAAGGATTATAGGAAACAAACGCTCACACGCGCGTACGCATTAGTTTATCTAGTAGTGTGGTTTGTATGTGTGTGCACGCATCAAACATATCAATCTACCTAACTAACTATGTATGTATATATGCATGCATACATACATACATACTACACAAATACATTTATATATATACATATATATGCACACACACACACACACACACACACACACACACACACATATATGTATATGCATATATATATATATGTATATATATATACATATATATGTAAATATATATTTATATATACATATGTATACACATATACACAAACAGATATATATATATATATATATATACATATACGCTATATTTATGTATATATGAATATATATACATATCCGCTATATTTATGTATATATGAATATATACATATATACATATAAACACACAAGTATGCATATATATGTATATATCTACACACACACACACACACGCATGCACAATTTATCTATCTTTATCTATATTTATAATGATACATACATACACCCACATCCACGTATATATTAATACACACACACATGCGCACCTATGAATCTATCTATCTATGTATATGCCTTTCACTTTGTAAGACTCTGAGTATTGCTGATTTCTTAATCTACGGGAAAAAAATCCAAGAAATGTCTTTGTTTGTTGTCACTACCTTCTCCATTTCACTATTGCAGCGCCCTTAAACACTAATAACTCTTAAAAAAAATAGATATCAGGAACTAGGGTCCATTTTTTGCGATTATTATTCTTGTGCGTCAATTCTAACACCAAGAGCGGGAGATAGAACAACGATTATTGCAGTATTTTGATGAATGTTTCCAATGCTCTTGTTAATGCGTTAAATGTACCGTTAATGAGATAAAATTCACTGTACAATGAAATCTCTAACCTGTGTTGCAAAGGATAAGGTTTGGTTTTATTGTGAGGAAGATCATATATTTTTTCAGGAAATGAATCGAATTAGTGCTAGGGTAAGGGGAATAGTACAGGCGTCTTCTGTACGCGTCATAAAAGTTCATTCCAGATTAAAGTTAATCCAAATCCACAGTACTTGCACAGAAAAGGCAAGACACTGCCGCGAGTCAATGCGATCATCAGTAAACCTGCTGCTTTACATGAAAAAAGCGGGTATCTGTGTAATGGCAATCAGCATTCACCCTCTACAGGTTTCCCGTTATAGGCTAATGTTGATAACGAAACGTTTACTACAGAGGAAAAAAAAAAAACATATGCATACATATATGCTATTATTATATCATGCTAATATACATATTTGTCAGTATAATAAACTTATATAAATGGCTTCAAATACCCTATAAATATTATAGACAACCGAAATGAAGGTGACAAACAAAAATGAGATGCTCGTAATACCAATTTATATTCGCGGAAATTTTCTCCAAGGGCTCTTTCTCCCGTGTGATCGCGGGGCACGAAGAGGGAAGTTTTTTTTTAGGAAGTTGCTAGCGAGGATCATGATAACACATGTCTTGGCGGGTTTGAAGTCCCTATAGTTTAAAGAATCAGGAAGTTTGTATTTTGAATATGAAACCTAATCGTGGTTATTAAAAGCTTTCTTTTTTATTTGATTAATATAGTTCATAAGTTGGGCATGTTTTCCAACTTGGAAATAACATTGCAGTTCTTGTGTCTGTAAACTCTGGAATTTTCTGTGTGATTTTCTTTTCAATGTTGGGAGATATTTGCAGTTTTCACAGACTTCTTTGACAGGAAAATGTCAGAATTTATTTCGTTATTGTTTACTATAAATATTAGGGGGCAACTCAACTCCATCTTTCTATGGAGTTGATGATGTCATGTATCAGTAGATGACCGCTGGGATTAAGAGCTTAAAAGTAAAGTCTGGCCCGGAGGGGAATTCAAAGTTAATCTTGGACACTGCTATTGCCCACTAGAGATCTTTAATACTAGATGAACTTCTATGGCGCATGTCTATGATATATACAGTATATAAGAGGTATATAGAATGGCAGGTGGACAGAAAGGAAACCAAATCATGAGTATGATATAAACTTGCTAACAGATTGAAAATTTTGATCATTAATTAATATTAGAAATGACATTATTGTATTGTGTATTAGTTCCTTTGCTAGAGAAAAAAAGAATCCTATTTTGGTTAGTTTGTCTTTGCTGATTAAATATGAAACCGAAAGATTTCACGACTTGCTAATTGCTTCGGAACTTTTAAAACCTTATATTCGGTTTTAAAGTAAAAAAATTATAGATGTGAATGTGCTTATTTACTCAAATACTTTCATCTGTTTGTGATTTTACTTTAAATTGTCCCACTTCCCACTTCCCCTCTACTTATGAGGACAATTTAGTAAAGGTAATATTTGAGAACTTCGATTCACTTATTTCAGGGTAAATTCGGACTTCAATTGGCAAAATTTTATCATTTAAAAATGTTTCTCTCTCCTCTTCAACTGTTTTTACAGTGAAGTAGTTTAAATCCTTACGGGGAAAATTATACTGAAGGAAGGACGATTTTATAATATCAAGGATTTAAGTCTCAAAGTTCATCACAGCAAATACGACTAATGATTTATAAAACACGAGTTTTCCTTTAATGGATAAGAAAAAAGTTGAATTTCGGATCATTTTCTTTATTCAGCATAACAGGAGCGAGAGACTAGGGGGAAAAGTCCTTTTTTTTATTTAGCGCCGAATCAAACTTAAGACTAAATTATCAAAATTAGGGTGAGTTTTGTAAAGTGCCCCATGATAGTCACAGGGAAAAGGTATCAGCTCAGGCAGGCGCTGCAGTGGAAGGGATGAAGGCTGCGGCTGCGGCCTTGTACTTGGCGACCAGATTTGCTACTGCAGGAGGCATGGCTGGAAGGAGGAAAAGAAGTCAGTTGAAAGACTTCCTTGTTCTCTATTATTTTTATAAAAAAAAAGTAATAAAACACACACATTGTCGCCTATAACTAATTCTATGAAGATGCACTCACTTGGAGGTGCGAGGGGGGCGGCCCCTGGAGTGGGCACGACCCCTGGGGCGGGCGTGGTGTGGAGGGCGTTGAGGGCGTTGATCTCCTCGGGCGTCGGGATGAAGGCCTCGATCATGGCAGGAGAGGGGATCATCGGGGCAGCTGGAGGAGGAAGGAAACGAACAGGGACTCTCGAAAGGTTCATGCATTTTTTGTAAACTTATTTTTTATTATGTTTATTATTATTATTATTTTGTAAAAGGATGTAACAGAAGACGATGGGACGATGATGTTTAGCAAAACAAAGAACGAAAAATTAAAGAAAAAATAAATTAAAATAATATATATTTATGCATAGATATGAATATATATCTATATATCTATACCGATATCTTTCTATCTGTATATATATAATTGTATATGGGTATTATATATGTATATATATGAAGTATAAAACTACTTAAAGCAAGTCTATCAGGAAAACTAACCTGGAGCAACTGCAGGTAAAGCAGCAGTGACAGCCAAAGAGGCAGTGAAACACAGCAGAACAGCGACCTTCATCTTTAAGTCTGAAGATAATAGAAATTCGGTATCTAATTATCCATTTCGAAAAGTCGCCATATTTTTTTATGCTTGCTTCATTGGCCACGTAATTATGCGGACGACTAAAGATACAAGGAGCGCAATGCACCTTGTTAGGTACACCAAATTTCAAATAAGAAGAAACTATACTTCCAGATAACTTTGAAAAGAAATGTTTAAACTTCAAAAGGGCAAAAGTTTAGTACAGTATAGTAGCAGCCACAAGAAAGCTATCTTTTAAAATCAGTATCTAAAAATAACTTATTTTATGCGTTTTGGAAAAAGTGATCAAACCCCAGAAAAGAGGGACATACCAGAGTGAGAACACTTTTAGCGCTTCCAAAGCCGATCTACCTCGGCAGCGATGTAACAGACACTGATTTACGTCACAAACCTACATTTATATATGGGCAGACGCTGAGGCTTCGTAATCTCCCTTTTTAAGGATTACCAAAATAAGCACATGATGTCTACACGCAAGTTTATGGGCACGTGGAGGAGGAAAGTTTTCTGAATGTGAATACGAAATATGTAAATTACATTTAACGTGTTACTTATGTGTAATTTGTTTCTTTTGTGTGCGTTAATGTATACATGTATATATATATATATATATATATATATAATACACACACATACACATATATTATTATACACATATATAGATACCTGTATATCAATTTATATATCTATTTATATATAGATATGTATATATGTATATGTATATACATACATATATGAAATATATGTATGATATATATAATACCTATATATGTGATATATAAATGTATATATATATACATATATACATACATATGTATATGTATATACATATATATATGTGTGTGTGTGCGTATGCAGATATAAATATATATATATATATATATAATGTACAGATAAACATATTCATACATGCTGTTACGGCTAGTATGTCACGAAGAGAGTTCCGGGGAAGAGCAGCTCCGCTGAACTCTAATTCTCCTAATGCTTTTGCCACAATCATAGGCGAAAAATCGAAACAATGATGCGGCCTGATTTTGAATGGCTAATACCACGATACAGCTGTCCTTGCGTTAAAGCACTACTAGTGATTGTCAAGTTTCCTCTTGTTCATTCACTGATGTCATTCATTCTTCATTCTTTATTACGATACTCATTAACGTCGTTAGCTTGTCATTACGTTAATTCCTTCATTCATTTATCATGTCTCACTGTATTTTTATCATTCAGTTATAAGTACTTTCAAGTTGCCAGAATGGTTAAGCAGCAGTTCCAAGGGCAAAGGAGTGTACCAAATAAATAGAATTGAATATAAAAATGAAAGCAATTATAAAAAAACAAATGAGTATAGATAGATATAGATATATGAATGAACAGTTAAAGAAATCTCTTTCTCTCTATATATGTATACACACGTGTGTGTATACATATATGTATACACACAGACAGATGTATATATATAACATAATATGTATATATATATATGTATATATATAGTTTATATATATACACATACATCTATATATCTATCAAATATATATACATATATATACCACACACACACACACACACACACACACACACACACACACACACACACATACACACACACACACACACATATGTGTGTGTGTTTGTGTATAGATATATATGTATATATATGTATACACATATATACATATATAGGACTGTATGTGTGTTAATATAAACACACACACACACACACACACACACACACACACATATATATATATATATATATATATGTTTATATACATACATATGCATCTATATAAATCAAATATATATACATATATGTAACACACACACACACACACACACACACACACACACACACATATATCCTGGTTGTTGTTGTGGCCACTTGGCACAACAACAATGTCTTCATATGCCACCAGTCGGGCACTGGCCATCAGATAGAGTGGTCAGCTGCACGAAAAGTGTTTCCTGCCGCTGACGTCCAAGGACGCAGACTGGTGGAATCCTCTTCGATGAAGCAGCTGCCTGTCTTGAGGACAGTTTCCTCGCTTCCTACATCCTCCGCCGCCCTTCGCACAGATTATCCCAGCGTTTACAGACGTGAAGATGAAGCCCAGGAGAATTTTGAAACTGACTTTTCAGTCAATCTAGTTTGTTTATTGCGTTTTTCTCTACCATATCTATTCATCTATATGTTTATCTATATATCTACCTACATATCTATCGATGACCCACACACACACACACACACACACACACACACATATATATATATATATTGTATATGTATTTATATGTATATATGTATGTATGTATGTAGATATGTAGATATCACACACACACACAAACTTATATAAATATATATAAATATATATCTTTATATATTATATATGTATATATATTATATATACATGTATATATATATATATATATATATATACATATATATATATATATATATATATATATATATATGCGTGTGTGGGTGTTTTCAGTTATTCTCATGTCTTTCTTCAAAAGAAATCGATAAAAACTGAAAACAAGATCCCTCTCTCTCTTCCTATATGTAATTTCCTATTAAGATTTCTATAGTTTGTTGGTCCACACACAAACATACACAAACGCACATCATAGCCATATACATTAATTTCTCTCTCTCTATATATGTGTGTGTGTGTGTGTGCGTGTGTAGTATATATATGTATATATGTATGTGAATATACACTCGATTCATTAATCAATTTATTATGGTTACTTTTATTGCTGTTATTCTCATTATTGGTAGTATTATTAAAGTTATGTCATTGTTTTTTTCATCATTATCATTATAACGTTATTGGTATCATTTATCATTATTATAACTATCATCAAAACAATAATCACCTTCATTATTATCGTTACACATATTATCATTATATCAAACGTTATCATCATTAGCACTAATTCATTTATATTTATCATTCATTTCATTTTAACTTTACTGATAATTCTGCCATTATCATTGTTAAATTTACTATCATCATTATCCTATTTATTATAACTATTGGTATTATTTCTTATCATTAGCATTACTATCATAAGCATCATTGTTATTGCTATCACCAATACTGTCATCAGCTTCAATAATACCATTGCTCTTATTAGCATTATCATTATAAATGTGAATATCATCATCATTACCACATTTACCATTCAATTCATTTTGATTTTCATCGTCAAAATCCCGCCATTAACTTCTCTTTAACATTTCTTTTTATGTGCAAATGAACTAAGGTACCGGGATTTTCGGATTTGGGCTAATAAAACACATCAATAAATGATTATTATCTATCTCCATGGGTGATATGCGGTGCCTTTGTGCAACTAAGCTATGTGATGAAAGGTCGATACAACAGGATGTTTTTTTTTAAACCAATGTAATTTTGGGAGATTTCTACACCGTCATGTAGTAGTTCTATAAATGAAAATAATGTCCTCGTTTTTTATTTACTTCAAAGTTTAATTCAAAGTTTGCTGAAGAAATTAATTAGAATGACGGTGATTATAATACTGATTTCCTTCTACCATCCATTCACAAAAGAGAAAGTGACTCTTGTAAACTGCCTGGTCGACACTCACAGGGAAAGGGCATCAGCTCAGGCAGGCGCTGCAGTGGAAGGGATGAAGGCTGCGGCTGCGGCCTTGTACTTGGCGACCAGATTTGCTACTGCAGGAGGCATGGCTGGAAGGAGGAAAAGAAGTCAGTTGAAAGATTTCCTGGTTCTCAATTATTATTATAAAAATGTAATAAAAAACTGACACGCACACACACGTTTGCCGCCTATAACTAATTCTATGAAGATGCACTCACTTGGAGGTGCGAGGGGGGCGGCCCCTGGAGTGGGCACGACCCCGGGGGCGGGCGTGGTGTGGAGGGCGTTGAGGGCGTTGATCTCCTCGGGCGTCGGAATGAAGGCCTCGATCATGGCAAGAGAGGGGATCATCGGGGCAGCTGGAGGAACTGATTTTTGGGAAGATGCATTGCGGAAAGATTATGACAGAAGAGGAAAGGGATAGAATCATAAAAAAAGAAAAAAGAAAACAAAAAATCAAAAGATTATGGAAGGCTCTGATACTGTTAGGTTAGGGCGATTTGTGTATTACGAGTGGAAATCATTTAGTGAATTTAGATATTCTGAGATATAGATGCAATTTTTATCCAACAAACTGATGTCTTACATGGTGATATTTAAGTATTGAAGCATGGTTTGGGAAATGAAAACGGGTAAGAAAAGGCGCAGCATGATAAAATGTAAAAAAATAAAATTAAAAATTTCAGTAATCAAATAGATATGAAATAAACTGTCAAGTATACACGCGTCGATGCAAACAGGCGTAGACTTACCTGGAGCACCTGCAGGTAAGGTAGCAGTGACAGCCAAAGTGGCAGCGAGACACAGCAAAGCAACGACCCTCATTTTGTGAAGATCTGATGACAAAAACCCTGTGAATAATTATAAACCATTTCCTTTCGGCACTTATGAGTGACTGATTTCTTTACGTGAGGTAAAATATGAGACAACAAAACGTCTCAGCAGAAAATGGAGCCAACGGAGGAAATTTGATTGACAAGAGCGAGAACACATTCGTCTCTTGACTTACCTCGGCAGCGACTCAAGAGACAAGACTGGCAGCTGTCGCAGAAGAGCGGCTATATATACATATGCTGAGGTTCCGTGACAACACAGGCGTTAAAGCGACTTTTCAAGGATTATAGGAAACAAACGCTCACACGCGCGTACGCATTAGTTTATTAGTAGTGTGGTTTGTATGTGTGCACGCATATGTATATATGTATATATGTATATATATGTATATATATGCATGCATATATACATACATACATACTACACACACACATATTTATATATATATATATATATATATACACATACATATAAATCCATATATATGCACACATACACACACATACATATTTATGTATATGCATATATATGTGTATATATACATATGTATGTAAATATATATTTATATATACATATATATGCACACATACAGACAAACACAGATATATATATATATATATACATATACGCTTTATTTTTTATATATATGAATATATACATATATAAACACAAAGGTATGTATATATGTATATATACACACACGCATGCACAATTTATCTATCTGTATCTATATTTATATTGATATATACAAACATACATCTACACACACACGCGCGCATATATATATTCATATATATATCAATAAACACACACACATGCACACCTATAAATATATATATATATATATATATATGTATATCTATATCTACCTATCTATATATATGCCTTTCACTTTGTAAGACTGATTATTGCTCATTTCTTGATGAGCAGAAAATAATCCAAGAAATGTCTTTGTCTTTTTTGTTGTCACTACCTTCTTCATTGCACTAATGCATCGCCCTTAAACACTTGTAACTCTTTAAAGAAAGATAGATATCACGAACTTGGGTCCATTTTTTGCGATTATTATTTTTGTCCTTCGATTCTGGTATTTGAAACACTAACATTTGAAGCGGAAGATTAAAACAACGATTATTTTAATATTTTGATGACTATTTCCAATGCTCTTGTCGATGCGTTTTATGTACTGTTAATGAGATTTAATTCACTGTACAATGACATTGCTAACCTGCGTTGCAAAGGATTAGGTTTGGTTTTATTGTGAGAAAGATCACATTTTCTTACGAATTAACGCTAGGGTAAGGGAAATATCATAGGCGTCTTCTGTACGCGTCATAATAGTTCCGGATTAAAGTTAATCCAAATCCACAGTACTTGCACAGAAGAGGCAAGACGCACTGTCAGGCGCACAAGTCAGTGCGATTATCAGTAAATCTGCTGATTTACATGAAAAAGCGGGTATCTGTGTAATGGCAATCAGCATTCACCCTCTAAGGTTTCATATCATAGGCTAAAGTTGATAACGAAACGTTTGCTCCAGAGGAAAAAAACATTTATACACACATATATGCTATTATTATATCATGCTAATATACATGTTTGACAGCACAACTAAAATTATATAGATGGCTTCAAATACCCTATAAATATTATACACAATCGAAATGAAGGTGTTAAGTTAAAAAAAGATACTCGTAATACCAATTTATATTGGCTGGAGTTTTCTCCAAGAGCTCTTTCTCGCGTGTAATCGCCGGGCACGAAGAGGGTAGTTACTTCAGGAAGTTGCTAGCGAGGATCATGATAACACATGTCTTGGCGGTTTTGAATTCCCTATAGTTTAAAGAATGAGGAAGTTTGTATTTTGAATATGAAACCTAATCGTGATGTTATTTACAGTTTTCTTTCTTATTTGATTAATATATTTCATAAGTTGGGAAAGTTTTCCAACCTGGAAATAACGTTTTCTTTCATGTGTCTGTAAACTCTGGAGTTCTCTGTGTGATTTCCTTCTGTTTTCTTCTTAATGTTGAGAGATATCTGGAGTTTGAATATCCGACAACTTTCAAAAATATATATTGATGACTTTTCACTTAAATTTTGACCTGAAAATGTCAGAATTTGTTTCGTTAGTGTTTACTATAAATATTAAAGGCAACTCAACTCAAACTTTCTATGGAGTTAATTATATCATTATGTGTCGGTAGATGATTGGTGGAATTAAGCGCTTAAAAGTAAAACCTGGCCCGGAGGTGAAATAAAAGTTAATCCTGGACACTGCTATTGCTCACTAGAGATTTGGATTAAACTTTAATACTAGATTAATTCTTATGGCTTGTACAGAAGACTTCTTATGATATCTACAGCAATATGTAGGATAGATAGAATGATATGTAGATAGAAAGGGAACCAAATCATGAGTATGGTATAATCTTGCTAAGAACCAGATCAAATATTTTAATAATAAAATAATATCAGAACTGACATTATAGTATTGTGTCTTATAGTTCCTTTGCGGATTAATTTAATAGTTAAGGGAGGAGTAAGAAACCGAAAAATTTGAAGACTTGCTAATTCCCTCGGAACTTTATAAACCTTCTATCCGATTTTAAGTAACATTTTTCAAAATGTGAATGTGCTTATTTTCTCATCTGTTAGTGATTTTACTTAAAATTATTGCAATTTTTCCACTTCCCCTTCTACTTAGTAAATTCAGACTTCAATTGGCAAAATTTGAACATTTGAAAATGTTTCTCTCCTCTTCAATTGTTTTTTATAGTAAAGTTTATATAGTAATTTAAGTCTCAAAGTTCACAGCAAATACGATTAATTATTGAAATGATAACACGAGTTTTTATTTTATGGATAAGGAAAAAAGTTGAATTTCGAATCATTTTCTTTATTCAGCCGTAATAATTATGCTGCATAACAGGAATGAGAGGATTGGGGGGAAAAGTCCTTTTTTTCTGTGGCGCCGAATCAAACTTAAGACTAAATTAACAAAATTAGGGTGAGTTTTGTAAAGTGCCCCATGACATTCACAGGAAAAAGGCATCAGCTCAGGCAGGCGCTGCAGTGGAAGGGATGAAGGCTGCGGCTGCGGCCTTGTACTTGGCGACCAGATTTGCTACTGCAGGAGGCATGGCTGGAAGGAGGAAAAGAAGTCAGTTGAAAGACTTCCTCGTTCTCAGTTATTATTATAAAAAGGTAATAAAAAAAATTACTTACACACACACTCACACGTTTGTCGCCTATAACTAATTCTATGAAGATGCACTCACTTGGAGGTGCGAGGGGGGCGGCCCCTGGAGTGGGCACGACCCCGGGGGCGGGCGTGGTGTGGAGGGCGTGTAGGGCGTTGATCTCCTCGGGCGTCGGGATGAAGGCCTCGATCATGGCAAGAGAGGGGATCATCGGAGCAGCTGGAGGAACTGATTTTTGGGAAGATGCATTGCGGAAAGATTATGGTAAAAGAAAAAGGGACAAAATAATGAAAGGAAAAGAAAAAGAAATCAAAAGATTATGGAAGGCTCGGGTTAGGGTTACGAATGGAAACTATTTTATTGAATTTAGAGATTCAGGGATATAGATACAATCTTTATCCAAAACTGTTGTCTCTCTTATGTTGTTCTTTGGGTATTGCAGAATGATATAGGAAATGAAAACTGGTAAGTAAGAAAAGATGCACCAATGATAAAATGAAAAAAAAAAAAAAAAAAAAAAATAGACATTTCAAAGACAACAGAAATGAACTAAACTGTCAAGTATACACGGATGCAAACAGGCGTAGACTCACCTGGAGCACCTGCAGGTAAGGCAGCAGTGACAGCCAAAGTGGCAGCGAGACACAGCAAAGCAACGGCCCTCATTTTGTGAAGATCTGGTGTTAAAAACCTGGTGAATAATTATAAAAAATATCGAAAATTAAACCAATTCCTTACGACACTTATGGGCGACTGATTTATTTACGGAAAGTAAAATATAAGACAACAACCGTCTCACCAGAAAATGGAACCAACGGAGGAAATTTGATTGACAAGAGCGAGAACACATTCGTCTCCTGACTTACCTCGGCAGCGACTCAAGAGACAAGACTGGCAGCTGTCGCAGAAGAGCGGCTATATATACATATGCTGAGGTTCCGTGACAAAGACGTTAAAGCGACTTTTCAAGGATTATAGGAAACAAACGCTCACACGCGCGTATGCATTAGTTTATCCTGTAGTGTGGGTTGTGCGTGTATCCACCTACCTCTCTATCTACCTATCTATCTATCAAACGCACACACATGTAAATTGTATAAATATATATACATACATACATACATACATACATACATACATACATACATACATACATACATACATACATACATACATACATACATATATAGTGTGTGTGTGTGTGTATGTGTGTAAGTATATATATATGTATATGTATATATATCTATGTACAGAGGGAGGGAAAGAGAAAGAGAGAGAGAGAGAGAGAGAGAGAGAGAGAGAGAGAGAGAATCAGACAGACAAACACAGAGACAGAGAGAATGAGAGATAAATAAATAAATAGTTATAGATATATTACAAGATTATGTTGCTGACCTAGCAGCCATCCTTACACTTTTTTTCAACTATGGTCTTACAATTATCTCGCAGTATTAGAAAAAAAACGAAAGGAATTTCAACATATTTTACCTCGTACGTAGGTTATAAAAGAATCACATCATCTTTACTAAAAGGCGAATATCCTCATGTTTACTGGAGGGAACGAAACATAATATCCATAACAAAAGCTGCTCCAGATGAGTTAATCGGACATTTAGTAAAGTACGTCACGTCGAGCTGGCTTTTGATAAATAGGAAGGAAAGAAGCCGTGTGATCTCCTGTGTCGTCCCTCTCGCCACGCGCTCCGTCTCGAGGCGCTTATGTTTCCACCTATCTCTGTCGGTCGCTCGGTCTGCCTGCCTCTCTCGCGGTGTTTCGCTCTATCTGTCTTTCTGTCTGTTTGTCTGTCTGTCTCTCTGTCTCTCTGTCTCTCTGTCTCTCTGTCTCTCTGTCTCTCTGTCTCTCTGTCTCTCTGTCTCTCTCTCTCTCTCTCTCTCACTCTCTCTCTCTCTCTCTCTCTCTCTCTCTCTCTCTCTCTCTCTCTCTCTCTCTCTCTCTCTCTCTCTCTCTCTCTCTCTCTGTCTCTCATACACACACACACTCATATGTGTGTTTATATATATATATATATATATATATATATATATATACATATATATACACACAAACACACACACAAATATATGTATATATATACATACACATGCATACACACATATATATACATATAAATATAACAACATATTTATGTATATATACACACACAATTATATGTATATATGCATATATATATATATATATATATATATATATATATATATATATGTACACACACACACACACACGCACACACACACACACACACACACACACACACACACACACACACACACACACACACACACACACACACACACACACTCACACACACACACGAGTGCTTGGGTGTATGTGTCCGTTTGTTTGTACATGCATGTGTGCAAGCAAGCGCGCGTACGTATGTGTGTGTGTGTTGGTGTTGGGGTGTACGATTGTTTAAGCACACAGAGTGGCAGGGAGTAATGAAATATTTGGGTAATACTTTTAAAAAATACAAATTGAATTTTAAAAAATAGAAAACGTTATGAACATTCTGTGTTTTGGCACCATAAACCGTAAAAGTTTTTATAACTTTGTGCCGTAGATTTCAAATAAAGACAAAAAATAATTCCCGTGAACGTATTTCTGTGGCAGCTTTATCTGCATTGTATATACAGATACACACACACACACACACACACACACACACACACACACACACACACATTTATACATATAATATCTGTATATATATTCATATATATGTATATATATGTATATGTGTGTGTGTGTGTGTATACAATATATATTCATATATACATATATATATATATATATATATATATATATATATATATATATATATATATATAAATGAATTGAAACACAAACACTGTAACGTGACACAAAGACGAAAAGGAAAACAGCCACAGTAAAGGACAATGCCAACCTAACTGTTAACGTTAACTAAAAAACTTTTAGTTAACGTTTTGCTGCCAGTTCTGTCCAAAAGTGATGTCACTGTTATGGCTCCACCCTTCGTCTGCGCTACGCCTGTGCAGAGCATATTTAACCCAGGAAAATGTGTTACGCATTATATTTTTAATTAACGCTGGTTAGGCCGTCTGTCGTAAGTTAAGATTATAAGGAGAAAGAATTCATATACTATTATACAATCATTATTTGTAACGATATTGCGGAGAGAGAATACGAACATGCTACATAACTCTGAAAGCAATTATTACTTTGATACTTTTCACTCGGTAAATACCGTGTTTGAATGAATTTCAATTGACTTCATATTCAAACATACCTTCAGGTGTTTTCACATCAAACGTAAATAATGTTTATGAATGAGCATTATATATTTTCATATGAAAAACGTTAATCCAAATATTTGTATGGACTAGCAGCATTTATTCACAAAAATAGACGGATATTTTCTTGAATTATTGAAAACGGACATGACTGACAAATGCTCTTCCTATAGAAAGAACTCGCTCTCTGCAGACTCTAGAAATTTAATATTCACAGGACAAAACGACAGCATGAAAGCGCAGGAGACGCAATTATTGCTGTAAAATATGCATGTTGGTTAGAATTAATAAAAAAAATAACGTTAATTGATTAAAGA
>NC_061827.1:23246026-23251026 GCF_019202785.1 Penaeus chinensis | reverse complement strand
TATTCTTATTTTTATTCATATTATTATTATTATTATCATTATATTTGTTATTTTCATAACTATTTTCATTATTATGATTATCTTTATTATTATTATTATTATTATTATTATTATAATTAATATTATTATCATCATCATTATCACTATCACTATCATTATCATTATTATTATCATTATCATCATTATTATTATCATTTATTTTTTCATCATTGTCATTAGTAATAGTAGCAGTAGTATCCTCATCAGCACCATTATTAACAATATAATTATTGTCTCAATTATTATCAGCATCATTATTATTGCTTTCCTGTTGTTTTTTATGTTGTTGCTATCGTCAACCCTTTCATTATAATCTTTATACTTTTCATCATCCCAATGCAGCCGGGGAAAATGAATAAAAAATGGGGAAAATGCTGTGCTCATTTTCTATATTCTGCACATAGATGGCTCTGCTAGTATTTAGCCTCAAAGGAGTAAATTAGTAGACTTTGTGATTTTGGTACAAGTGTAGACATCCATGTATAAAAACAATCAAACATGTAACTCACATTGAGCATAGCACATACGTACACGTCGTGTCCGTCGGCATTGGGTTATTGCCAGTCCTATCATTACCTCCTTTATAAATTATCATGGCTGTTATGAACATCTTATTGCCATTAATATTCTATCAAGATCATTATCATTATTATTATCATCATCCTTATTGCTATCATTATCATTATTGTTACTACTTTTATTGTTATCAATATGATTATCCTCATTATGTTTATTATTATTCTATTATTATTATTATTATAATTATTGTTATTATTATTATCATCGTCATTACTATCATTATCATTATTATATTTAATTGTTGTTACCTTTATTATCATTACTATAAGTATTACTATTATCATTATCATTGTTCTTTTTGTTTTTGATGATGCTCTTTTGTTGTTGACGTTAGTAAAATTAGTCTCATTATTATGATAACAGTGATGATGATATCTATACTAGCAATAATGAGGACAAGCGCGAGAAACAAATGCCTTTGTTAAGAGGAAGGAGAAAGAAAGACTGGCAACCGTAAAATCTTTGTTTCTGATTTTTTTTTTCCAGGCAATAAAATAATTTTGGATCATATTTACCATGACAAAGTCGACGGTCCAGAAACCCTTGTTTCACTACAAGGTGTTGGATGTAAAGTTTCTCCACCTACCTTTTTGAGTCACAGTCTTAACACCATTTCAGGTTGCTTACTTGAGATTCGCTCCCTTATATGAGCTACATTTTATTATTATTATATTTTTTTTTATCTTGATATTTTTTTTTTCTATATCATCGGCCATTTTGATATTCCTCGTTAGTTTCAGTCTTATTATTGGCAACATGTTCGTCTCCCACTAGTCTCTCTCATACTTGAAAATATGTATTTTTTCACATGAAAAGGAAAGGATGTAATGTACATTAACCATTCTAGTCTTCGAATAATCAGCCAACGAAACTGTGACTATCCTGGAATACAACTTTGCTTTGACTTCTCGTGTATTTACAGACAATAACTATTGCCTAGATTTATATAAGAAGATGAATCTTGCGATGTGAAATACACTCCATTTACGCACTGTTTTGTTGCCTCTCAGACAAAGGTATTTTCTCATGTATCTCTATAGACATCAATATATCATTAAGTTCCCACAAAGGATCAAACAAAGGGGACGCCACCCTGCTCCGTTTTCTTTCATTTATAATGAAATTCTATTTCCAGTTTTAGTCGTGCTCAATTGCAAATTATACAGAAAGGTAAACAGTGAGAGAAATTGCACTGAAAAAGGAAAGCGAGAATCAAGAATTTCGAGAAAAGAATTTAGATACAATTCCGATGATCGATTCTTATATATGTAATGTCCATCTGAATGTTTGATACTATAGAATATAAATCTTATATTAACAAAGCAAAGGGAAGGTACCTGATAGCATTACAAGTAATATTAATGGTAGAGCTCAATCTTGCAATTTATCAGTTCCCTGTGGTTTTATAAGTATATTCGCTGAGATCAGAATTCTGAAGATAACACCAATTTTATTCTGACAGTCACTCGTAATGAGGAAAAAGAGACAGAAAATAATACAAGATATTTTTAAAATTTTTATCTTTTAACATTTGCTTTCCTTGTTTTCTTTGCAATCGGCATAATCAAAGTGATATCGAATCCCCTCCCACCCTCTTCCGTCACGTGACAGGAACAGAAGGTATATAAGCCCTTCTGCACCGGCTATCGTTTCGTGTCGAGCGAGTCATCACAGAGGTAAGTCGTGCCGTGGGACCTGTTGCGGAATGGCGCTGCTCCTTGGAACATTTATCTGATCTGTCTCAAGTATCTTGCTTTTTATACAGAAGCGTTGGAATCGATTTTCGTTTTTCTTTCGTTTAGCTGGGGAAAGTTTTTTTGTAGTGAAAAGAAAGGATTAGTTTAAGTGTGGGGTGAGGTGGCTTAAGAATCAAGGTCATTGAATGAAAAATTAAATAAATCTTGAAGGAGACGGAAGACGAAAAATATATGAATATTTAAAGAAATCAGTAAAGATACTTGCCATATCCACTCTGTACTACTCCGATTTGCCTTCTCTTTCTCTATTTTTTTTATAAGCTGACGCTTAATATTTATGTTTACATGTGTCTAAAGTTCTATACAATGTTTTTATTACTATACACCTCTTCATTATGTTTTCTAGGATGAATTGCCTTTCTTTCCTGAGATTGAACTGAGAAAAGTCACTTTCCTTGTGATATTTTTGTTTCTTTGGGATCTGTTTTCCTACTCTGTACACTGCGTCTGTGATTTTCGTTTCTCTAATTTAGTTTTTCCGTTTAAATTTTAAATTTTACATTAAATTTTCCTTTCTTTAAAGAATACCGCATTTGACAAAGAAAATAAATTTTCGAGTCAAACTACTTGAACCTGAAATCCAATTTAGAAGTCATTAGAAGGCATTACCGGTGATTCAACTAACACTGCATGTTGACAAGTTGGTGAAACGGTTGAGAAAACAAGTGAGTTTCAATCGAAAGATTATCTTAAAAGAGTGTTAGTGTTTACTATGAAGTGTATTACCTCAGAAAATGCTAGAAGAAGAGGGAGAAAAAAAAAACTTTAATTATCCTCTGCAGAGAATTTAGTGCCGCTGTTCAGGTATCTCTCAGCTCAGTTCCCTCTCCTTAGGCCACCAAGATGAAGGCCTCGGCTCTGCTGTACGCTGCTGCCTGTGCGGTTTTCAGTGTGGGCGTCGCTGCTGCTGCCACTGCCGCCGGTGTGAGCAAGCCTCTGCCGGCCGCAGGGGCTGCCAAGCCTCCACCTCCTGCTGGGGCTAAGCCTCCCCCAGGGGCCTCCATGGCCGGAGGTAGGTCGACGAAGCTCTACGTACAAAGCTTAAGCATGCACATACATACATTCATACATATACATATATATGTATATACATACATATACATATACATACATATGTATATACATATACATATATATGTATATACATACATATACATATACATACATATGTATATACATATACATATGTACATAAATCATATCTATATTATATATATATTATATACACACACATACATATACATATATATATATAAATATACATATACATATACATATATATGCATGCACACACACACACACACACACACACACACACACATATAAATATATGTATATATATATGTATGTATATATATATATATATATATATATATATATATATATATATATATATATGCATATATATATATATATATATATATTTAAAAAAAAGAAAATAAAATTTGGGCGAAGCAAAAGCCGAGTGTTCGACCTCAACCCTCACTCTGCCGCGCACATTCAGCTGACGCCGTCTGATCTCTCCGTCAGGAATGGGGGCTTTCGCGTCCTTCATGCCGTCGGCAGCCATGATCAAATCCTTCATCCCGACGCCCGAGGAGATCCAGGAGCTCCAGGCCCTTCACACCACGCCCGCCCCTCCCCCTCCTCCCCCAACCCTCCCTCCGACCGCCTCCCCCGCCGACATGTTTGCCCCCGCCCCTCTCCCGCCCCCTGGCGTCTACCCTCCGCCCGGAGTTATCCCTCCCCTTGGGTCCTTCTCTTCGTCGCCTGCTTCTTCTCCTCCTTCGTCGGGTCTTTTGCCTTACGGGGCCTTGGCGCCATCCGGAGTCCTCCCACCGTCGGGGGCTTTCCCTCCTTCAGGCGCCATGCCTCCCTCAGGGGTCTACCCTCCCCCCGGTGCCTTGCCTCCCCCTGGGGCCTACCCTCCCCCCGGTGTCTTGCCTTCCCCTGGGGCCTACCCACCCCCCGGTGTCTTGCCTCCCCCTGGGGCCTACCCTCCCCCCGGTGTCTTGCCTCCCCCTGGGGCCTACCCTCCCCCTGGTGCCATGCCTCCTCCTGGGTCTTATCCTCCTCCCGGGGCCTTGCCCCCCGCGGGCGCCTACCCTCCCCCCGGCGCCATGCCTCCCCCAGGGGCTTTTCCCGGTGGACTAACTTCTGGAACTTTCTCGTCCGCAGGTCCCGCCGGCTCTGCGAAGGCTTCTGGTTCCAAGTCTTCCTCGGCCTCTGGTGGCGGCATGGGCCCAAGTAGCTTTATGCCCGGGGGTGGCATGGGCAGCTTTATGCCCAGTGGCATGGGCTCTGGTGGTATGGGAAGCTTTATGCCAAGTGGCATGGGCTCTGGAGGCATGGGCAGCTTCATGCCCAGTGGTATGGGCTCTGGAAGTATGGGCAGTTTTATGCCTAGTGGCATGGGTTCTGGGAGCATGGGCAGTTTTATGCCAAGTGGCATGGGCTCTGGCGGTATGGGCAGCTTTATGCCCAGTGGAATGGGCTCTGGAGGCAGCTTTATGCCCAGCGGAATGGGCGCAGGCGGTGCAAGCAGCTTCATGCCCGGCGGCGCTGCTTCTGGCGGCACGGGCGCCACGGGATCTATGGGCGAACCAAGTAAGTGCATACGCATAA
>NC_061827.1:23171026-23173526 GCF_019202785.1 Penaeus chinensis | reverse complement strand
GCATTGCCTTTTTTGTGGCTATAAACTCTGGAATACTCTGTGGGATTTTCTTTTCGTTTTTTATTTCACTGTTGAGTTAAATCTGCAGTTTGAATATCCTTCAACTCAAAGAAATATATATGGATGAATTTTCACATACATCTTTGACATGAAAATATCAGAATTTGTTTTGATATTGCTTATTATGAATATTAATGACAATTCAACTCCATCTTTTCTATGGAGTTGGTGACATTGTCATGACGTATAAATACATGATTGGTGGGATTGAATAGCAGCATTAAACTTTAAGCGAAAAAAATAAAGCCTGGTCCGGAGGTGAATTAAAAGTTAATCCTGCCACTGTGCATGCGCATTAGAGATCTGGCTTAAACTTTAATAATAGAGTAACTTGTATGGCGCATACAGAGGATGCTCTTAGTGTTAGAACTAATAGAGTAAATTATGATAATTATCTATAAATGCAGGATATTCATAACCGTCCTTGCTCACATCCTGCACATAGGTATGTTCAGTGCCGGTTGATAAGAATCTTGTTTTACCTGGATGTATAAGGTTGTAATACTATGTAACTCAATTAATAAAGATTTGAATCCACAGGTCTTGAATTGGATAAAACAACGGAATTAGTTGTAAGAGACAATTACAATTGTGCCAGTGGAATGAATTAGGAAAAGAACAGAGGATCAAAGTAAAGTGTAGGAAAGGAAAATCGCGAAAATTAGGAGGGAAGGATTGATCATATATTTGTTCAAAGTAATATTGGAAACTACCGGGGATTGGAAAGGGGGAAAGTGTATGGATCCTGTCTCACTGTTTATCCCTTTATTGTTTTATAATTAGTAGGCAAAAGGAGGGTGTAGAATTAACCTTAGAATTTATTTATTCAATAGAAGAGAATATTCCTTGATTTACAATGTGACACTGGTTGGCAGCGATATAGGCTTGTTTTTGTTCCCTATTAGTGTGATAAATGTTAGAGTAATTGAAAAAAAAAAAAAAATCATTGGTGGTAAAAATAATATTGTTAAAAAAAAAAAAAATAATAATGAACATGGTGCAAATGGTATTGGTAACGGTGATTAGAAGACTACAGATGTGCAACACTAAGGGTTACAGAGCAGCGCACATGCATGGGCATCAACAATGGGTAAAGCGGCTGATGAAGACTCGCCCTTGGGAAGTAACCAGTAAATGCAGTCAGAGGGCATATTAAGCTAGTTGGACCAGCTATCTCCTGAGCCGGGACAGCATCTTGAAGTTAACAATTAAACCTACTAAGAATGGGAGGGCTGACGGGAAAAACTACCAATGGCGCAGTCATCGGATTGCAGAGGGTGAGGGAAGCACGGAAGCTACCCTTCTACACTTCTGCTTGGCCCGAGGTTATCGTTAAGGAGCGAATGTCCGAAGGTAGAAAGTAATGTGGTTAAGAAGTGATATGCTAGTAAATAGTAAGTTGGAAAATGTGGTCGTAGAAAAGAGATTGGGTATAAAGTCATATCACCGCAAAAGTCTCCATAAGAAAACTGTTTTTGCTGAAAGTGTCATAAGTCACTCTCTGAAATGAACCAATGTCACTACCAAATGTGCCATAATGTGTCCATTGTCAAATTATACTCTTGTACAGTAAATAAGTTAATTGATTTACTGTGAAGGTGCCATTCTTACTGATACTGGATGTTTCGATTTATTTCATATATATTTTTCTTTTTCAGTCAGTTATGGATCTTGCATAATATGTTTCTCCATGTATCTAATGTTAACTATGTCATATAACCCAACAGAGTATTAATATCGATGGTTAACACTAATTTCTCTATATTAATGTTTTTCTGAAGGGTGAGGCCATGTCGAGATCGATGTTGATTCGACTTTTAAAAGGTTTTTGGTTATAATTGTAAAAATGTCTGGACCACGCAGAACATCACCGAAATGTTAATTTACATATATTTATTTTGAAGGCATAGCAATATAGCAACATTTATTATGAGAACTAATAGAGTAAATTATGATAACATTCTATAAATGGATGGTTTGTTTAAATGTTAACAATTCAGTGGAGAGAAGGGGGTAAGCAGACGGGTCCTTGCTCTCATCCCACACAGGTATGTTCAGTGCTCGGTATTAAAAATCTTGTTCTACTTGGAAGTTGAAAGTTGTAAAGCTGGATATCTTAATATAAATGTTGAATCCACACGTATTGAGCTGTGGTATTCAAGATGGGTCTAATAGAAATAGAAAGAGGCTTGATCATTTGTACATCCTAGGTAATAATGGAAAATATCGGAAAGTGTGTGCGTGTGTGTGGGGGTGTGGGGGGGGGGGGGGGGGGCGAGTGTTTCAGCCCAGTCTCACTTTTGTTTTTATGATGTCTGTCATTATGATTATTATTGATTTATAATTTGCAGCCAAAGGGAGGGTGTAAGATTAACCTAAGGATTTGATTAATTTAGTAGAAGAGAATATTCCTTGTTTTTTCTTATACTCCTTATTGCTA
>NC_061827.1:23153526-23161026 GCF_019202785.1 Penaeus chinensis | reverse complement strand
TTAGGCTAATAATCCATGTTGGAATTCCCCTAAGTTTCACGATTTCCCATAGTGATTCTCGACCAAACTCACGATGGCATTCCACAAAGCAGTGACTCAGAGAGGGATGATCACGCCCCTCAACAGGTCAGGGGGATTGGAACCAAACTGCCAGATGGCAGTCAAGACTGTATGCAAGCCCCATGCTGTAGGTTCACCCCCAGCCTTTAGCAGATAGCATGGATATCACATATGCCTGCAGCTTTCCCACTCTTCAGCTTTGAAACTGCCATCCTAACCTCAATTAAGGTAGAAGGTTCCTCACTGATGGGTGGGACTGGCACAGGTATTGTGATACCACTAGCATCCAAACTTATTGCTGTACCTGGTACAGCTGCTCAAAATACTCAACGTTCACGAACCCAACATGATCTGAGATGATCTGCCCATCCTATGACTGGCTGCAGTCATCTGCGAGGAGGGCTTAGAGTTTAGTTTTCTCAGAACATAGTAGACAAGGTGAAGGGCATTTCCCAAGAAATGAAATGATGAACTGTTTCTTGTTCCCTTCTCAGCAGTGTCTGAGCCCTATGCGCCGAGGAATAGCACAAGTCCTGATTGCCATTCTGCCAAGCCATGTGACGAACTTCTGTTGACTTCAGTGTTTCCAGTAAGACTCCCACAGAGCAATTGGGTCTGTCAGGTTTTCAAGTTCTGTGAACCGATCAGAGACTGTGACAAGCTTCTTTGGCTTTCAGTGTCTCCAGCAAGATGAAATTCTGCCTTGCCCTCGGGCGTTTGCCAATGAACTGCGCTGCTTCAAGTGTTTCACAAGTGTTTCACACTTGAAGGCCTCCCACAGAGCAACTGGGTCTGTCAGGTTTTCAAGTTCTGTGAACCGATCAGAGATTACTGTGGCAAGCCTCTGGGCACAATCCTCCCACCTCAATCTGTCCAAGTGAAACACTTTAGAATGGCCACTAGTGGGACAAAGAGTTTTGAAGTGGATCCATAGGATAGGATATATATATATATATATATATATATATATATATATATATATATATATATGTATGTATGTATACACCCATACACACACACACACACAACCACAATATATATATATATATATATATATATATATATATATATATATATACACACACACACACACACACACACGCACACATACATATACCCACACACATCATCCATATGTATATATACGGATCTAGGCTTAGACAGAGATATGCGTATATGAATAGAGAGTTATCTGTCTATAAACCTACATTCACATTTTTACATGAAATATCATATTTTGCGACTGTACAGTCCATCTGCCCATTCGCGTATGTTATTTTTCTTTCCATTTTTTTCCCTTTTTACAATGAAATTTATTTCTGGAATGAATAACCCACCGAGGCGGAATTCGAATAAAATAAATGAGTAAATAAGAGATCAAATGAAAGCTTGAAGAAAGATATAAGACCAAATTTAGGGAAAACAACAAGGAAAAAGAATCGGTAAAATTAAAACGTAAACTTCCTTTGCCTTGTTTTGGGAGAGAGTCCCTTGAGAGTGAGTTCATGATAACAACGGCAATGATAGAAAAAAGATAATAATAATTATAATGATAATACCAATAATAATAATAATGAAATAATGATAATAATAATAGTAATTACAATAATAAAAAATATTAATAAAAATAATAAAAATAACAACAAAAAATAAATTAATAATGATAATAATAACAATCATTTTAGTAACAATAATGGTATTAATGATAATAATAATGGTAAAAATATAATAATAGTTATAACGGTGTTAATACTAAACTTAATGATACTAATGATAATACTAGTAATAATAATAATAATAATAACAACAATAATATTAATAATAATAAACATTATAATAACAATAATGATGATAATGATAATAATAACAATAATAATAATGATAATAATGACAATAATAATAATGATAATAGTAAGAACAGGAATGATAATAATAATAATAGTAATAATACTAATCATAATAACAAATAATAGGGGAAAGATAATAATAATTATAATAATTATAATAAAATAGTGATATAACAACAATAATAATGATAACAATCATAATAATGATAATGATAATAATAAGGACGGTAATCACATTGATGATGATGATGATGATGATGATGATGATGATGATAATGAGGATGATGATGATAATAATGAGAATAATAACTACAATAATAATAAAAATACTACTACTACTACTAATAATAATAATATTGATGATAACGATGATAATGATAACGAGGATGGTGATATTTATAATGATAATGATGGCGATGTTAATAATGATAATGATAATGATAATGATAATCGTAATAATAACAATAGTAATAATAGTACTAATAATGATAATAATAATAATAATAAATAATAATAATAATAATAATAATAATAATGAGAATAATAATAATAGTAAAAATAATGATAATACTAGTGATGATAATAATAACTATCATCCTGATGACGATGATAATAATAATAATAATAATAATAATAATAATAATAATAATAATAATAATAATAATAATAATAATGATAATAATAGGAATAATAAAGTTAAAAATAATAACATTGATGATAATAATAGTAATAATAATTAGAATGATAATGATAACGGTAATGCTAATAACAATCATAATAATAATAACAATAATAATAATACTATTAATAACAACAACAAAACAACAGCAACAACAACAACAACAGCAACAACAACAACAATAATACAAATAATAATAATGATAATGATTAATAAGATTACTATTATGATTATGGTTATCATTAGCATTCTTCTTCTTCTTCTCCTTTTTCTTCTTCTTCTTCTCATTGTCATTATTACTATATTACTAAATTATTATTATTAATATTATTAATATTATTATTATTATTATCATTATTATTATTATTGTTATTATCATTATTATTATCATAATTATTATTATTATATTATTATAATGATGATAGTTATAACAATAATGATGACAATAATAATGGTAACAATGCTGCTGCTGCTGATTGTGATGATGATGATAATAGTAATGATAATAACAATAATGTTGATAGAAAATACAATTCTAGTAGTAATGATAGTGATATTAACAATACTGATTATAATAACAACAATAGTAAAAATTATGATAAAAATAATAAAACATTGATAATAATAGTGATAATAGTGATAATAATAACAACAACAACAACAACAAACAACAATAACAATAATAATAATAAGGATAATAAGGATAATAATAATGACAAAAAATATTGATGGTAATAATAATAATGATGATAATAATGATAATAATAATAATAATAATAATAATAATAATAATAATAATAATAATAATAATAATAATAATAATAATAATAATAATAATAATAATAATATAAGAATAATGATAATGATAATAATAATGATGATGACGATAGTAACAATAATGATATTCATTACTATAGCAATAATAGTAATAATAACAACTATAATAAATATAATGATAATTATGTTAGTAGAAGGAAGTATAAATACAACACAACGATGATAATTACAAGTGTAATATAATACCAATAATGATGATAATAACGATAATTATTACCATCTTATCAGAACAGTAACAATAATGCTCTAACAGCAACAACTGCTATCAGCAACATTAATGATAATAATCATGAATTATTTTCACTGTCTGTTATAGACGCTCATTCCGCTCGGTCGAAATATTCAGGACACGTTTTCTGTGTTTCTTTTAAACATAGAAAATGAAACATGAAGACGGGGACTTAGGTAATCTTTTTTTCTTCCTCATATATTTCAGGTCCTACAAGGATTTTCTTTCTACTGTTAACACTTTTTACTCTAATTACAAAAGGAAACGCATCCAGAATTATGATATTTAAACAATAATAAACAATAAAAAGAAGTCATTTATATTGTATAACATACACTTTTTCTCTACTGAAAAGAAATATAGATATTATTTTCGTTAATGGTGTCACCTGTTTTATCTTGTATTTGTTTATTTATTCATTTTTTGGTTATTCTTCTGAAATTGTCCCAACAGTACCTCACTGATCCTATTTTATTTTACAATACTTAAACGATATTTGTTTTTGTTAAATTTTTAAAAATCAAATAAGAATTGAAAATTAAGACTCCATTTATTATTCTTATGGAAAGTAGTTCTTGTTTATTAGCAGTGCATTTTCTAAAGATTGATGAGATATATTGTTTCGACTTCTGGATACAATAAAGATACAATGGATATAATAAAGATTGTTGGCAGAAATGTGAAGGCGGTTTGCTTTGAGCTGATGTTTTAGCCAAGGAAACTAGTCAATGTCCCAATTTGATAATGCAAAAGGAAAGAAAATTAAAGGCAACGAATAAAAAAGTAATTTTTCTTGGATAGATTGAATTAATAAAAAGTGTGAAAGACAACAACAGAACTTCAGTACATCAGTGTTCAAGGTAATACAAAGTATACAGAAAAATATATATAGTGGCATTGAAATTAACCTGAGTAATCCTAAAACAACAAAAAGTCAGGACTTTACAAAGAAAACAAAACAAAACAAAAAAAAGTCTGCCTCAAGGGACTTCATCTGAGCTTCTTGAGTTCTTTTCTGAGAAGTTTTCCCGCCGCAGACCTCGGCAGCGAATCGACGAAGAAAATGCCTCCCGCCAGCCTCTTGTGCGGCGCGACCCTCGGCTCCAGGAACCTTGATCATTGGGAAGGGACGGCATGGTTACGGATATTAATTCTTATCATAGATCTCTGATTATGGCGGAATATTGGATATAGTTACATTGTGTGTTGGGTTAAAAATGCAAAGAATCTTGCAATATGAATTTAATGTATGCGCGGAAAAACGAATACCTGTGAATTTCCTCCTCCAGGATGCGCTTCTTGGTGACCACGAACGCCCTCGGAGCCTCCCCCATCCTGTCGTGCTCTACGCCCACCACGCCCGCGTCCACTACCTCGGGATGTTGCAGAATGACGTCCTCGAGCTCCGAGGGTGACACCTAGTAAGATTACGGTTAGAGAATACTCGCGAATTGGGATTTTGATTGTAAACGTCATTGGCCCGAATTGTGTAAACGAATTCGTAAACAGTGAAACAATAACAAATAAACAGGTGTACAGGGTTAGTGTAAGTTTTCCTTAACTAGTGTATACAATGTCCATTCTCTTTCAATGATTTCGTGTATGTGTGTGAGCGTGTATGCGTTCCTTGGTACCGTTCCCGCGACCAAAGCAAGGTCGGTGACCCATTCAGCACGACCTTCACTTGGCTCCAAGTTCCGTGCCCATACACACCTTTTGTAAATATTGCCAGTGTATTGGCATAAACAACACTATTGTTTCAGTTTCATGAAAAGGATGAATCTGTACATATTCTTTGGTAATGGTGGTGTTTCTGAATATTTGCATTCTCCAGTTTTTTTATGAAGGTGAAACCTGAATAACTCTGAAGCACCTTTTTCAAGACGGCTGACAAGGGTCTGTGCTCAGATTCGACATCTCGCCAGAAAACAAGTTGTCTGTGAAAACCCCTCCTGTACCAGCCCAATGTCCCGTTTCTTGCGGATGCAGATATTGCCATGTGCTTACCTTGTATAAATTGTAAATATATTTGTGAAATGAAGATAAGGAAAACCTCAACAACGGATAAATTATTAAACAATACATACATTATATATGTGTGTATACATACATACATACATACATATATATATATATATATATATACATACATATATACACACATATGTATTATACATATATTCGAGCTATCATTCTCATGGCGCTCACCTGCAAGCCCTTGACCTTAATGAGTTCCTTGGTTCGACCCACGATGCTGAAGAAGCCGTCCTCGTCGTAGCGGCCGACGTCGCCGGAGCGCAGCCAACCCTCCTCGTCGAAGGTCTTGGCGGTGGCAGCGGCGTTGTTGTAGTAACCATCCATAACCTGCAGCAAAAACGCTTAGACGTAGAGGCTCGTTACTGGCAGTATGTCTTTTTTTTTTCCTGGTTTCCCTTTCTCCCTTTTCAGACTTTCTATGTTTATGAATTGCCAAATTTTGCATTTGGGTTCGTCATGTTTAATTAATCCTAGAAGTCTGAAAGTGTTCTTTATGACTGTATTTGTAAGCAAGTATATAGATAATAGACAATGTGTGTGTTCTATTATCTAAATTACAGATTATAAATAGATATCAAATACTTCAAAGTAACTTCATCTAATAAATCACTGACATAACCAACACATTATATTCATAGTAGATACTTTACCGATGGGCTTTTGAAACACAGTTCTCCCTCAGCAAGCGGGCCGAGTAGCTCCCCCGTGGCTGTGTCGATAACCTTGGCCTTCACATTGGGCAGCAGTTTCCCAATGGTTCCCGAACGAGATTCGCCGAACGGAACCATCGTTAAGAAGTTACATTCCGTCATACCGTAACCTGTGATGAATTATCTCCCATAATCCTTTGCAAATATACATTACTTTCTCCCTGTTCTCTCCAACATTAATTTGTAAGCATTTATCATTCTTTATATTTTCCCCTACGTTAATTTGTATTCTTTACTTTCTTCTTTTACTATATTCATATTTGAACTAATGAATCCTAAACAATTAGTCTCGAAATAATCAATTTTCTAGGTTGTCAAATACCATCTTGGAAGCCGGCTGTCGCGCTGAGCTTGTCCATGAGGGAGTCAACAGTCGAGGGGGCGGCCGGGGCAGCGGAATTCACGATGGCTCTGAGGCTGCCGAGCGCTTCCGGCGTCGCCGCTGGGGACACCTTCAGGAAGTTTAGAATCGGAGGCACCGAGTAGAGCAACGTCACCTAGAGTGTTCAAGGGTTTCTACTTAGTTTGTTAGTGTTACAGTGCTGTTTTGAAGTTTTTGAAGGTTGGTAAACTGTATTCAAAGGTAAGATCACTAGATATGGCAAGTCTCCATAAATATGGAAAATGTGACCTTCTTCAAATTTTCGTCACGCGATTTACCGATGGCAATGCAAACCATGATTTTGAATCATTATATCACTGTTTTGACCTCCCATTGAATTTGACTGGTGGGCCATATCTTATATTCAATTAACAATTTGTTACTGATCAACAACATTACCTCACCAAAAGTAAGAGAGTTGCCTCTCTCACACTTAATGACACGATATGCCATATGTCTTTGAGATTTACCTGAAAATGTATTGTTTGATTTCCCCTTACAATGATGGGTAAATACACTTAAATATTCACATACCATTATCAAATAATCATTATCTATTAGTATATGCTTGTGTTTGTACTGTATTTGAGGTCAGTTGCTATTAGAAAATTAGAGGAAGCTTAGATTACCACAGATGTGTGTGTGTGTGTGTGTATGTGTATGTGTGTATGTGTGTGTGTGTGTGTGTGTGTGTGTGTGTGTGTGTGTGCGTGCGTGCG
>NC_061827.1:23133526-23138526 GCF_019202785.1 Penaeus chinensis | reverse complement strand
TCGATGGGAGCACTGAACACTCCGTAAACCATTATGAGAAGGAACGTCCGCCTAACAAAAATAAGTTCGCGGGGAAAAGCCGCTGCAAAGAACACCAAGACGTGCCCGACTGCCGAAATCGCCGGAAGGATTTTTTCCGAGTACAGTATAGGCGGCGGAATTTCCCGGAAGGAGAAGGGAGGCTTCTCCGGTACCCGCTATGCTCTTAAACGGTTTAGGCCAAGTAAAAGCAACCAAATGTTTTAGAAATATCCCCGTAACACAATCGGTGATGCAATAATGATGATAATAATAATAATAATAATAATAATTATAATAATAATAATAATAATAATAATAATAATAATAATAATAATAGTAATACTACTACTAATAATAAGAATAAGAATAAGAATTATAATGAAAATGATAACGATAATAACAGTGACAATATTAATGATGATAATAATAATAATGAAAATGTGATCATAATAATAATGAAAATAATAATAACAACAAGGATAGTATTATGTATGATTATGAAAGTGATAATAATATTGAAAATAACAATGATAATAATGTCAATGATTGTGATAATGATGAATATCGTTATGATAATGATAGTAATAATAATTATTAGTAATAATGATAATAGTGATAATAATTATTATTAATTTAATCATGGCAATTATAAATATGATAATTATATTAATAATAACAATACTGATAATAGTAATAAATATAATAGTGATATTATTATTATTATTATTATCTACAGCAGCAGCATTAGTTTTCTGATAATAATATCAATAATATTGATTATAGTAATAATAATAATGATAATGATGATGATGATGATGATGATAACAGTAATAATAACAACAATGACAGTAATAATAATAATAATAACAGCAATGACATTAATGATAATACTGATAATAATATTAACAAGGATAAAGATAATAACAATAATAATGATGATGATAACAATAACAACAACAATAATAGATGATGATGATGCTGATGATGATGATAATAATAGAATAATAACAATAAACGGTCAGTGGGCAACACCTCCACAGTGATGTAATAAGCGCCCTCTACCTATCCCTGCTGTCTGCTTACTTTCACTTCTTCCAACATCTTCCCTTATATCTCCTGTACAGTTCTCATCCGTATTCATCTTCCAGTGCGCATCCCAAACATCTTAGGCTAAAGGTTAGTTGTGGTGAGGAGGATAAGATCAAGCTTGATGCCCCGGTGGCCTGGGTAGGACATGACTCCAGTGTTGTGTTCCATGGACGCCACAGAGCATGCATGTGATTTAGTGTGGGAGATGGAGGGGGTGTACACTGTTCATATCTCTTCTTGCCTCATTTCTATCTTGGAGAAGGAAACCTCCTTTTTTTTTTTTCAAACCACTCAGTGACGGCGTTTATGTCTTGCCAACTCGGCAGCATTCCCGGCAAAATAAACTCAAAGTCTAAAATCTGTAGTATTTCACAGGCAATTTTTTTGGCCGTGATTTCAAGATCCATCTTTCTCGCTCTCGATACTACGTTTTGATATGCACTGATGATCTCCAATGCCAGCCTTTCTTTCGCCTCATGGGACTGAAATGAACATACAGGTGCTCAGTGGAAGAAGAAAATAAATATCAATAATAAAAATTTTAACAATAATAATAGTAATGATAATACCCTTATTATTTATTAATTTATTATTATTATTATTATTATTATTATTATTATTATTATTATTATTATTATTATTATTATTATTATCATTATTATTATTATTATTGCTACTATTACTGTTATTGTCAATATCATGGTAATAATTATAGTAATGGTAATAATAATAATAATAATAATAATAATTATAGTAATGGTAATAATAATAATAATAATAATAATAATAATAATAATAATAATAATAGTAATGGTAATAATGATAATAACCTGTAATTGAGAATAATAACAATAATCATAATGATAAAGATAATAATAATAATAATAATAATAATAATAATAATAATAATAATGATAATAATAATAGCAATGGTAATAGCAATATCAACAACAATAATGATTAATGGTGGTCATACTATACTACTACTACCACTACTATTAGTAATAGCAGTAGTAGTATTATGAAAGTACTAATGATATCAGTTATTTTTTATATAAATATTACGAACAGAAAAATGGTCATAAACACTCCATTCTAGTGCAGAAAGTTGCCGAAGACCGAATCACCATTCTTACGTACTGCATACCACTTTAGGAATTTAGCATTAAATCCGGCACATTGTATTGATTTCATATAAGTTTACTAGTTTATTTATTACATTTGTTTAGTACGTAATTAGTTTTTATTTAAGGTGCGTCGTTGATCTGAATTCTGAAATTTTATAAATTCTAGGATGACCGACGCACATTTTGTGAGGTAATGAGGGAGGATGCTGTATTTCGATGAAGTCAGTGAACTTGGGAGAAAGGAGAAATGATACAGATTCTCAGTCTGCGCGGTGGGTCGTTACCTGAAGGTTCATAAAGAAAAAAAATCTACAGTGAAAATAAAATCGAATATCAATGCGTAACAATATCTACACGAAATTATGTGATAATTTTGTGCAGAATGTGGGAGATGGTTACGTTCAAGCACAAGCAACTGTCAACACATTCATGTAAGTCTGTATTTCTAGCGTTACAAAAACATTTCTACGTCCTGCCCACAGATGTCAGCATAAGATATATATGGACATAAACCTTGTTTTGCTTAACTCAAGATAAATTTGTTCCACTTACAAAAATTGTTGATATAACGACAGTTCCTAAAGAGGCACCTCTATCAAAAGGTAAGACCGATCAGCAGCTCATGTGTGTGAATGCGTTCGTGTTTAATAATGTTTTCCTGTGGCCTGAAAACTGTCAAACATGAGAGATAGTAAATGAATGTTTTGGTATCGAATATAAAATATTGAATTGTGTTTTATATACAATTTGTAAATGGCTTGATCGTTTCAAAATGCATAATTCTTAATTTAAGGAAAACGCTCATTTATTTCTGTTTCGTCAACATTTAAGGTCTTTAGCGGCGTATTCAAAATATAGCGAGAGGGTGGGGCTTGGGGGCGAAGCACCTAGGTAAGAAAGGTTTTGGGTTCAGTAAGATGTTTGTGGTCAAGACAAATAAACGTGTTAGATATCAAAGGTCATAAAGCATTATGATAAAGTATTGTGGTGAAAAGGGTAAAAATGAGTTAACGATTAGGATAAGTGGACTAAATAGAAGGAACACGAAAGGGGGAGAAGAAAAGACCATACAAAGTCCATCGTGAATTGTGTACATAATCGACTTTTGGACTTTGAGCGCGAAATGAACTCCTTTCTTGGTTCTCGTCGCGCCCTTAACTACTTCGTCCATCCTCCCTTCGTCCCTGATTGTTTCGTTCCCTTTTCGTTTCTACGGCGGTGAAGAGGCAACTGATATGGTGAAGAATTTCGCTGCCTAAAAGGAGAAAGTATAGTAATAGTGAGAATTATCTGAATTGAAAATATAGTGTTAACGGTGGAATATTATTAGCAATAATAATAACCATGCCGAAATGATATTGTTGTTCTTGTTTATTGTTATCATCGGTATATCATAGCTTATTATAATGATTAGTACATGCATTTTGATTTTAAATATCATTACTGAAATTACCATCATTATTAATATGATTGTTGTGATTATTTAACTATAATGAATAACATAATAATTACCAAGGTATTATATTTATATCAGAACCATTATCATTTTATATCTTTGTCACCATTGTTATTGCCATTACTATGGTAATACCGATAGAAATACTAGTAATGCCACCAACTACAATACTACTGCTATCATTGCTTTATTTTTTAGTATAAATCATCATTACCAATAACTATTATTTAAAAGTTGGCAAATAAAACGAATGGCGACATGCCCGGAGCCGTTCGTGTCATTAATATAAACGTATAATGTTTTGCACAACTTGACTACACCCAAGACTTTGTGTCGTGCGTTAAACATCAGTAAATAAGATATACACAAATAAGTATATTGGTTTTTAGTGATTATTCATATATATTAGTTATCATTATCGTATCGATTTCCTTCTTCATAAAAATAAGTGACTACAAAATTAGATAATGAATAAAACCAATAATTTAGAAAAAGAAAGTTAGTTTGGGGGGTATATTGCTGCATATAACCCTTTAATTACTTTGTATAAACAAACCTTGCAAAAATAAAGGTATTTTATATTTCGTCGTATAAAATTGCTCTACAGTACCAAAATCAAATCCCGTATTGTTTTTCTATGAGTGTTAAACAGGTATCACCTTTTTCTAATTTATTCTTCACAAGGAAAACTAACCTGATTTGATTATTTAAGATTATCTGCTCCGTTAAGAGCTAAGGTCATTAGCTAGTTGAAAAGTCATTGCAATCAGTAAATCGTTTTAACGAACTTATTCATTCATCATCCCGGTTTTTTAATGATAATTTTGTTTACTATATTTAGATATAGTAAATACCTTGGTACATCTTAATGGACTCCTAAAGAAAGCAATATCGTCAGTTCAGTGCTTTGCCTGTCGATATGTGCGTACAGTGGATGTAAACAAACACAGAAAAAGTCATCTACACTCAGATACAGTTATCGCTAATGATAAGAACTTCGGCAAGTACAGGGCCTTAAGAGATCTAGAATTTCTAAGATATTCACCCAGCTCAGGGAATACATGTAAAGAAACTTTCAGAGAACTATCGATGGGCCTCCTTAATTTATCTTTAGTAAAAAACAAAAAGAGAAAGAGAGAGAGAGAGAGAGAGAAGAATGAAAGAAAGAAAGAAAGAAAAAGGAGGAACAGGAAAATGAAAGTGAAAGGAAGCGGTCGCGAAGTACATTATTGTCAGCCTTGAATGCTGTTTTGTTTCATTTCCCGTCTTCCTTGAATTTTGCTTGATTAATACTTGTATTGGAGTGT
>NC_061827.1:23116026-23121026 GCF_019202785.1 Penaeus chinensis | reverse complement strand
ATATATATATATATATATGTGTGTGTGTGTGTGTGTGTGTGTGTGTCTATATACACACCCAAACACATAAATATTTGGGCATTTATATGTTTATATGTATGTATGTATATATATGTGTTTATATAAGTATCTATATCTATATCTATATCTATATCTATATCTATATCTAAATCTATATATCTATCTATCTAGATATGTGTGTGTATGTGTGTGTGTGTGTGTGTATGTATGTGCACATACACACACACACAAACATATGTATGTATGTCTATATTTATGTCTAGGTTTACGTATATATATATATATATATATATATATATATATATATATATATATATATATATATATATATATATGTATATCCTCTAAGAGTTCTCGGAGAAGAGGGAAAAAAAGAAAGAGGAACCGAATTGTACATGACTGTACGTCAGGACGATTCCACTTAGGGAACGTTTGCCCCTGTCCCCTCTCCTTCCCTCTCCCTCCATTTCCCTTCACCCAACCTCTCCTCTCTCATCTCCCCCTCCCCCCCTTTCCTCTACACATCCCTTCCCATCCGTGCTCCCTTTCTCACCTTTCACTACCCTCTTCTCCTTTCGTACCTCCCCTCACTCTCCCTTCTTTCTCCTTTCTCTCTCTCCTCTCCTCTCATTCTCTTCTCCCTCTCCCTCCATCTCACTTCTCATCCCCTTATCCCACCTCCTATCCCAGTCCCTCCCGGTCTCCTCTTCTCCCAATTCCATTTCCCTTCCCCATCTCCTCTCCTTTTCTGCCTCCCTCTCCTCCTCTTCCTCATCCCTCGTTACCCTTTCCTTTGCCTTCCCTTTCTTCATTTATTCCCCTCTTTCTCTCCCCTCTCCCCCTCCTCCCCGAACCCCTTCCTTTTCCATCTCTCTCCTCTACCTTCTTCTCCCCTCCCCATTTTCCCCACTCCCTTTCTGTTTTTTTTTTGCTCTCCTCTGCCTCTCGCTCTGCTCTCTCGTCTCCCCAAACCCTCCTCCTTTCCTCTCCCCCCCCCCCCCCTCCGTCTCCCTTCCCCCCTCCTCCTCTCTCCTGCTCGCTTTACTCACTTGCCTGCGCCCTCGAAAGACCCACGGGTTCGGAATGTGAAATGATAAGTCAGGAGACCTCGCCGCCGACGCCTCCGCTGCCGAGTACCTCATTGCTATTCCTTGTAAGGCGAGCGGGAGGAGCGAACGGAGGCCCCCATATGTTGGCTGGCATTTCGCTCCGGGGACTTCTTTTAGAGATGCGAATGCGCTGTCTGGGAATTTTGAATGCACCGGCTTCTTCCCGAGGGCGTTGGCTACCTTCCCTGGGGGCGGCGGCTGGGGGATTGCCGTTTGTCTCTTCGCCTTCCTTGATATCTTTTTGGTTTTTCAATCTTGGTCTTTTACTGGCTGGTTGGTTTCCGCCGTACTTCCTTCATCTCTAATCCTTCGACTTTCTTCCTAGCCCCCATCTTTCTTCTTCTCTTCGTCATTTTTCTTGCTTTTTTCGCCAATTTTCTTCATATTCATTTTCCGTTTTGTCTCTCTGCCGTTTTTTTTTTTTTTTTTGTCTACTTTTTTCTTCTTGTCGTGGCTTTAAGTGACGAAATCTCTGACTGTCGTTGGTAACCCTAAAAGCGTGTCTTTTTGTGGGTGTGCAAAAGAAAGATCGATGTATATTATATATCATCTGTCTTCTCCCAATGCATTTCTTTCGTCCGATCTCCCTACATTTGCCTTTACTTGTTTTTCTCTGCATTTGCCTGTCTCTCTCTCTCTTTTTCCTTTTCTTTTTCTTCTCTTCTCCCCCTCTCTCTGTATCTGTCTTTCTCTCCCACTCCTCTGTCGCCTTCCTCCCTCTGCTCTCCCTTCTTCTCTCTCGTTCTTCCAGAAAACAGAGGATTTTTTGTACTTTTTTCTTGGGGGGTGGCTGTTTAACCGAATTTCAAAAACTGATCTAATAAATTCGCGGAAAGTGTTCGACGAGGAATTTCGACGTGTTCTCGAAAAGGATGACTACGCCAGCAGGAGGAACGAGTGAATGGACGAAAAAGACAGAAAAGACAACACAAAAATGTAGAAGTCAGTCATCAAAGAGCAAGACTCAAACAAGGCAGGGAATGAAAGCCAGTTTCGGACAAAGCAAAATCTATATGGAAAGGTGGATATTTCGATGAAAATAACATTTGCCTTTATATGTAATGAATATACATAAGAAGAAAAAGTCGTAGATAGACAATTTACTCCCTTTTCAAAAAAAAAAAAAAAAAAAAAAACTCAATTATAATTATATTTACCGTAACCAAAGATAGCCAAGATTTAACTAACATACGTTAAGTAAACGTAATTTTCAAAAATATGATGAAAAACGAAATGAGTGATTGAGAAATGAGAATAAAAATAATCTCGACACGTCAGTCAAAAAAATAAAACCTGTAAGTTACTTTTCCTACGTTTGTAAGATTTATAGTGTTAGATCTAATTGAAATTGTATTTACTGTTGCAAAAAGCAAAAAAAAAAAAAAAATACTAGGAACTTTAGATTCTATCACGCTCAGCCGTTACAGCTTTAATGAATAGGTTACTCTCCTTACATTAGGAAGATCTAGAGGAATAACCCTAACTCTAATTGTGTATGCCGGTGCTAAAGTTCTTTTCCCCGTGACTAAGCAGCTTTTTGTGTGTAATGAACTCGAGCATAACTTTGGGTTGTCGACTGAACATCTCATTATGTACATCTTTTGCCATTAGGTTTACGAAACTGGTTAGCTCATTAGCTATTGCAAATATCTGGAGGTTGAAGTCTTGTTGATTAAGTGCGCTCAATGCTGCCAATGCACACGTGCGAGACAAAATCCCCGAATCCTTTTCTCTTAATCTTTATCTCTGAAAGTCAAGGACTGTCGGTTTATAATTCTCTAGAAAGTATTCCGGAGATTTGACGAAAAATGGAAAATTAATTGAGAAATTTAGGCTTATGAAATTACAGAGCAACGGCCTTTACTTCACGAAATTAATGATCGTTTCTGGATATATGGAAATCAAATATACTCTGTCAGTCAAGTGTAGGCACACATATACATACGCTGCACGCGCATAAAACTCAAACTCAAATATGCGCAAAGCCACATTTTTCCTCGCTTACACGGCACCCAGTCTTCCTATCTTGTGCCTGCCCTCCCCCCCCCCCCTCTCTCTCTCTGTTGTGTGGTGTAGTGCAGGTCAGCAATATTACTGACCTCCGTCAAATCCTGCACTGCCAGTGGATGGTAACTCCGGACATTCCTTACACACAGGGGGTAATTTAGAAGCAGTCTGTCACACCAAGAATAAACATTGAAACAAATGTAGTTATACTAAATTATTATTATTATCATTATTATTACTTTCTGTCTGCCTGTCAGTCTGTCTGTCTGTCTGTCTGTCTGTCTGTCTGTCTGTCTGTCTGTCTGTCTGTCTGTCTGTCTGTCTGTCTGTCTGTCCGTCTCTCTCGGACGCATCATAAATCAGCTCATAAGACTCATAAACTTTCTTCATAACAACATCTGCCGATCCCGATACTTGAGGGAAAGTCGAGGTGGGCTGGACCCTCACCTGGGTATTTGCCAAGAGGGACCCTCGCAGCTGGTCATGAAGAGTAGATACGCTCACCGCGGCATTTGCCCCTCTGACTGATTGTCTGTGTGACATCAGAGGGGCCTCAAGCGAGAGTCAAAACTGTCTCGACTTACGATAAGCTTTACAAGAGCAAGGGGAATACCATAACCGACCGGGGTGCAGGAAGGGCCAATGTACTGATCTTGGACCCTTTTGTCATGACCTCGCTGCCAGTTTTATTCAGTTTAATGAGATTTGAGAAGACAGGCTCATACACATGGCCCTGTCTGATTCAGAGCTTTCCAGAATCTATAGTAATCGGTAAGCATAACCTCACTATCCCGGTGGCAGTGGCTGGCAGTTTCAACCTAAAGAGGCATGCACTGATAGAGGTAGTGCAACAATGTGTGTCTAATGCACCACAACGCTTGCAACAATGTTCACCATAACCAATGGTGAGCGCAGTGATAACCTAGTCTTAATTTGTGAAATACCATTTGGCTTCTGTTAAGTTCACATCCTCTCTATATCGTATCCATTGGATTCATGTTCTCCCAACCTATTAGCAAGTTCATTTCCCTAAAGGTTAATGTGAGCGAGAACCATTTAACAATAATGTGCCTCAACCCGGCCAAAATTCCTGTACCTTAGTATAGAGGTCAGGAGATGTGTATTAATACAGGGCAGGGTTTGCTGTAGGTTGCCGTGGAATCGGCATGTATGGCATTTTCCTCCCTCTTGGATATGATAAGATCGACTAACCCAGCATCTAAGCATGTAATATTTCCCAGAGGAGCAACAGTCTCTGACTTAAACGATGCAGTGGGTACTAATTTTTGCCAATTCACGACCAAAGTCTCGGCCGTACGACGGGGTATGGCTGGGATGATTTCATGCCCTTCGCTAATAATAGCCAAGAGTGCCTGCATATGGACGCTAAGGTTTTCTGTCCATCTGAGGGTTTCTGACTATATCCTGCAAAATCATTTTCTATTTGCTTCCTGAAACTGGATGTGACAGTAATCATGATGACAGAATCTCAGCCTGCGATTTTAACAATAAAGCTTTACTGTGGAAGTGTATGAAAGATTCTGTTCTATATAATTAAATTCTAACAATAAATGCGTAAAAGAAGAATCTATGTTATTTACAGAAGAAATGTAATGTTTTATGACCTCATTATAGAATATGTATTTTTCCATGAATATGTGCTGTCGCTCTCTCTCTGTTGCCACAATTATTGATCCCTCCACTCCCCCCTCTTCTCCTTTGTTGCTTTTCCTCTTACAATTACTCCTATTATTGCTATTGCTACTACACCAACAACTACAACTGCTTTAAGTTAAACTAAGAATTGTAATTATTAATATCGATAATATAAGTTACAAGAATGCCGATAAGTGCGAGTAAAGT
>NC_061827.1:23111026-23113526 GCF_019202785.1 Penaeus chinensis | reverse complement strand
AATTCTAACATTTACCTTATATTTTCCAAAATACAAAATCCTTGGACAATTTAGGAAAGGCGAATTCCGTACTCACAAATAAGTCTCAGAGAACGTAATTGAATTCAAAGTTAAGTCAGACACGTTGCTAGGGAAGCTTTTAGAGAAACTTCTGAATGAACCGAGGGAAAGACTGATCTGTCTACTGATGAGCTTCATAAAGCCATGGATGAGATAAGCTGCATTTGCAGAAAATACAACAGCTTCTGTTTACCGAAAAAAACGAAAATAAAAATGACATGGGCGAAATAGCGATATCATCCAGTGGAAAGATTTCGCAATTACAGAATATCAGTTTAACTTATCTGATTTAACTGTCATCAGCAAGGGAAACATGACAGTGGTGGCATGTTTGTTTATTTCAATGCAATAAAACTTCAAAATAATAATTTACTATTAACAAGACTAAACGTTATTACATACAGTGCCTGTGATTTTCAATTTCGCATAAATAATAAATTTCAAACATCAGAAATAAAGTTACGGCATCGGATTCTACAAAGCACTTCGTATTTCACAGATATTTATTTTCCGTGAGAAGCACGTGTTTAAATGGGAATGTAACAAAAGAAAAACAAATTTACGAGTTATGAAATGATGGAATTTAATATAAGAAGAGAAAGAATAATGCAAATATTATCAAAGAAATTGGAAGAAAGCAGGATAGACTTATTGTTGCACAGTCATCAGACAGCAGTGAACCAAGTAGAAACCGAAAATAAGTCCAATAGGACGAATTAGCTACGCAGCGCTCAGAGCCACGGAACACCTCTTCACGGACGAAGGCGAGGACTCACTTGGATCCAGCACATTTATTTCCAAAAAGGCTGAATGACAATATCTGATGACTAATGCAATTGTCATTTTCTCTTACACGGATGGAAACATCGATTTCAAGTTTGTTATGCAGTTTATTAAATCTCAGTATTTTTCACTAATCGGCGAGGTTTCCACCTAATTCAGTCTCAGTGAATATTGCGTTTAGAAAACTGTAGCTTCCGAGAACGATTTTCTTTAGAAAGCGCAGTATCGTTGGCATTTGGACATTTCTATATATTTGGCCCTATTATTAACACATTGTTATGATCAGCTAACCGTTGGCAAAGTTTTTTCCAAGTTGACAGCCATGGTCGAATTGGATTTCCCGGGCCAGACGCACCGCTTGCAGCGTGCGCCGAGATCTCCTGGAGTAACTAGTGCTATCCATAATACAGCGTACATGGCTTTGTCCAATAATAATTGGAGAAAACTTATGTTACAAGTGTTATTTTAATTATATGATATATACGTGGAAAAGGAAAGAAGGAATAGTAAACGATATTCTCTCGGTACCGTACTTTGCGCCGGAACTGAGGACCCCCCCCCCCCCTCCTCTTTTCGCTTACCTTCCTCTGCACGTCCTGCTGCTATCGCCCGAGGGGGAGAAAGATTGTATAATGGGCTTATGAGGGGAGAAGACGTGTACTGCGCGCTGCCCAGAAAATGTGACTTGTAAGCACGCACACACACACACACACACACACACACACACACACACACACACACACACACACACACACACACACACACACAAACACGCACGCACGCACGCACGCAAGCAAGCAAGCAAGCACACACACACACATACAAGTAATATATGTTAAATATATACTCTTGTCTTTATACCATTTATATGTTTAACATGTGATGTAAAGAATGTATATTTGCCAGGTGTTTTTTAAAACCGAGTAAACGATTTTTCCTTCTTTGTAACGTACCTACTAGGTGTTAAGTAAATACAAACCATATCATTTTCAAGTTAATTAAGAAACCCAGGGCTGACCAGCACCTGGAGAAGGAGAGCCAATGGATATCAGGAGTTAAAGCTGAGAATGCGTGATCGAGGCGTGTCGTGAGGGACGCAGGACGTGGTGACAGGTGCCACTCAGGAGGACAGGATGCCAATAAGGATGTCGTTAAGGACGTTGCAGTTTCGCAGGTTTGGTAGCGAGGAAGAAGAGGGAAAGAGGAGAAGAAGAAGTGTAGAAAGAGAAATGGAGAAGAAGGCGGGGGGGGGGGGGGGGGGGGGGGGGGGGAGGAGAAGAAGAAAAAAAGAAAGAAAAGAAAATTGCACGGAGGAACCACGAACAACTTTTACAGAGGGAGAACGAGAGCCGCGCGAGGCCACGCCAGGGGCCCCGATCAGCTGCCTAGACGAGCGCGAACGACAATGACGGAAATAAAGGCTACCGAACGATACCATTCACGGTAGTTGTTGCGAGGCCTTATGGCTAGTTTTGGAGATTCGATTGGGCAAAAGAGGAGAGCTACCAGGAAAGGGATTCAATATTGGGCAAAAAGCAAAGAAAAAATCTGTAAGAATTAGCCTTGCAGTTTTCCTAATACTAGAAAGGTAATTACAGCCTCAGTTATTTGTTGTTTTTTCATCAGAAATACATGACTGTGCATGCAGTATTATATA
>NC_061827.1:23101026-23103526 GCF_019202785.1 Penaeus chinensis | reverse complement strand
GGCACACCAGCTTGTGGGCCATGTACCAACTCCTGCCCCTCGGCCACCCTGGGGTTAATGGGCGGCTTGGGGGAGGTGGGCCTTGATGAAGCCCGAGGCTTAACCTCAGATGAGCTATCCAGTTAAGCGGTTGAAACATCTGGTCCTTGCGGCAGGACGAGCGGTTACTTCTGCTATTGGGTGAATTAGAGTTGTTGGGAGTTGAGGTGGCTGCCCTCTCGGAGGTGAGAAGATCTGGCAGCGGCACGATCAGTATGGGTGGGTACATCTACTACTTGTCGGGCCGTGGCGATGGTCATCATATCCAGGGAGTAGACATAGCCGACTTCAACCTTCGGTAGTGTATTATGGCAATGAGACTGGAGCATGCTTTGGCTTCGTTTTCTTATTACCGATGTTTGCAAACTCGATGTGAAAGAAGTAATCTATGCCCTACTCACATCTGTGGCAGACAGTGGCCCCCAGCGAGACATTTGCATTGTTCTGGGCGACTTCAATGCAGTATCCGGCTCGCTGTCGAGATGTCTGTTGGCCCCCATGGCTCAGGAGCTGATCCCAGTAGTGAGAACAACCTCTTTCTCTGGAACTGTGCTAGCCAGGGAAATCGACCACATTCTTCTCAGCACTTCTTCAGAATTGCGGTGTTTACTGGAGTGCTGAGTTCTGTGGCACTGACCACAGGCTGGTAGTGGCTACCATACGGGTACACTTCAAAACTCCTCATCCCTCTAGTGACCACTCTAGGGTGTTTCACTTGGACTGACTGAGGGAGTAGGAATGTACTGTAGGTTCGCAGTCTGTGATCAATTCACAGAATTTGAAAACCTGACGGACCCATTTGCTTTGTGGCAATCCTTAAAGCGTAAAACACTCAAAGTAGCGCAGGAGTCCATTGGCGTACACCCAAGGTCAAGGCAGGATTTCACTGGAGGCCACTGAAGCATGTTACATGGCTTGGCTGAATGGCAGTCAGGACTTGCATCACTCCTTGAGACATACAGCTTGGACACTGCTGAGAAGGGACAAGAAATAGTTCATCAGAAATCTTGGTGAGGAGGTTGAAGGCCATTTCTTGGTAAATGACCTTCACTGTGCCTACCAAGCCCTGAGACTGCTGAACTCTAAGCCCTCCTCGCAGATGACTGCAATTGGGCTGAGTATTTTGAACAGCTGTACCAAGTAGACCCTCCAACAGTTAGCTTGGATGCAAGTGGTGTCACAATACCTGTGCCAGACCCACCCATCAGCGAGAAACCTCTTACCCAAACTGAGGTTAGGATGGCGATTTCTAAGCTGAAGAGTGGAAAAGCCGCATATGTGGCATCCCTACTAAACTTCTAAAGGCTGGGGATGAACCTATGGCACGGGGCTTGCATACAGTCTTGACTGCCATCTGGCAGTCTGGTTCTTTTCCCCCTGAACTGTTGAGGGGCATGGTCATCCCTCTCTTGAAGGGGAAAGGGGATTGTTGGGACTGTAGCAACTACCGAGGCATCACACTGCTCAGTATACCGAGTTTTCACCCACATTCTTCTGAAACAGATCTGCAACCACCTACTAAGGCACGAGAACTGGAGCTTTCTGGATTCACTCCACAATAGACTATGTCCTAGCGCTTCGAGTAATTATAAAACGCCATTATGAGTTCCGTCCTGGGTTGCTTGCAGCCTACATCGACCTCAAAAAGGTGTCTAACCCAGTGCATCGAGAGTCGCTATGGGAGATTCTGACTTATGGAAAATCCGACATGGATTATTGGCCTAATAGCAAGCCTACATACCGGTACTGAAAGTGCTGTAAAGTTTGTTGGGGCCTGTCGAACTTCTAACCTGTTAATTCCGAGGTGAGGTAAGGCTATGCCCTTGCACCAACACTTTTCAACAACGGACTGGATAATGGGCATAGCTACTATCCAAAGTCAGCGTGGAGCAACACTGGGCAATATCAAGGTCTCAGACCTTGTCTTTGCCGATGATGTTGTTATCCTATCTGAGTTTCTAGAGTCACTAGTGGCGGCTGTCAGACCAATCAGTAGACGGATTGGTGTGTGTGTGGGGGGGGGGGGGGTATAAACAACGTCCGGAAGGTGGTGTCCCTGGCTGCACATAGGCTGCGTCATCCCACCGGTCCCACCAGATGTAAGCGTAAGAGAGATGTTGGGAGCACCGCTGTCCCCAGATGTAATGAGTGACCACCGAAAGCCTCCAGATGTAAGCGTAAGAGAAATGTTCTAGGGCGGTCAATGAAAGGGGTCTTAGCTTGCTAGTTTATTTGTGAAGGTAGATATGAGACCCCCCAAGAGACCCTTGTGTCCCCGGGTGGAGGACGAGGTGGTGAAGCTGGTCCTGTGTGGCTTGGCCTGTCTGCCGTGTCTCCCTCTCTTCGTCTTACGAACGTGCCCTTTTATGCGGCGGTTCCCTACGAGGGCGGATGTTTATTCCTGTTCGAAAAGAGAAAGCCAGGCAGCACCTGCGTCCTGCCCAAGGAGAAAGGCAGCTGC
>NC_061827.1:23081026-23086026 GCF_019202785.1 Penaeus chinensis | reverse complement strand
CACCCTGGCTGTATGAGACAGCCAGGAGTTGTTTGCAACGAGCTCGTTGTCTTGTTCGAGGCATCTGACTAATTTTTGTCTTAGGCTTGTGTTCCTGGGAGCCTGGATGACCTTTGACAGAAATTGTGTTGCCGTTAGATCGATTCGTGAGTCCAGGGGGAGAAGGTTTGCCTCCATCAGGAGGTTGAGGACCTTCGTCCACCTCGGGGCACCCAGAATGATCCTGGCAGCTTCATTTTGGACTGTTTCTAATTTGTCTGTGTGCTTTTTCTTTGCAGCAATTAGAGCGACTGAGGCATAGTCCACAATGGGCCGGACAGCATGTACATAGAATGATCTTAGTACTTTGTGTCTGGCCCCTATGCGTCTCCCAGTCATTGCTCTCATGACAGACAGTCTTGCTTTGGTTCGGTCAACCAGGTACTGGACCTCCTTATGGAAGGAGAGGGTCCGGTCTATCCTTACCCCAAGGTATAGGTAGTCCTTGACCCATTCTAATTCCACTCCCTGGATTTTCAGTCTTGTGCCTCGAACTCTCTGTCTTAAAGCCATGGCTTTGGATTTGGCAGCAGAGATCTTTAGTCCCGTCCTACAACACTCCTCTGACACGAGGTCCAGACAACGCTGGGCTTTATTCTGGCTGCGTGGTCCAGTGGAGGTGATAGCGAGATCGTCTGCATACGAGATGATCTGGCACCCCACTGGGAGGTTTATGTTGAGGATACAGGACATTAAAGTGTTGAATAGGGCTGGACTGAGAACCCCACCCTGTGGCGTTCCATTTTCGGGCGGCATGTGCTGCGATAGGTGGCCCTGGAATTTGACATTGGCAGTCCTGTTCCTGAAGTAGTCACCTATCCAAGCCAAGAGCTTTCCTCTGATTCCCTTCTGGATCAGGCTTTCCTGAATGGCAAGCGGACTTGCCAGTTCAAAAGCCTTCTCCAGGTCAAGGAATACCACCACAGCTGGGCCCTTGCTGATTGTGCTTAAGAGCGTGGCTAAGCTGTGTGCTGTGCCCATGCCCCTTGTGAACCCGTGCAGGTGTTCGTGCGGGGGTCCCGTTTTCCATTGAAGCCGGTTTAGTACCATCCTCTCAGCCGTCTTGGCCAGGCAGCTGAGCAGAGAGATGGGGCGGTACTTCCCCGGCTCCTTTGGTTTTGGGACGGGAACTATGGTAGCCCTCTTCCAACTCTGGGGTAGAGTGGAAGTTTCCCAGGACTTGTTGATGAGTTGCAAGAGTGCACGCTCACCTGCTAGTCCTAGGTGGGTGATAATGGGGTACGAGATCCCATCAGAGCCCGGGGCTGTGTTGGAACTGGTTTTATAGGCTTTCCTTAGTTCCCTCAGAGAAAAGATAACGTCTGAGTTATCGGGTTCGGCTGCCCTTTCTCTGATCTGAGCGTGTCTGTCTGGCTGTAGACGCTCTTGTCTTGCCCTCAGCTCGGCTGGCAGACTGTTGCTGCTCGTTCTCGCAGAGAACTCGTGCGCCAGTCTGTTAGCCTCTGCTTGGGGGTCGTGATGGGTGCACCTCGGGGCTGAGCGGCTGGTAGCTCGCTTGACCCGTTGCCACAGCTCTGAAAGGGTGGTTTGGTGGTCGAAGGACTCACACCATTCCAGCCACTTTTCCTGCCTGACTCTGTTGGCAGTTTCCTTGGCATCCGTGACAGCTTCCCTTAGGAGGGATAGGTTGTCAGGGGTTCTTTGCCTTCGGAATAGTTTTCGGCACATGTTCACCCTGTGGTTGACCTCCCTGATCTCGTCATTGAAGTACCAGACGTCTTTGTGACTTCTGGACCCAGGCCGAGTTTTGGGTATGGTCTGTGAGGCTGCTTCATTAATGGCGTTTAGCAGGCTGGCTTCGAGCACTTCCACATTTTCGCTTTGTGGGGGATTGTTGCATCTCAGACAGAGGGCCAAGGCGTTTTGAAACGCCTGCCAGTTGGCCTTGTCTGTTTTCCATCTTGGATTTGGTCTTAGGATTTCGGCTGGGCCAGCATCCATGAGGGTAGTTATAGTGCCGTAATGGTCACTTGTGACGGTCTCATCGACACACCAGCCAATCCTCCCCACCAGAGTCGCAGTGGCCAGGGTGAGGTCTAGGACCCCTCCTCTGACATGCGTTGGCTCTTGGGTGTTGAGGAGAGCGATCTCAGGGAATGTCTCTAGCACGTCGGCTATGTGATAGCCGGCCGCATCCGGTGCCCGGCAGGGAGCCAGGATGGGGTGGTGTGCATTGAAGTCTCCCCCTATGATCACTCGGTCGTGTGCAGCAGAAGCACAGACCTGGCTGATGTCTAAGCTTTTACAGCGTGGCCGGCTGTACACATTGTACAGTTTGAGGGGCCCCCCGGCCAGGTGAACCTCGACGGCAAGGGATTCAACATCATCTCCACAGTGCGATGCATCGGCTATTGCGGAGCAGGGGATTGTTGCTCTCACAAGGGTGATCAAGCCTCTCTTGCCAGGTGTTCGTGGCAGTGTGAAGGCATGGTACCCTGAGAAGCGAACAGTGTCCACTGTTAATGTCTCCTGGAGCATGACAATGTCAATGTTCCTTGATCGCACTACTGCTTGGAGAAAAGCGTTCTTTGCAGAGAAGCTATTGATGTTCCACTGTAGGATGCTTAGATGGTGTGTCATGATGTTACTCAGTGATAGTTACATCAGAGACATCGTCGGAGTCTGACAACTCCATTGCGAGGTCCTCGCTAGTTGAGGGCTCCTCGTCTGTTGTCAGGCTATCCTTGGGTCCACTGGGGGGTGGAGAGCCTTTGGTAGCTCTGACTTTGGTTGGTTCGGCTTTTCTCTCAGGCTTTTTCTTGGCTGGCCTTGCTGGCCTTGCCTGGGCAAGGTCAGCGTGATCTGGCTCTGGCTGCACAGATTCAGCCTGTTTTGGCTCTGCCTGTGAAGGCATGGCCTGGTTTGGAGTGGGGAGGGGAGTCTCGTCCTTGGGTGAGGGTGAGGCTGGTTTTTCTCTAGTCAGCTTTCTTCCCTTCAGGGCTGCGACAGTCTGGGTCATTGCCGTCATGGCGACCGAAACTGCCTTCTCGGCCTCCTCACTCGACCTCCCCAGGGCTGTTGCTACTGCTGTGACAACAGCAGTTAACAGGAGAGTCATATCGTCCTCGTCAAAGAGGAGATGATCATCTGTTGGGGAGGTTTTTGTGGTGCTCTTAGAAACTTTTTTCTTTAGTTTCTTTTTCTGCACCTTTGGCATTGTCGGAAACTCCTTTTTGTTGGAGACATCCGGTGTCGGCTGGGGGGCGGCTTCCTTCCTCTTAGGAGGTCGGGGGGCCTTTTCGCTTTTGTTCCTTCCCCAGACATGGGTGCCCGGTGGGGCAGGAACAAAGTCTGATCGGTTTTGAGCAACCTCTTGTCGCCTGAGGGCCGCCTTTTTCCTGACAGAGCAAGTCAGGCTCCAGGCATGATGCTTCTTGGCACAGTTGGGACATTTGGCTGTTGTGTCCCTCTTTTCCTCTTTGTATGCCTTGAGGCATACCTCTGTGTTGTGTGCCTTGCTACAGACACCACATTTAGGCTTGGCTGTACAGTTAGCCTTGTGATGACCGTATTTCTGGCACTTGAAACACCGAAGTGGTTCTGGCACATACGTTCGAAGGTTGTAGGTGCCCCAGTTACCCAGATCAAGGGTAGTGGTTGGGGCACCTTTCATGGTCACCAGGACTTGCCTGGTTGGGGTCTTCCCCTTCGACATTCGGGAAGCCTGCACGACCTGTGGGTGTGAAGCGATCAGCTCCACATCGTACGAGACTGAGAAGCCAAGTAGCACCATCTTGGTTCTCTTTTCCTCGGGAATTAGTGGGGAAAGACTCACTTTTCTCCCATCAGTTAGCTCCTTCGTTTCCCGGAGGAAATTTAAGGTAGCTTGATCTTTGGGCATTATGATCATGCCCTGATCTCGGGCGACCCGGATCGACAACCGGATTTTCCGTTGCAACTCCAATGCCCTGACCAATTGGTAGGCATTGTCGAAGCCTTCGGGTTTAGCTGGCACTTTGAACTGGGTGAAGCGTTTAGGGGGTCCCGACTCTTCATCAGAGTCGGTATCCGGCCTCGGACGCTTCGGCCCGCCCTTTCGGCTTTCGGGCTTGTTTGAGGAGGCAGGAGCTGATGCGGCTGGTTCAGCCTGCTCTCCCCTCTCAGTCGGGGAGGCCGTCTGTGAACTCAGGGGCCTCCCTGGCTTAGCTGCTGGCCTGGAGAGGCCAGCTCGCGAGTCAAGATCTTTGACTATTCGGTGGACAGACCCATTGGCTTCGGTCTTGTCCACCTTAGCAGCAGGGGTGACAGTGTCATCCTGTGCTTGGGGCTTTCTTTTGCCACCGGAAGGCGCATATGCCTTCATGGTGACTACCGTGGTCTGGGCCTTGCGCGGTTCGTCAACTGTAAGTTCAGTCTGTGGGGGGTGTTTGATTGTTTTTTCCATGAATTGGTAAGTGCTTCATCCTCTCACGCCCCCACCCACCACGGAGTCCAACAAGGGGAAGCTGAGTGTCAGAACCAGTGTCTAACAGCAACAGGAGTGATGAGAGGATATACGCAGCCAATAGCCATTGTGACGGCACTCACGGACCATTGTGAGTGCCAATGGCGGCTTGACTGCTTGACCCTAGCCTCCCGGGGGAGACCAGCCGATTGACCGTGACCGGGCCGGGATCAGGCCGCCTGTCTTGCTGGAATAGAGGACCAAAGAGGCGTGTTGCTAGCCGCAGGGCGTACTCGTTCACGGCATCGCTCAACCTCCAGGACTCCCGTCTCCACAGCGCACAAGGCTGCCACGCACGGCAAACGCGTGGGTAGGTGTAAACCCCTGGGGAGAGACCAGAGGGGATGCCCTTCCACCTACGAGACATCATTGTTTGGAGCCTTTTTGCTCAGCCCTCTGAGGCAGCCACCCAAAGGTTGCTTCACCGCAGTGAGGGAAGAGGAGTCTTGCACTTTTACCAGGCAGTTCCTTTCATCCCTCTGAAGCAACCACCCAA
>NC_061827.1:23051026-23061026 GCF_019202785.1 Penaeus chinensis | reverse complement strand
AGAAGAAGAAGAAGAAAAAGAAGAGAGAGAGAGAGATTGACAGTATATTGACACAAGTACACATATGTATACATATATATATTCGTATGTATGTATGTATGTATGTTTGTTTGTACATATATGTGTGTGTGTATATACATACATACGCACACAAAAACACACACGCGCGCATATGTATATGTATATATATGTATATATATATATATATGAATATATATACATATATGTATATATATGAATATATGTTTATATATATTCATAGATATATGATAAAAAAAATAGATATAAAAAAAATGTATGTATGTATATATGTAGACACACACACACACACACACACAAGTGGGCAAAAAATCGCATCGATGTAGGTAGACCTCATAAGCGTATAAATGTCAGATCCAGGGATTTGGTTTGTCACTGAACTGAAGATTATCAGCGGCTGCCGATATTAGCTTGGCGATGGGATTACGCAATAACAGGGTTAAAGGACTGCCGGTTGACATTCCCTTGGGCGGCGAAGTGTCGATGGCGGATGATAAGTAGATTGTCTCCTATTGGATGCTAAGGTACGCGCGAAGTGTGTGTATATGTGTGTGTATATATATATATATTTATATATATTTATATATATATATATATATATATATATATATATATATGTGTGTGTGTGTGTGTGTGTGTGTGTGTGTGTGTGTGTGTGTGTGTGTGTATGTGTGTGTGTGTGTGTGTGTGTGTGTGTGTGCATTTATATATATCCATATAGCTATATACCTTTTTGTATGTATACATAACATTTTCATATGTATACATACACACACACACACACACACACACACACACACACACACACACACACACACACACACACACACACACACACACACACACATACACACACACGGTGATGGACATCGATATACATCAATACTTGATAATTGGCTAAAACGATACCTATACATCAAATCTTCGTTTATGGCACTCACTGATATAATAAAGTCTTAAAAGAGAGAGAGAGAGAGATAGGTAGATAGATAGATAGATAGATAGATAGATAGATAGAGAGAGAGAGAGAGAGAGAGAGAGAGAGAGAGAGAGAGAGAGAGAGAGAGAGATGGAAAGACAGACCGACAGAAAACCAGATAGGCACACAGAGAGAAAGAGTTAAAGAAAGAAAGTGAGGGCAGGAGGGAGATAAGGGGAAAAGAGAAAGAGAAAGTCTGAGATGTATCATCTAAATTTATCTGTAAAATGATTTTTTTTTTAAGGAAAAATCTGAAATAAAAAAATGCACGAATTATCATTAATAACAGATGGCCACACACTGCATGTATGAACTAGTTCCTAAACATCCCTTAAGTAACTAAGAACAGGACATTTTGAATCGTACCATACTTTACTTTCTGCAGCACAAGGAACGCCTAAAGAACGAATAATAATCACAAATAAGAACTGAATTAAAGAGAAAACAGATATCCATATGTATAACTTTAATTTCAAAATGGTTATGTAACTATATCGATGTGATTTTTTTCGAAAAAAAATTGAGATACCGATAAAAACGATATTGTTATTGAGCAGCCAAAGCGATAACGGTACCAATGCAAACGTACCGATCGATATGTATCGCGATACACTCGGTCATATACATATATATATATATATATATATATATATATATATATATATATATATATATATATGTATGTATACATATATATATATATAATGTATATATATTAAATATATATATATAATGTATATATATTAAAGTGAGTTGCGCAACGCCAAATTCCATCACCGAAGCCAAAAGCTAAAGTTCCAAGAGTGGTCACTTGAGGAAAACATACAACTGGCCGTTACAGAGTGTAATACATTAAGCCGTGACAATGGGAGCAGTAAAAGCTTCCGAGGTCTTCCAGTCGCGAAACCGTGTACCACTCAACAGAAGTTCGTTCCTCTTTGACCACTATTTCCGTATTACTCGCTGTTTCTATGGTTTTCGGGCCTGGCGAAAGATTCCTTATTTCTTGGGATTGTTCTCTCACATTTTTCCCATTTGGAATTGAAGCCCATGGTGTTTAAAAGCACTTTTTCTTCTTTTTGTGTTCCTTCTCCTTATTAATATGTTTTGTTATTGTTATTATTGTTATAGTTGTTATCAGTACTATTAATATATTCATTATTTTTATTATTAATTATTATCATTATCATTATCATCATTATTATTATTATTATTATTATTATTATTATTATTATTATTATCATTATTATTATTATTGTTATTATTATTATTATTAACATCTTCATCACTGTCATTATTATTATTGTAGTTATTACTATTGTTGCATTCTTTATCATGATCATTAACATTATCATTATTATCAGTATTGTTATTATTATATCTTTATTATCATTAGCAGTATTAGTAGTAATAGTATTTCATTATTATCATTACAATTCTTTTCTTCATCATATTCATCATTATCATTAAAATCATTATTATTTCTTTTTATTATCATTATCATCATTATTGTTATTATTAGCATTATTATTGTTGTTGTTGTTTTTGTTATTGTCAGCATCATTATTATTATTATCGTTATTATCATTACTATTATCATTAATATTACCATGACTACCATTAATATTATTATCATCACTATAGTTATTCCTTTCATTATTGTTACCATCATCATCATTATCTTTTATTTTTATCATAATGAATATCATTATCATTATCATTATTATTATCATCACTACCATTATTATTAATTCTTTATACACAGGCATAATATAATGGCTCCTTCTACACCGAATAATTTCCATTGGGGAACCATGACCAGAGTTCCCTATGTATGCCTAAGGTTTCAAGCATTTTCCTCGATATCCTTGCTGTTCCGAATAATGCTGTATTTTGTGATAACTCTATTCTTACTAGGATTCCCAAATTCTCCAACCACTTTTCGATAATCTTTGTCACACATCCCAGCGCACCAAAAATTAACGGAACGACATCAACTTTCCGTAAACCCCACAACCTAGCAATTTCTCTTTTTATTTATTTATTTATTACTTTTTATTTTTTCATTTTTTTTATTTTTTTTATTTTTTTTTTTTGTGTGTGTGTGTGTGTGTGTGTGTGTGTGTGTGTGTGTGTGTGTGTGTGTGTATCTGTTGCCATGCATTTCTTCTCCCTTTTCTCAACTACAATAGTGTCAGGGCGTCTTGCTTCGATTATGTGGTCACGCTGAATACCTACATCCCACAACACCTCTTATTCACTTACACTTTGCGGGGATGATCACAAAGCTTCCTATGTACAATCCGGGCAATGTTGCCATGCCGTCTTCTTATATTCGTAAACAATATGTCCAACGCTTTCTCCTCTTTTCACCACACTTTCTGCCTAACGGGGAGTTGGCTGTCCGGTCAATATTATACTTGACATAATTCGTCCTCAGTGCCTGCTCCCGGGCTGCACATAGCGCTCCCGTGCCCTCCTTCTGGTCCGATTTCCTAAACCATTTCCAAGGTCTCTTTCTGTTTGTTGTGTCTGGCATTTCTCTTAAAAAGTGGCTATACATTCTCTTCTCCTTCCACTGCCTTAAGTTCCCGTTCCATAGATTTCTTAAATTTAACCTTGTTTTTTTGTGCTTTCAGTTTCAATTACACCTGTATTTTTTTACATCTGCTATTAACTTTTCATTTGAATTCTTTACATACCACCCTACCAATCTTTCTACACTCCTCGCAACATAAATCCTTTTAACATCACTTTTTGCGTGTAATGCCCCATGGATAGTCATAGTCTTTCTCGTCTTTCTAACTCTTTCAGCTATTTAGGTAACCATTTTATTATTCCTGTACAATACCTTAGCACTGGAGACATGCCATATATTAATACCATAGATATTATTTTGTCATAAAGTTACGATTTTTACTATAATTTTAACCTTCTCTTATATTCGCTTGTGAATATGTCCTTCATCTTCTGTTAGTTGATTTTATCCACTTCTTTTACTTCTAAATGATTATAATAATTTTCATCTACCTCTTTCATTACATGTCCATGTGGAAATGTCGCTTTCATGGTCTTCCCATTTCTTATCATCAAAACTCCACATTTCTTCACTCCAAACTTCATTCCAATATCCTGGCCAAAGGTATGTCCAATTTGAACAAGAGAATCTATTTGCTCATGTGTTTTCCCAAATAATTTGAGATGGTCCATGAACAGAAGAGGGTTGATTTTAATCTCTCCATGGCCCCATTCATACCCAGTTCTTGTTCCTCTCAAAACCAGTGTTAGGGGTGTACCATACATAACACGACTAGTAGAGGAGAAAGGATGTTTCCTTGAAAAAATCCTCTCCTGATTTGCTCATCTCCTAACCGTTCTCCCGAAAATATCGTTTCTGTCTTCCATATCTTCATGCTATCTACCGAGGAAATTTTGAACGTTTGCTACAACTCCAAATACCTTTCGACATTCCACTATCCAACCATGAGGCACCATGCCATATGCCTTCCTGCAATCAATCCAGGCCATTGCAAGGTTGGTATGTCTTATCTTGCCGTTTCTGAAGACAACTTTGTCTATTACGACTTGGCCCTTAGTTCCTTTACTTCCTTTACAGCATCCCTTATGTTCCTCTGTTAATAAGTATCCATATAGAGTTTTGTGTAATTACACCTGTCATTAATTTCCACATTGAAGGAAAGCAGGATATTGGTCTGAAATAATCAATTGCATTCCCCTTACCTGGATTATTTTTTTGTCATAATATGGTTTTGTTATATGTCACCTGTTCTGGTACTGTTTCCCTACCGTGTAATATGTTGCTGAGTTGAGTTGCTATTCTGCTATGCATAGTATTTAATCCAGTATCCCTGTACACCTTCTCTGCCTGGGGTTTTCCAATTTTGGATTTTTTTTACATAGTTTCCATGATAATGATTATGTCCTGACTGTTGTAGGTTCTCCCCCTTTTGAATTTTCCTATCCATTACGCATTCAGGTTGTGCTTATTTTCCATGCCTCATATGCCACTCCAACATCTGGTTTTCCTCTGCATCTGATGAATATTTCCCTGCCCTAGAATGGCCACTCAGTTCTTGGTACAGCCTTTTCTGGTCAGTTTGAAACAACCTTTTGTCTGTACTGCTTTGTTTTCTGTCCATGTCACTTTATCTTGACCGCCCTTGCCTGTAGCCTTTGTTTCAATTCTTCAATGATCGTTGGCATACCTTTTTTCCGTATACTGTATCAATGTTCCAACTCTTTATATTGGACGTTTCTCTTTATTTCACGCTTTATATCACCTATTCTGTCATTTTCCCGATGGTTAATTTCTTTAGGCCCTGTTCTTTTGCAACATAAATACTATAATAAATGTATTCATTCATTAACTCTCATTAATTCCTTAATTTTATCTATGATTACTCTTTCTTCTGTTGTTACCTCAGCATCAATATGTAGGCCTATCTCTTCAACTGCACCTACAATCTCTCCTTCCTCCTGTACACTCGTCAGCTATAATTTCCACTCTTCCATCTACAGATCCTTCACCATCATTCACTTCAATGTCTTCTTCCAGCACAATTTTTCTTTTGATACTCTTTCTCTTTCTTATCGCTCTTCCTTTGTCACACACCCTTTGTTCTCAGACATTCCTCTCTCCACCCACTCTCTAAACATACTATGTCTATACCTTCTTTCTGGTACACCATCACTACCGACTGGTTTACTTCGGTAGTAGCATTCCATGACAACAATGTTCACTAGTTTTGCCCACTTCATTCTAGCAGTAGCTAGGTGACGGCCGGGTCCTCGCTGCTGTGCCATGGGACACCTGCCTGGCGAGACCCTTCACTTGACGATTCGGTCTCATTCCCGCCGTTGTATAATTTACTATTAGTTTGTTTCACTCATATTGAGGGTAGTGCTGATAAGGTAACACGACCACAGGGTGTTTTTATCATGTCACCCTCTCTAGAAGGGTTGCCTCCAAGGCTGAAGAGGCCCTCCTCCCCAGGAGGCAGACTAGACCCCTAGACGCCAACCCGGTATACAAGCCAGGCGTACCGATGAGACACAAGCACACACACACATAAGCATGTGTGTGTGCAATATATTTCGAATCTATAAGAATCCTACTCTAACTCTAACATTATCATTATTGTTATCGTTGATAATATTGCCGTTATTATTACTATAGCTTCTACGACATCAACCACTACTACTACTGCTTCTACTATTACAACTACTATTACTATTACCTATTCTAACTCTATCTATCTATGCGAATCCTATTCTAACTCTAACATTATCATTACTGTTATCATAACTATTATTGCTGTTATTATTACTACTACTACCACGACTACTACTACTACTACTACTACTATTACTACTACTACTGCTAGTACTATTACAACAACTATTACTATTACCTATTCTAACTAACATCATGAATATAATCATCATTATCATCATTATTGTTGTCATTATTGAAGTAGTTAGACTGTCACGACACGACTCTCCGGCGGGGGAGGTTTAGAAGCAAAATAGGTGAAGGGTAAAGAAATAGGGAGGGAGGGGAGGGGGCTTAAAAAGAAAAAGGAGATAGGGAAAAGGAAACAGAGGCGAAATGGAGGAGACTACAAGAGGAAAAGAGGATACGTAGGGAGAAAGAGAGAGGCGGCTCAGAGAAAAAAGGGGGATGGGAGAGGGAGGAAAAAGAATAAGGGAGCGAAGGAGGTGGGGGAGGAAGAGGAGGGAAGGGGGGGGCGGGGGGGACAGATGTAGATACGAGGGGAGGAGTGATTCTAAGAAAGATTTGGGAGTGAGAGCCGGTGGTAGAGCGAGAAAGGGATGGGGAGTGAGAGGTAGTGAGAAAGGGAAAGGGAGAGGGAGGCGAAAGATAGGATATGGCTGAAAGAGGGAGAGAAGAGTACCTTGGGTTATTATCATTATTTTATTATTATTTTGTTTTTGCTCCGTGGAGTTTCCAAGGGTCCCGCTAGTTATTTTCATTGTTGTTGTCATAAAAATGATTATGGCAATGTTATTATTGTTATCCTCAAAAGGATTATAAATATGAAGAAAAAATGCAAAACAAAAAAATCTAAATAATTAAAATTTCCCATCGAGGTGTAGTAGTTGGCATAGTGCATTTTTCCTTTAAACTCGAATAAACAACGAGAATAAGGAACGTTTTAATGTCCAAGCACGTCTGTGTTTACATAACAATAACCATCTTGAAACTTAGAGTAATTGTTTGCCTCTGGAAATACAAACTTTCCTCAACACGGGAAGACGAAGAGAGAAAATGCGTGTGGGGTTGCAGTATCCGTCCTTATAACTCTTTTTCTCTTGGCTCTCTTTTCCCTTTCCTTATTTCTTTTCGGTGTTTTTTCTCTTTGAGTTCCCTTCTCTTGTGTTTTATCTTTCCCTCTCTTCTCTTTCTTTTTCCTGCCCTTTTTTCTATTCATTTTTTTCTCCTCTGTTTCCATCGCCCTTCTATCTATTTTATCTTGTGCCTTTTTGCTTTACTCCCTTTTCCCCATTTCTATGTGTATCTTCCCTTTCCTATTTCTTTCGCTCTTTTTTTTTCTTTGTCTCTCTTTTTAATTTTCCTTTCAAGCTTTTAATTTTGTCCTCCCTTCTCTTTCTTTCTTGTGTCTTTTTTCTTTCTTTTTACTACCTTTCTACTATGTTATAGACAGATACAGAATAATGGTTACAACCCTTGTATTGTACAGCTACAGATATTTTTATTTGTCTATTTACTTATATATTTATTACAGTCTAAAGAACGCCCTGTCTAGTAATTCCTACTTTAAAGGCTAAATCCTCGTGTATTATTATCTTTACCATGCTTAATATTTAGTACTTTAATGTACAAGATTGAGCAATGACAAGAATTTGTTCCATGTTTTTGGGTATCTGGGAACGACATGTCGATGGTAGCAGGCCGCATAACGACGTGGTTCTAGTTCTCCCACTCTTCTCATTAGGCAGTTCGTCCTACTCGTAGTTTCAGTAGCTGCAGGTAGCGGACGTTTAGACACTGGGTATACCGTAGTGTTATAAAATTAGTTGTATCTCTGATCTGATTTTGCTGAATGCTCTTGAAGAAGGTGAAACGGTGTCTTAGCCATACTGAGTCTACTTGTTCTTCCTTGTATTTAATCAAGGCTATTTAGGTGCAGGTTTACATGAATGTCGAGCCAATTTGTGCCTATCTAAAAATTCCTTATGTCGCTTTTTTATTCTGTCATTTAGTACTGCTTTAATTCACTATGACTAACTTCACGGTTGAATTCAAGCTTAGGGATATCTTCCACATCGGCGGTCGCAGTATGCTTCCTTGAGGTACTCCTGCCTTTGTGTTGTGATTGGTCAAGTGTTTTCCACTAAGGATCTCAGGTCTTTAAGGGATGGGTATTGTGTTACACAAAGCAAGCCTATAAATCCATTAAAAGAATTTACTTGTATAGCACACTGTCTAAGCCAGACAAAACATTATTCAGCATTCTCCCCTATGCTTATCCTCTTCCTTGGTGCTACTAGTTTGCCTCGCAGATTTGAGACTCCAATACGTTCAGGATAAACCATTTAATGGGGTGGTGAGGAAAGTCTATGACCAGTATATCCAGTGATGATCCAGATCGCTGTGGTCCTGTTCATCTGTCTGGGGTTATCTTTCGTGTTCTTTTGTCTCATTTTCTCCCTTCTTTTCCTTCTGTCCTTCCCTTCTTGTTTCTCTTTTCTCATTACTCTCCTCGTTCTTCTTTTTTTCTTTTCATTCTCCTTTCTTACATACTTTTTCTTTTCCCCTTGTCTGTTTCTTCTCTTTCTTGTTCTCTTTTTTCTCTCTCCTCTCACTTCCATCTCTCTCTTATCTTTCTTTCCTATGTATCTTTTATCTTTCTTTTTTCTCTCTTTTTAAAACTTTTCTTTCCTTTCATTCTCTTATTTTTTCCTCCCCTATCTCTCTTTGTTTCTCACCTCTTTTTCCCGCCATCCTTCCCTCTGTGTTTTCTCTTCTCTCATTTTTTTATTTCTCCCTTCGGTCTCCCTCTTATACTTTTCCTAACGTCTTTACCTACCCCGTCTTTTCTAAATTTTCTCAAATATTCTCCCTCCCATCCACCCTTTTCTCGGTCTCAACGAACAATCAAGTAAGAGGTATTAACCAAAAATGTTTTCCGGAACGATAATTAATTCCAACCTAAACAAAGTTACGAGATTTGAACGAGTTTGCCACATCTTCCTTTCCTCCGTTTCTCGGACTCCCTCCTTCTCCTTGGTTCAGATCTCGCGAACTTATTTTGCTACAACTTACATTTAACTTAATGACCGTCTTCTACGTACACGAAACAGGCGTCAGGATCTCTTAAATTAGCAGCGCCTCGTTGAGATGGGGTGGAGATGGCGCGAGATCTCGGAGATAGAGAGGAAGCAGACAATAGAGTACCTACTTTTCCCTCTCTAATGGAACGTCCAGGGATAGACGAAATCGCGGGCCCTCGGATAACGGGCTGTAAAACTGCCGCTTTGTTTATAGGTGAAGTAAGAAGACTACCGGCGTAAATAAGAATAACCAAAGGCTATATCGTTTCAACCATGGGCCATATTTTTTTCGGGATTACCTACAGAAGCTTACCGTTGATAACTAAACAAAGGAGTGAAACAGCCAAAAGCACAATGACAAGAGGCGTCTAAGCCATCTTCGATGCGAGTGTAAAGATTTTATTCATCCTCTGCTTTACTGAAGAAGAGTCACTATTTTGCTTTTGCTTTGTTTGATTGTTGAAGTTATCACAAGTTACGACGATGAAGCCTGGCAGGAATACAGTTGAAATACTTAAGAATATTTCAAAAGAATGAAAAGCCGTTGGAAAGAGAAAGGTTCATACAGGGTGCGTGAACCATGATGTTTATGGGAAGAGTAGATAGAAGAGGAAACATAGCTTTGGAAACAAACGGCTCATGCCT
>NC_061827.1:22986026-23016026 GCF_019202785.1 Penaeus chinensis | reverse complement strand
CAACAATAATAATAATAATATTAATGATGATATTAATGATAATGATTATGATCATAACACTGATATTAATAATAACAACATCAGCAATAGTTACAATAGCAACACTGATAACGATAAGGCTAATTATGATAACAACTATAACCAAGAAATACAATAAATGAACTTATGGATTTTCACTAATAGCACAAAATAACTGGGAGGCTCATAAAAGGGTCCCAGGAAATGCATAGTGTCAAAATCTTTACCGGGGAAATGTAGAACTGTTAGAATTGAATGCACTCGGCTCATTCCGGATGCAAAAGACAAATGTGATATAACATGAACAATGAGTTTAGTGATCAGTCTTGGAATGAAAATGTTATATCAAATAATTCATAGTGAAAATTTCTTGCTGAAATGTAAACTCACATATTTACATACAAACACTCTCACACACACAGATTTAGAGAGAGAGAGAGAGAGAGAGAGAGAGAGAGAGAGAGAGAGAGAGAGAGAGAGAGAGAGAGAGAGAGAGAGAGAGAGTGAATAAAAGACCATTATAATCAACAATTCTTAAACTGATAAATAGACAGATTGGGGGATGATGCAAACGAGTGATTACATTGTCAGAAATGAAACCATAATATCAAAATTGTTAACATAAGCGTCACAGATCCAATGTAAGGAACATAAAAGTAACCTGCATTGAGATTAATCTGGATACATATCCCGAACGCAATGGGACTGATTATGAGCTGATAATTTATTCTGGGACCCAATATCTTGCTTTTTCTGTTATTCATGTATTTACCTCTTAATTTAGGTATTAATTTATCTATCTTTGTAACCAGAGAATTGGGCACAAAAGGTTACCCACATCCTTTTAAAAGGATACTTTTTCTGAAAAATTGATATTGTATGAGTTAAAAAGAAAATTGAGCAGTGCTAAATCTACAACATTGTTTCCTCTGTATCATTAACTCAAATAGTATGAGATCAGGTCTTATGTTATCCCACATGTTATTTCATTTATCTAATCGCTATTTCTGAAAGAAAGGCCTCGCATATTCTTTACATCTTTTGGATTTACGGTGAGATTTCCAGTGAACAATTCTAATAACTTTATTATCCGATTAGCAAAAGGTATCAGTGAACACGGAACTGTTTCATTGAAGTAATATTCACCTTATGATATCTTGAATGCAGCTGGTCAAACGGTATCTTTGGGAATTTGTCATGTAAGAGTATATACACTACACAACTCAAAATGGGAAGAGATACAGAACTATTGGCTGTTTACATCCAGTCGCCCCGGAATGAATTATGTGAACAACGAGAAAGTTAATTAATCGTTCGAAAATGTTGTACAAGAAGGTGAGAGAAAAAAGCTGATAAAGACTGTAATGGTTAAATTAAAGATAAGTAAGTTTATTTACCACCCTGGCTATCTGCTCAGGAGTAGGCAGTCGTGATGACAGTTTTACATATATTTGACAGTATTCTGTGACTACTGAAACTGTACATGGTAAAATAAAAATATAAATCATACATTAATCAAAAAAAGAATATTACGTTGAAATGCTTTTGCCACTGTTTTCGGTGCCACCCGAAGTCAAACAGCTCTCAGGTCTTTGGCTGTTTGTCAGTTCTACTAGTTCTTCCTTATGAGAACTTTTCAATATATGTGCAACCCTAGCAAGAGGCATCCCAAAATCTATGTTCACAGTATCTTTGCTGCAGGCTTCCTTCGCCAATTTGCCTACGTGGTCGTGCTTGCTTATGCCAACATGAGATGTATCCATACAAATTGAATGTTGAAATTGCGCTCTATTGCATAAGTTACGTTACGCTTTATGGAACTCACAATTTCCTCATCACCACCTACTTTGAAAGAATTTTGTGTCCGAAGAGTGCTGTGAGAGTCACATAAAACTACTCCTGAGCCCCGAGACATTAAGAATTCCGTTGCAAGGAGTATACCTGCCAACTCCGTTTGTGTAGTGCTGGCCCAATTTTGCACTTTCACATTAACTTGATGTTGTAGTAAGCCATTATTATATAGAGCGCAAGCACAACCAGCTTTGTATCCAGACTGTACGGATCCGTCAATGTAACACTCGTATACATCATCGGATGCTGTGTTCCTTTATCTTTGATAACGTAATTTATTTGAACACGCTGTTATGTACACTTTTCTTTCTTTCTTTCTTTTATTTTTGGTAGACACGTAAGGTGCACGATCAATGTTGAATTTTCCTATGGTGGAATGGATCGACCTCTTGGTGTTTTACTAACTGGGACATTGAGCTTTGTAATGTTCATGGAGTTTTAGCGTATCAGAAGGCGCGCGTGTGTGTGATTAGTCACGTCTGCTTGCGTGATTTTATGTTGCAGTTGTTTTTGGAAATCTGAAAGATACAAGGGTTCTCTCAGAGCTTTGACCCCATATATGGTGGAAATAAATATTATTCCATCAGAAATGGATGGTAAGTTCTGATCTCATATTCACTATACTTGCTGTTCTCGGGGCGCCGACGATAATCCTCATAGCTTCATTTTGCACTGCCTCCAAGCTACTTATTTCTGATTCCTTACACTGCAACAAGTACAGTGCATGGTAGTCTACAACTGACCTTATCAAAGCCAAGTAAAACAGTCTAGCGAGCTTAACACTGATGCCATGTTCTTTTCCGACAAGAACTTTCAACGGTTTCAGTCTCTCCCAGAGTCTCTTCTTCAGGGAAAGGATCGGGTCTGCATCATTTATGTTCACCCCGAGATATTTATATTTTTGACACATGTCAAGCTTCTGGTCACATATGCGAAAAGTGGGTAGGGGTATGATACATGGGTTGAGAGCCATTGTTTTCTCAGTGGAGATGACTAATCCACACTCATGAGCCCTTGCTGTGAGATTGTCGAGAATTTTTTGCATTCGCTCTTGTGATGATGCTTTGACACATGTGTCATCAGCATATCATATAAAGGATTCACCATCCCCAAGTGGAATATCTTCCACCAGCTTGTGCATAAGGACACTGAACAGCACAGGGCTGAGAAAAGATTGTAAAGAGGAACTTCTCACTCCCCTGAACAAGACACTTGCAGATCTGTTTGAGAGATACATTCTAATCCAACTCAATAATTTATCCCGGATGCCAAAGCGTACTAATTGTTCTAGGATCATTTCTCTATTTCCAATGTCAAAAGCTGACTTAAGGTTAAAAAAAACAGTGTGCTTCCCTGGACTAGAGCTTGAAGAGTACTCTGTAAAGCAATGTGCTACGTCCCGATAAAAATCCACAGTCTGTGAGATAATTTATCGTGTAACCTGTACCGGAGTCTGTTCAAAAAATTAAAATTTCCTATGCATATTGTGTCGTGATTTTGAAAGTTGGTAAGTGAACCAGTTTGAAATTTTCTACAACTTGCGTATACATTGTACAGAGAGAAAAAACAAGTCAAAGCAAGCCATTAATTCTACGGTTGATACCACGTATATTCCATGAAAGAAAAGTAATTGTTTTCATGTCCCCTATCACACCCTATGATTAGCTGATTGGTCAAATTTGTGTTTGAAGCCCTTTAGTCTGTGTTGACATTTCTTTATTTATACCGATTCTGTGCGCTTTCCTCATATTGATATTATATGTATAATCTGTACCTGATATAATTTTCTGGGTGGTGTCTCACAGTTCGTCCGTTTCCTGAATATCTTCGTCGGTGTTATTTTCACTGTCATTGTCGTCACCATTTTCAGATGATTCGTTTATAGTATCTTGCGTAATAATATCAGAGACCTCATTCGCATTTTCAACATCACTAAGAAACATCGTTAGAAATCATATTTTCCCTGTCTACTAGTACACTTTTTATTTCCACAATCATTTTTCTCAATATCAGAGACCTCATTCGTATTTTCAACATCACTAACTTCGTTAGAAATCATATTTTCCCTGACTACTAGTACACTCTTTATTTCCATAACCATTTTTCTCAATACAGCAAGCTCTTGTCTGAAGCTTCTTATTTCCTCAATCAATTCCTTGTTTCGTTCACCATTGGTAACTCTTGCGGCACTGTTTCCTGGGATGGGGAATCCCCCTGGCAGTTGTGGGAATTTCTGTGGGTTGGCGACGTCACACGGCACTGGGTGGTGTGTGGTGGGCCGGACATCGCCACATCACAGTCGATGGGTACGGTCGGGGCATGGGGGATAGCACGTGGCAGTTTGCGGGGGTCAGTTACGGTGCCAGGCCGTCACACCTTGCACTCTGCACTTAATGCACCTCTTCACGATGGTAACGGTACTTTCGTTATCGTTGTCTTTGTTCTTTCTTGCAGGGCAGTCCTTTGTCTGGTTAGCTTCTGCACAGATAGCACAGGCTGTTTCTTTCCTGCAATATTTAGCAATGTGGCCGTAACCTTGGCACCTGTAGCAGACCACAACCTCTGAGTACCACGGTCAAATGGAACTCGGCTGTATGTATCTTCTAAAGGATTGGTGCTTTTTAGGAGGCGGCTGTTCTGCACTCCATTCAATGATAATCCTATGTAAGGGCTGTTCGTTCTTGTAAATCTTCAAATCAAATTGTATTGTGAATGTTTGTTTTATAACGAAACTTTGTATACATTTGTTTCCCCTCGCATATGTAAGGGGGGGGGGGGATTCCAACTAATAAACAGTGTTAAGACCTAACGTGCATTTTCTGTGTCCTCCATGGATCTTACAGTGAGACGGCATCGGACCAGAAAAAAGGTTGTACCTGACTTCATGATTTGCCTTACTTTGTGAAAGCTGGGTGTGAATAGCTAAACTTAATTAGTGCCCACACTTCCTTAAGGGCTTATAAGGGAACCAAGATAATTTTTTTTTTTTTTTTTTTTGGGGGGGGGGGGGGTAAACAAGCCCACCTATCTAGGCCAAGATTATCTCGACCCACTTCACGGGCATCATCACCTCGATGATGCATTCATGAGAAGCCCCCTACCACATACCCTTACAAGTACTAATGTTTTTGGTGGCAGTGGTGGGATATCTATGAAATATGAGTAACTTTGCACTTTATAGTGTGGTGAAGCATTATCCCAGCTTTAACTTATATGTCAATCCATTTCAGTTTTTTATTCGAGCCTGGCCATTTTTGTCATGTTTTGTTTGCTAATGCCCGCTCATTAGAAGATCCTTTTATGTCTATAATATCTGGGACAATATTTTATCATTTTGGCAAATGTTGTATAGATGTGCATTTTTATTCCTGTGTTCTTTATTAGGACATCAAATGTCCATTGTCTTTCTTAGCTTTTTTTTTTTTTTTTTGCGGTGAATCCGTGTCTTTTTTTTTTTTGGTGTATCCATTTGCCTATCTTGCCCTTTTGTTTGTATATTCATTTGTTTTGTTTAGCTGTAGGTAATTTATGACTCAGCCTAATGTTTCTTTCATATTTTCATTCTCGTTTAGCCTTCTCATATAGTTTGTTTTTTTCAGTCTGTTTTTTTTCATGTGCCTAGCTTTTTGGTCTGTTTTATGCTTCCTTATAGTATTTTTAATGTTTCCTTATTTTTTCCGGAATACTTATGTAGGTGTAAACTGCCTTTTTTTTTCCACTGGTTGGCTCTGAGTTTTAGTGCTATTCGTATTTGCTGACTATTTCCAGTTGGTTGTTTTAGTTTGAAGGATTATTTTCGGATGACCCTCCTGTATCATGATAAGATTGTCACCTTCGAATGATTTGAGGGGCTTTGTACAAGCTTGATTCTGGTCCTGAATACTGTATTTTGGGCTGCCAATGTCGATGTTTTTGAGCTATGTATGTAGTTAGATTTAAGTGCCACAGTGCTGATGTACTGAAAGTTTCTCTTTGGCTATGAATTTAATCTAAATTAAGAGACTCTTGTCTCTGCCAGAGCGAGTATGCAATCTGGAAGGTATAATTAATGCTTACCTTTGGTACTATTATTTCTGAATTTGTTATTGATACCACTTACCTTTGTCACTAGCAGTGATGTATTTGTTATCAACTTGTGTTCTTACTGTTTATCTTTTGTGCTCTACTGCTTAAGTATATGTACTTTGAAAAGTGACCATTCAGTGCCGTGCTGATAAACCAGCACAACCATACACTCACCACACGACTCTGTATACACACACCCACACGCTCACCACAGGACTCTGCACACACACACAGGCGCGCCTACTACACGACTCTGCGCACACATACCCACACACCCACCACATGGCTGCATGCACTACACCTGATCAACTGCACTGAGGCACACTAATTGCACACACCCTCGCTCTACCTTGTATGTGATATGCTCATTTGTATGTGCATCTTCCAGACTCGAAGTGTATGTTGTGAAAGTGACACATGTGAATGCCTTAGAGGAAAAGGGACATTTTGGAATCCTCTGTTCTTATAGACCCAAAAAGTTGACAGGCACAATAGCAAAGCAAATGATCTTGGTAATAAATATTCTCGGTGACAACTTATTTAAAACAGAACCAGACAGTGACTCCTGTTGCCACTGTTGGGTATACCGGCACCAAAGATGTGTGAATATCACCGGAATTCAGGGCATTGCCTTAAGTAATGCCCCTAAGAGCTCAACCCTTCCAGGGTACAGTTTGTTATTGGTGCTGATGGGAAGGGCACATAGCTAGGGACTGTCCTTTTCTCCAGGGCCAGGGTAGCAGTGACCTCGGCTCCTCTGGCATTAGGAACAAAAGGGACAAGAGGAGTTTGTGTGGCCACACTCATTACTATAGTTCAGGCAGCAGCAGTGAGTGCCCAGGGGAAGCCAGGACGGCCTCTTGTGGCACTCAGTATTAACGGTTACAGCATTATGTGTTTTATAGACACAGCCCTCAATTCCCGAACGAATTGACCCATACCGTAAGTTATGCTACCAGCAATGTACCAGAGCAATATGGGGAGTGACAGGATCTCTTCATTGTCCCCAAACAGAAGTTTTTCTCCCTTTTTATCTAGACAAATGGGGTAGACTTGCTCAGGAAGGTGAGATTTATGCTATCCTCGGAAGTGGATCTTCCTCACAGCAAGCTTACTTTGGGGAACCAACTGTATTTAGTTGTGTATACAGATACAACATCCCTTCACACATCATTAGTCAGTATTCGTTATGTGCCCAATTTACACCAGGAAGCTCCAGTGCATCTGCTAAAGAAAACTTCTGCCTCACACAGGATGCTTTTTGGAAGTCATTCTAGCTCGTGCTGGTCGAGTGGATGGAGACACTATGAAAAGTCTATCCATCACCAGCAAGCTGACCATCCCTTACCTTGTTACCAAAGCAAGAGATCGTAAATGCAGCATTTGGGCGTTGAACGCCATAGCACCGTAACTCTAGGCTATGGGACACGATTGGGAACAGTATCAGAGGTTGACCAATTATACTCAAAATTTGATAATTTGGAGGAGGCTGCTGCTGGGGAAGACATAACCCTTATCAGACCAGGTCCTCTAAATGCTGAGCAACGTGAAGTAGGTGATGGGACGAGCAGACCCCCCATCAGCTTAGAGTGTGAGATATTTCCGGGAAAGACTAAAGTGAGAGTCCCTACGGTTAATGCTCTGAGGGTGAATGGAATCTCATCAGACCAGGACCAAGGGTAGACAGTACAGCAAACTATAAGGATACAAGTGATAGTAAGCAGGGCCAGCATGGTATAGTTGATGGGATGAGTGGACCCGAGCTTGGTTGGACAATGCACCCAGCCAGAAGAATGACTATGAGGATGAGGAATCAGATGAGGAAGAGTTTCTTTGGGATGATTATGGGATGAAACCTAATGATAGCAGTGACTGATGTTGAAGGAGCAGTATTGCCTCCTTCAGTGGCAATAGAAACTTGTCAATCTGCACAAACTATAATAGAAGAGACCTGCCCACCAGATTTGTCCCACCTAGGTGAAGCAGATCAGTGCAGTCTTGGAAGTGATAGGGGAAACATGGATATTAGCCTGATACCAGATATTAGACATACCATAGACACAGGAGATGCCAAGCCAGTCTGTACACGTCAATGGAAGTTACCTCAACTGCTCGAAAAGCTATCAGAGAGCATCGTAATATGATGCTAAATGCTAAACCCTCCACCAGCCCTTGGTAAAGTCTAGTGTTGGTAGAGAAGAAAGATGGAGGTGTGCAATTCTGTGTCGATTACTGGACCTGCATAGAAGAGCTGCTGGAAGAGTTAGGTCCAATGAATATATTCACCCCCTTGGATGCCATTACCATTACACCTGAAGATGTTTCACCTAATAAGGGGATGGTGTTTTAGCCATTTTCAAAGTCTCCAGCCCCTCAAACAGTTAGAGAAGTAAGACGCCTCCTTGGCACTACTTGATTCTTTAGGAAGCATATACCTATCTATGCTACCATTGCTTCCCCTCTCCACCTCCTGCTGAAGAAAGACCAGAAATGGCATTGGGGTCCTGAACAACAAACTGTACTTGATGAATTGAAAGAACGTCTAGTGACTGCCCCTGTTCATCGGTAGCCGAAAATCAATAAAGAGTTTGAGCTTCATACAGATGCCTCTGGCATAGCATTAGAGGCCTGTCTAATGCAACTAGATGCCAAACAAACTCTCCATGCTCGGGCCTTCTTTTATAATTGAGCAAGCCTGTTGGGTCCACCACGAGTCATACAAACATACAAACACAAACAGTTTATGAGCCATTTATTTCAAGACCTTACGAGCCTGTTGTATGCCACAAATCATTTAACAGTTTGCTACCAAGCCAATCGCTTGACGAACGGATAGAGTGGTAAAATCTGCTCTGACTACCCTAGTGACCAGAAATCCTTGCACATGGCATCAGTTTGTACCAGAGATAAGGCTGCAATTAAACCCAGCCATAGATCGAACTCCCAATGAGCAGCCACTATAGCTCCTAACAGGTCGCCATGCCAACTTCCAGGTTGGACTTACCAACCAGGCAGTCTTTATGGAAAAATGTAAATCTCCAAGAGCAATTACGAGAGGCACAAAATTCTGCCATTGCTGCATCTAAGGAAGCCTGGGTGACCTATGGGAGATATTATAACAGAGTCAAGTGAGGAAGTTTTAAACCCAAATTAGAGACATTGGTCTGGTACTATGAACAAAGGCAGGGTGGTGGCCTTCCCCTTCTTTCTGGCAAATGTAGGTGTAAGGATTTTACAATATGGGTTGAAGCAAAGTCACGAAATTATATATATATATATATATATATATATATTTATCACGGAGGGCAACACAGACACTTCGCGGAAGACGGCCAAGGGTTGTTATGGTCCGAAGTCAAAGCGCGAACTGGCGAAATCCATGGGGACGCGGCGTCCAAGTCAGTCGCCCTTCGGCGTGGTGTATCCTTCCCCGGATCAGCTTGGCGTCGGCTCGGGTCACTAGCCTCACGCAGGTCAGGTCATACTGCTGACTGCTGTATCCCGTAACGCGACACTAGGAGCCTCGCCCGGGGTACCCACGCCATGAAGTTACGATCGGCGTGAGTGGCGTGGGTACCCTTCCATGGGTCGGCATTAGAGGTTGGGAGCGACAAGACTTGTAAAGCAAACTGTGGCAATACTGTGAATTTTTTATTCTGTTCTTGATTGACCTCCTTTGCCATTTTCTTATAAAACTCCATTGCTTCACAATTGCTCATATCATTTTTGAATTCATGCCATGGCAAGCATCGCCACTCATCGGCCAATGTACTAATGTTGCCTTCATATAATCTTGGTAGTAACTGCACGAGTTCATCCAATGACGGCATTGACACTCTTAGATTGCAATCTAAGGCACTGGGAGGGTTCAGGGCAGCTGTTAGTTTCCACACCTTGTCATTAAGATGAAATCTTTTCGTTATTTCTAAAGAGAGAGTTATTAAAAATTTCTTGCACCTTTCTTTTACGTCCAAGATTACATACAAGTTTGATTTCAGTGCTGGAGACTGAAATTCCCCATTAACGGCAGACCCCAACCAAACTTGGCACGTTGGCACGTGAAAGTGTTCGTCCCTTGGATCAATATTTTCTAAGGGAACTCTTTTTATCGAATCAGGTTTACAGAACATTAATACAATTTGTTGATATAAATCCCTTATCTCCTTGTATACCAAATGGATAGTGGGGGTCTGTCTCTGAAATAATAGATTTATATTATTGCATTTGGGCAAGATAAAATTGAGGAATTTTAAGTAACATATTATTGATTTGTCCTGTAATTTACAAAAAATGTCATATGTTGATAACAGTCTTAAATCCTCTGCCTCTTTTGATTTAAAATAGAGAAGTAGTGCTTCCCACTGCTCAAGTATTCGTTCTACAGCCTGGTGAAGTGACAACCACCTAGTCTGTGATGCGTGCAGCATCTTATGGGGTTTGAGATTGCAAATCTTTTGAAAATCTTTAAATTGATTTTTCCTCTTGGCGCTGTGAGAAAAAAAGGAATATACATTTCTGATTAGGTCCTCGCACTGTCTTGGAAGGCACTTTGCTGCCTCCGAAGCGCACAGGTGGAGAGAGTGGCATATACATTTGAATATAGTTATACCTGGAGCGGATGCTCTCAATCTGCTGCAGAGCGAGTTCTGCTCGCCCATAATATTTGCTGCTCCATCTGCTGCAAATCCTATAAGGTTTTCGAGAGGGATGTTATGATATTGCAAGCACCCAACTATTAGTTCATACAGATTTTCACCTGTAGACCCCACAATGCTACTCTGAAAAATATCAATCATATCCAACATCGATACTTCAATGCAGTCCCTTTCTTTATCATAATATTTCACCAACACTGCTAAACACTTCGTGGTATTTACATCAGTCGTCTCATCAACGATAATGGAAAATTTATTTGTCCTAAGTTTCGAGGCCAAATCTTCACTCGCCATTTTGCTTAACGCTTTCATAACCTCGTTGAACTTAGTCCTTTTGATGTTTAAAGACTGGGCAATGTCGGAATCTGGGAACATTCGCCTTTGCAGCTCAGCGAGAGGCTCCGCCAATGTAAAGGGGAGATTGTGCTCTGCAATGAAACAACAAAGAAGAATGGTTGCAAAACCAGTTGCACTGAGAGATGGGCTGGGGGGCGAAGAGTCTTGAGCAGCCTTCCACTTGGCCCTGTTCTCGCCTGCGACGTGGGTCTTGCCCTTCATATGCCTCCTCAGCGTCGAGATGGCTGCGCCCATCCCGGCCTTGCAAAGCGTGCAATAGGCTCTCGTTGAGTCACCATCGTCACGTGCAAGCCACGGCTGGAACTCAGGCTTCGTCAGCCAGGCATCCTGGAACTTCGCCTTAGATGACATCTTGGCCTGCAAACATAATTGTATATTAGGATATTTCCCGAGAGAGAGCTACACAATAGAGCAACACAATATCCTAAACTCATACAATTCAGACATCCCTTTCTGTACTGTAAAAGTATATTTCTCTAAATAAAATAAAATAAAATAAAACAAAGAAAATGGTTTCCCAAAAAAGGTCAAAATTTGTATATAAGGCCAAGCACATTGGAGCTTTTAGCATATAATCCATAATAAAGTAGGAGAAGCAAATACTGTAGTTCCAATTAGAAAATCGGAAGTTGCCTTGAATTTACCAGAAGATGCAGGAATGGTCAATTACGCCGACTAGTAATACTAGAAGCACTACAGCAGATGGATAGCCTGGAAAGATAAATATAACCTTAGTATAAACTAGGAATGGAACACTTTAGTATGTCCTAACACAAGTATAGATAAGGATAAGTCCGATGTGCGAAGCTGAGCTTCGCCCGGGCTATGCCAATGAGGGGAGCCCGGCCTGTGTCGACTAATGCCGACTCGCTAACTTGTGTCAGCTGGTGCTGACTCGTCTTAGTCCTTACCCGCCGTGGTGCCCAGTCACAGCAGTAACCTCCAGGCGACAATTGCAACTTCTCGCGCCTGGGCGGGGCGCGAACCGCCGACCCCTCGGATGAGAGGCCGACACGTTACCACTGTACTAGCCCGGAGGCTACAAGTATAGAAAACACGCCGGTGGTACAGGTTATCAAAGAAAATAAATAAATGGGTTACTTAAATGAATTAATTAAAAACTAAGTATTTTGTATAATCTGTCTAAAAAACAAATACAGCACGAAATACTCACTGAAAGTCGGTGTATATTTGTCAGAAGATCCGGTAAGCGAAAAATCAGCAGCAAAATGCATGAAAAACCGTCTGAACTCAAGCATGGAACAGAGAGTAGTGGCCATCCTTCCTTTGTACTGTCACGAATTGTTTACGAAAAGCCGGACAATAAATACCTGGGCTTAAATGTATCTTTATAAATGAACCAGGATGAAAAAAAAAAAAAAAAACTATAATTGTTGTAAGATTTTTAAATTTATTTGCTGAGATTAATTACCCTCTAGTTTAAGAAATCTACCATCTACCGACTATGACGTCACGGAGTAAATACCGTCACGTCACGGTCTACTTGCGGCAACGTCACAACAAACTTTTTACGTTACAAAATCGTCATACGCTACCTGAAAACGTCATACCCTGTTGTGTTCGACAGCACTGCTAGGGTGGGATGGGAGAGGGTAAGTAAATACATCTAGATAAGCTAAAAATATGGTAAACTTAGACTATCAAGTTAAGTGTTGGCGACCTATGCTGATGCAGGGCATGCCTAGGGGTACCTTGTGTTGTTACCACCTAGGGGAGCCCTCTCTGGGGATGTGTGGGTATGTGACCTCAGTCTCTTTCTTTGTACATGACGGTAAGATATATTGTAAGAATGTATTTATCTGAGGTGTTGTCAGGTGTATAGTATGTGTTGGCTAATTTCAGTCTTAAGTTAGATCTTAATCACTTACAATGTGCCTTGCACTACCCTATAAGGACCATCAAAGGGAGGGGCGAGTTTCGGACGCATAGAGTTTGTGGTGTGTATCTTCCGAAATACGAGGGCGCCGACACCTATTGACTTCGTCTTAAAAAGTCGTCTTGTAGGTTGCCTATATCTGTGTCTGTTTGCCCTACACCTAAAAAAGACGGTCGCCTAGATTTACGTTGTTTCAGAAGGTCGTAGGTTATTCTTACCTGCTCAGGGAAAGTCTGGCTGTTTGCCCAGTTATGTCTTGCCACAGTATGGTGATATGGGCAAGATGGGGGGAACTGGCATGCTGAGGCAGTATGACCGTACCTGGTGCAATAAAAAACATTGTTCTGCCCCTGGTACCCATCATGACACTACGGGTGTGGTGTTGTAGTGGTAAGGTGCAGTGTTAGCTTTGTGTGTTGTATGGTGTCGGTGCATGGGAGGTCTTGTGGCGTGCTGGTTTTGGTGTCTCTCCCAATTGCGAAATCTCTCCCAATTGCGAAGGACTAGGGGTGCAATTTTGAACTCGTCGAGAGCGTTCCTCATGTCGGGAACAGTTATGTCTAAACGACATTCAGCACTTACATCGTGGAACTTACGGTCGTTGTTGGGGAATGCGCTCTGTCTCACTGAATTTTCTACGTCCCTTAAGAAACTGTCCACAGGCATCGAAGTTCGATCGAATTTGGTTAACACATTAAAGGTTTGGTGAGGGTGATAATGAGCCATGGTGATGTTTGCGTGGGAGGATAGGTGGGGACCGGAGGAAGGAGGAGGGGCCAAAGGAGGGGTCAGACTAGAAGAGTCAGAGACGTTATGTCCCATCAACACAGCTAGTGGGTCGAGCACTTTATCTTTAAAAGATTTACCGATTCTGGTCGTAGAAAGCATGTAAGGTATCTACAGGGGATTACCTAGGTAAGTTATGGCGCACAAGTAGTGAAACTGAGAAAGGAACGACACCGCCTTATCACCACAGAAATTGCATTAACAAAAGAGACCGACTCTAGAACGATGCTAATAGAAGTATACACCGTACTGATATTGGGGTGGTTTGGGGAAAAAGGGGGGGGGGGGGGAGTGGGTAAGAACTACTGAATCAAACACACGTACCTTGGCCTTGGCTGCAGAAGCTGCTGATCGTCTTCGTGTGGGATATGCGGGGGTCAGAGCGACGCGGTGGTAGTAGCGTTTCCTATATTCTATGTTTTCTGCTTCTTCGGGGGGTGGGGTCTCTCTTGTAAGGTGAAGAGACCACTGCTGCTACCACTTGTGAGGATTTCACAATACGGGTCACGAAATTATATATATATATATATATATATATATATATATATATGATAACCCAGAACATGAAGGTCTTGCCGAACCTGAAGTGAATGTTGTTCCCGGTATTCCAGAGGAATCTTCTAGTGATCTACCTAATGAAATTTCTAGACCAGTGGATAGTGGGGTGGCTGACGGTCCAGTGAATAGGCTGAGAAGTCGGTATCGTGTCCTGAATGGACTTAGCCAAGTTGTTCTGTGGGATAAGAGTGCTGAACTTCCGGGATGACTGTGAGCCTTGGTCTATGGAATCGAGTGGAGGGACTAATGTCTAGGCCTGTTGTCTTTCTCCCTCTCTCTCCCACCCCCTTTTCATCAGACTGCAGCCACAGGTGTGAGCCAATTGACCAGGATCCTCTAGTAACTTAAGTAATGCCAGGGTTTTAAATGAAATTGCATTATGATTATAACATTCAATAATGTACATTTTTCCATAACTGCAGCCTAATCCTGTGAAGGACGCAGCAGATATGTTTTATGTATCACCGATAATTCCAATGTTACCTTTTCATATATGTGATTTTTTTCCACCTCCCATCCTTACCCTCCCCCTCTTCGTTTCCCTCTCCTAGCTTCTGTGTCTCTTCCTTTCCCTCTCCTAGCTTCTGTGTCTCTTCCCCTCTCCTAGCTTCTGTGTCTCTTCCTTCCCCTCTCCTTGGTTCTGTGTCTCTTCCTGCCTTGCTTTTTTTATATTGTACTTTCTCTTACCTGCTCATTTTATAGTTTATTTGGTAAGCCAATAGAAGCTTTGTTTGTCTTTTTGTTTGTTTTCGATTACTAATTACAACTGTTTTGGTACATTTCCCTCTTTTATTAGCTATCAAGCATTGATTTTGTACCTTGCATTATGTTCTGTGATATTTTTTTTATTTTTTTATCCTAGAAGACTGGCTAAGAGTTTTATTCAGTGCTTCTGCCATAATTATTTTTTTAGTTCGTTTCATTTTTTCAGTTTTATTATTTTGTGATTTTTATAATTAAGTTTTACTTTTTACCACTTTATATGTATGTTTTATATTATCTTCAAAACAAATTGTATTTTAAATATTCGTTTTCATCGAAACTTTGTATTCCTTTGTTTCCCCTCGCATATATAAGGGGGGGTGGGGGATTCCCACCAATAAACAGTGTTAGGACCGAACGTGCATTTTCTGTGTCCTCCATGGATCTTACAGTGACACGGCGTCGAACCAGAGAAAAGGTTGTATCTGACTTCATGATTTGCCTTACTTTGTGAAAGCTGGGTGTGAATAGAAAAACTTGATTCGTGCATCACCACTCTGTCTAATAGATGCCCACACCCAGATTTTTTTTTTTTTTTTTTTTTTTTTTTTTTTTTTTTTTTTTTTTTTTTTTTTTTTTTAGGGGTAAATAGGGCCCACCTATCCAGGCCCTTATTCTCTCGACCCGCTTCACGGGCATCATCACTTCGATGATGTATTTATGAGAGGCCCCCTCCCACAGATACCCATATGATCTTTCTTTGTCTACTTTCTTAATTCATCTCTTTCTGCTTCTCTCTCTTCTTTTCTCTCAATTCCCCTCCCTTGAATCATCCGTGTGTGGGTGGAGTCATTTCAACCAAGTGGCAGGCAGAAGAGAAGGCTACAGAAGGAAACTTACAGCAAAGGATGTACTGAAAACTTGATGAACATACGACGTAGTAGACCCTGACGCAGGTCTAGGCTAAAGGAACGATTTTGTGAAGTCATGGATGTGAAGCGTGGGCTTGTTGACTAACGGGTGGATCCTCAGAGAAAGACGTCGATCAACAAAGGAAAAAAATAAATGGAAATCTAGTGAAAGAAAGTCAAGAAGGGACATTAGAAGAGAGGAATATATAAGCGTATGTGTAATCTGTACCGGAATGCCTGACTATCTGAATAATTAATTTCGTGCTAGGTATTAGGGCGATACGCTATATTTTTAATAACGTAATCGCTCTAAGTCCAATTTAGAGCCAGTAAGCCAGCGAGGGCTTAGATGACGAGTTTATCTGACCTCGTCTCGCCCAGCGGCCGATGTGATAAGGTCAGTCCAGCCTTCGCCCCCTCAGGGCTAGCTGGCTGGTCACGCGACCCCGCACTCAGCGCGTACCCTAGGACATGGGCTCGTGTGTTCCCCTTACCGTGTAAAACTCTTCTTCAATAAAGAGTCAGGCCGTTATAACAATTATGACTACCCCTGCAAAGCACTGAACAAAGGTTCTGTATTACAACATATATATATATACTTATATATATTCATATACATACACTTGTATTTATATGTGTATATATTTATATGTATGTATGTATATATATATATATATATATGTATATACATATATATGTATACATATATATATATATATATATATATATATGTATACATATACATATATAAATACACAATTATATATATGTATATATACATATATCCATGAACATATTTATAATTTATACATCTCCCTCTCTATGTGTGTGTCTATTATATACATACATATATATATATATATATATATATATATATATACACACAAACACATATGTTTATATATATATATACATGTACATAAACATACATGTGTGTGTGTGTACATATGTGTGTGTATATATATGTATATATAAGTATATATATATATATATATATGTATATATATATGCATATATATGTGTATATATATATATATATATATATATATATATATATATATGCACAAATATATATGCATATATATACATATATATATACATATATATACACATATATATATATATATATATATATATATATATATATATATATATATACATATATCACACACACCCATATATACATATATATATCTTTCTGCCTATCTTTTCTCTTGGTTTCTTTCCCTTGACAAATAGCACTCTTTTGGGCAAATACCTCTCCCCACCGATCGGTACTCCTCTCTCTCTCTCAATCTACCTCTTTCTTCTATGCCTGTCTCGCTTTTTCTCTCCTCATTTTTCTCTCCATAAAGAAGAGAAATAACTTTATGCTATTAATGTACTTGATCAGTCAACTTAATGGCCTATAAAGAAATGGTAACACAAAAATGAGAGAAAAGGAAAATTGTTTAGAACATCGAAACAATTACAAAAAATATGTACATAAGAATACTGATAATCAATATTTTCTCTTTTTCTCTGTTATCTCTTTCTCAATGTAGGTCGTGTGAAGTTGCACAAGGAAAAGAGAAAAAGAGGAAAAGAGAATGAGGGAGAAGAACCAGATTCAGGCAAGAGCAAATATAGAGAAAATAGGATAAAGCATACAGGAGGAAACTTAAATTGACTTATCAAGTTATCTCCATGTATCTGCATATTTATCTATCTGCATCTATCTCCCTTACATCAGAGACTTCAAGTTTTTCGCTTTTCTCTATCTGTTTCTTTTCTCTCTTTATATCTTACGCATCTCACACGTTCAAATAAAAAAATCGATATAATGACATTCACTCAAGGAGCGACTTTGAGGATAGATATGAATCAGTAGATAAATAGACAATGAAGAAATATATTTGATTATTTGTTTTTACATTTCTAAAGAACAGGACAAATGTATGATTTATGTATTAGCATCATTATCATTATTATTATTAACATTGTTATCATTAGTGTTATTATCACTATCATCATTATTATTGTTGTTATTATTATTGTTATCATTATTTCTCTGATAATTATCATTGTTATTATCGTTACTATTATTATCCTCATTATTATTATCATTTCTGATATTATTATTTTTATTATTATTATTATTATTATTACTATTATTATCATTATTATTATTATTATCATTATTATTATTATCATCATCATTATATTTCTATAGAGAGCATTATCATTGTCATTACTTTCATTATTAGTATTATTATTATTCAAACTTAGGTAATACTACTTATTGCCATCATCCATATCAGTATTGTTAACATTATGATTATGATTTTTGTTAGTATCATCAATATTATTTTTTCTATTCTTATCATCTTTAAATCAACTTGATGACCGCAGTGGTGCAGCGGTAATACGCGACGCTGGGGACAATGAGGGTGAGTTCGAATCCTGCCCAAATGGTCCGCGATTTTAGGATGGGCATCCAACTCGAGGTGACGGTCTTCATCAACCTTAACCAAATCCTTCAAAAGAAGGCACCGTCTTAACTCCTTCCGAGGGAGTAAAACAGGATCTTCTTTAAATGAAGATTTCATGACCTAGTTGCCAAACTCTGCGTCAGTAATATTCAGGTTCTCATTCCTCTCCCGGCGAGGAATGAGAACCCGGTGACTCCGGTAATTCGCTCATAAACCCATGGCTCCCAAATCTATGAAGACTTGACATCACTGCATGGGACAGGAAAAATGTCCATGTACTTGGGGACAGAAATAACCCAATGAAAATATATAACACAAACAATTATATTTACAATATAGTTAATCATATTTCCAGATGAAATAATCGGCATCCAAAAGAAGGGGTGAAAAATGTGTAATAATGAATAAATTCCAAAGCAGAATATTCGTGTAATGCAAATCTTCATTACATAATAAGCACATTTGACATTTACATGATATCTGTAAACGATAAAAGGACGCATTATTGTTTATTTATAAACATAAGTAAATGTAATACGTAATATACAAAAAAGGCATATAGTTCATTTTCATTCCTTAAGTACTACTGGTAAATGGCTATGAATAAACTCGAAAGGAAGAGAACCCTTCCATTCCACGCGTCCCTTTCACTATTGACATAAATATACGAACCCAAACCCGCAAACCCTGCTTCTACGCCGTCGGGGGAGCGAGGTCAGATAGGGTCGGCTCGCCTGCGGTAAATGCCAGTGGAGGACACAGCGGAGGGGCGAGCAGACTTTCTGGAACGGATTCCAACGCTGCTACAGGCGCAGCACCTCGAGATCGACTCCTTGCAGCGTAGTGAGGCGGTGGTTTCTTTGAGTGACAAAGTGTTTAAGTGTATTAAGTGTGGTAGCAAGTACAACTGGCCAATGTAAAGCAAAAACCGTTTTGTTTCACGATGTGCCTTCAACTATTCTTATCATCATTATCATCATTGTTATTCATCCACTGGTACCTCACCAATTAAAATATGTATATAACAAACACAGGCTAAACGAAATTTAATTACTAGAATTAGACTAAGAGTTTTTTATTTTCTTGTGTATACAGGGAAATAAGTGTTCTTTATTCTATAAAAGCAAAAGGAATGATGAACTAAAATGCGATAGGAGTAAACCTTAGACGTTCTTATAATTCGTAAGTATTAGAGGATAAGCACATATTGTCTATAATAAACACCTTATTCCCCACTGGTTTCCATTTTTCTAGCTATTCTATCTCCTGTCCCATTCATACGTAAAAGGTTGAATGTTTATTTTCATTGTGTAAAAGGTTTCTGGTAAATTAGTTGTCAGACTGACATGAATCGTGAGTTTTGAACTTGTGATACTCTGTTATCTAATCCCTATCGTTATTGAAAAGAATATTCCTTGTAGCCGGCAGCGATCACATGAACACTTAAGCACTTAGCCATTACACAAGACAGAGTGACAGATACGAACAGTGCCATTAGCTAATGCAAGGCTTCAGTTAAATAAACTCATGCTGACTATTCACCACACAAGATAATCTTCCTGACTTACGCTACACTCTACAAAGGACTTGTTCGGAGAGTTTACTATTTTTATTTTACACGGTCTGCAATATTTGCACGATACATAGTGCACGGCCAATGTAAAACTGTATGTACAACTTACAGACTGTAGAGTATCTTTCAAGCTGAAGGGCCACTTAACGTCTCTGTTGCGAAAATAAAACTATCAAATATATGAATATGAGAAATATGTAAATATGTGTACAATACTGTTGTACACATATTTACGGATAATAATTGCCGATGTAGTACATGGATTGTGTCAGCATATGATACAGTATGTGCTATCATAATAATCACCATAGTAATAAGCAATGATAGTTACTGTCGCTACTTTAATTTCAGCATCATTAGTGCTTTTATTTGATTTTCCTTATTGCTACTTTCATTGTTACTGTTGCTGTTATCTGACTCACCATCACCATTATTGATATGATTACAACTTGTCTTTATTTCTTCATTCATTATTATTAGTTATTATTTTCATTATTTTAGTTATCATGATAATTATCATCTTTATTTTTATTATCCTTTTTGGTAAGATAATGATGATGATTATGTTAATAATAATTATTAATATTACGATCATTATTACTATTACTAGTATTGTTATTGTTAGCATAATTACTATGTTTATTACTCATTATCGTGTTATTGTTGTTATCATACGTATAATTATTATTCAGGATCGCTGTCACCATTAGTAGAGATCCGTTTTCTTTATAATTACTTACTATTATTATTAATGTTACTGTTATCATTTCTATTAGTGGTCTTATAATAACTTAAGCTTTTATTATCTTTTACAATTATTTTATCCGTAATCGTTAATATTAGCATTTATGTTATTATCATTATCATTATTATTATTAAAAGCCCAGAAAACAACCATGGTGAAAGACTGTCTGTGTACAGTCTTTTCACAGTTAAGAAATGTAGTTTTCGTTTTATACTGCTGTGAATCGATGCGTAGGTGGTATACGGGCGAGAAAAAAGGAAGAAAAAAATATAAAGATAAAGATATTTTATTTACTATATTACAATGTTGCTACATCCTGTCGCTTCTGTAGTAGACTATAAGTTCGTTTGGCAAAAGGGAACTGTTAAATATGTTTTTTTTCGATTGCTATGCAGCATATACTCTGTCAAGTAAGTTATGAAAATTACACTTGTATGACCAGTGTCATAAATTTAAATTAAAATGTTTATACCAATATCAGTCTTCTAACAATATAATTAGGGAATGACAAATATTTAGGCTCTAATTATATATATATATATATATATATATATGTCTGTAATAATACACACACACACATATATATATCCTCCTTCCTCCTTCCACCAACGAGGACACCAACCCCATTCTGCAAGAGGAAGTAGAATCAGCTGTCAAGTCCCTAAAGAAAGGAAAGTCTCCTGGAGTGGACAACATTTCAGCAGAACTGATCCAAACAGGTGGAGAAGCCATGATTGATACCCTTACAAACATCTGCAATAAAATCTGGCAGACAGGCGAATGGCCAACCTGCTGGACACAGTCACTGATCACACTACCAAAGAAGGGGAATCCGGAAAAGTGCCAGAACTACCGCCCCATAAGTCTCATAAGCCGTGCCAGCAAAGCCATGCTGAGGGTGCTTCTGAACAGGCTGAAAACACAGGCAGAGACCATCATTGTAGAAGAACAGGCTGGTTTTAGGGCAGGAAGAAGCACAACAGAACAAATTTTCAATCTGAGAATTATATGTGAAAAACATCTTCAGCACCAACAGGATCTGTACCACGTCTTCATCGACTTCAATAAGGCCTTTGACAGAGTATGGCACGGGGCATTGTGGGCCACTATGAGGAAATACAACATCAATGCCAACCTCATCAGTTATTGAACATCTTTATGACCATGTCCTCGGAGTCAGACAAGGCTGTCTTCTATCACCTACCCTCTTCAACTTTTTCTTGGAAAGGCTGATGACAGACGCACTAGAAGACCACGAAGGATCAGTCAGCACTGGTGGCAGAACTATCACCAACCTGCGCTTTGCAGACGACATTGACGGCTTGGCGGGCAGAGAGGATGAACTAAACAACGTTGTGGAGCGCCTTGACAAAACATCACAGGCCTATGGCATGGAAATCAGCGCAGAAAAGACAAAGCTAATGACAAACAACTCAAATGGCATCCAAAGAAACATTGAAGTGGAGGGTCAGAAACTCGAAACTGTTGACAGTTTCAAATATCTTGGCGCCATAATCTCAGACGCTGGATCCAAAAAAGAGATATTGGCCAGAATTGCACAGTCAACATCAGCACTGATAAAACTAAACACCTTTTGGCAGGACAAAAACATCTCCCTAACATCGAAAACCAGACTCTTGCATACTCTTGTCATCTCAATCTTCTTGTACGCTTGTGAATCGTGGACCCTCAACGCTGACACCCAGAGACGAGTTGAGGCGCATGAAATGAGATGCTACCGAAAAATTCTGAACATCTCATACAAGGATCACAAGTGCGCAACATAATTTACATAGCCATCGGTGCACATGACAGCCTGCTAAGCATTGTAAAGAAAAGCTAAATGACCTGGTATAGACACGTGACAAGATCAAACGGCCTAGTGAAAACCAACTTGCAAGGCACCGTACCAAGAGGCAGACAGAGAGTAAGGCAGAAGAAGAGGTGGGAAGAAAACATCAACGAATGGACAGGACTGTCCTTTGCAGACTCGCAAAGAGAAGCCCATGGCCGTTGTAGATGGCGGGAGATTGTTACAGAATCGTCATTTATGCCTCTACAACCAACTCCGGGTTAAGAGACCGATACGTACATATATATATATATATATATATATATATATATATTGTACACACACACAAATATAAATGTACACACACATATACATATGTAATATATATATATATATATATATATATATATATATATATATATATATATGTATGTGTGTGTATGTGTGTGTGTGTGTGTATGTGTGTATATATATAGGTATATATTATATATACACATAATTATATATACAACATATATATATATATATATATACACACAAACACACAGCTATCTGTCTTAGTATATATACATAAAAGCACATGTATGTATACTGAAAATTTCTATTTAATCAATTTCACCAATTAGCAAATAAGCTACCTATACCCTACAATGTACTACATAAAACTGGTAGTTTTAATTAGTGTATTATTCTTATATTGAGCATAAATACTGCCGTTAGTGATACAGCAAGAAACAATATAGGATTACCCTTCTTATGTTTTGGACATGGAAGTCCACTTTAGATCAAGAAATTGACTTTGTTCGAAAGAATGGCCAAACCTTGAACCACGCATTCTCCTCATTGTCATTGAATCCAAATTGTTTAGTGTAAGTGCAAGCTGCTTTTTATTTCTTATTTCCTCTTCGATATCTTTTCTGGAGGTAGACATATCAGAAAGAATATCCTTAGCTTCTTGTGGTGTTACAGCCTTAGCTGTTTGGACCATGGATTCCTGTAGCTTTACGATCCAAGTCTTCATATCTGTCACATTCTTATTAACTTCTTGCTCTTTGTCTGTATAACCTTGAAAAGAGGTCTCCAATGTTACAATCTGTTTTTGTAAAGCAGATATTTTATTTTCAGTCTGTTTCTTCTGATTTTCTAGGTAAAGTTTTCCAGATTCCATCATCTTAATTATTTTCTCGATTTCTAAAATCAAGCCCGTGACTTTCCGATTATCGGTTTCTATCATGTCTGCCGTCGCTTGTTCGGACGCCTTGATCACGCATGTGCCCCGCGGAGACTCAGGGTGGTCCAACACTAGGCAGTCGCGGCACACCCAAGTGAAACACTTGACACACCAAAAGAACATTATGTTTCCATGAGCTTGACACTCCCCGCCATTCGGATTCACGCCAGGTTTTGGGGCCGACTTCGGTGTCTGAGCTGCCTGGGCTCGAACTAGCCTGAGCAGCGAGTAGTTTACTGGAATGTCGTTGACAGAGGCATTTCTGATGTGGGTTCGGCATTCTGGACAATGTCTGCTGTTCTGTACGAAGAGCTGGTTGAGACAAATAGAGCAGAAAGAATGTCCACAGCTCAATGCTCGGGGATTTCTTTGATCGTTGTACTGCTCTTCACAAATGGTGCAATGTGATCCATGCTCGTCCATATCTTATCGTCTGAAAAAATGAATACTGATAAATAGTCCATTTATTGATGACATACATTTTATATATATATATATATATATATATATATATATATATATATATATATATATATATATATATTACACGTGCGCGCGCACACACATACACACACATTAAATAAAGTTTGCTGTCAGTCTGTCTGTGTGTTAGTTCCTTATGCATTTGGTACTCTGTGGCCCTAGAGAGCAGAGAGGTAAGAACTGCCTTCTTTTTTATTAAAACTACGAACAAAAATACTGTATAGAAAAAAAAAAAATAGGGTTTTACTTCGACCTTGGGTCAACTTTCGACATTTTGTGAACAAGAGATCTATGACCGTATATGATATAGACAGGGAAACTCACGTGGCAGGAGGCAGGCTAGATTATGTAATAGGAAGGGATCTTGTGCATGAAAACGTCAGAAGCATGCTTGCAACAGAGTTAATCAGTGACCACTTTGCAATAGTAACGAGATACACTGTTGATAATAGACTATCTGCAAAGACAAATGGGCTTAAAACTTCTATTCCTCCTTACCTCGTACGGATTTCTTTAAATCACGTATTTATGACTGGTATAACGATTCCACAGTAATGAGTGTTGATAAAGTCTCCATGGACATGACGAAAGTGGCCACTAATTAACCTAAGCGGGTTAGTAACCCTACACTATTAAGGGAACAAAAGCGAGTTCAGGAGCATTTTGATATCTACAAGCAGGACAATACCCGTGACAACCTTATTCAGTTTCGTAAGGCTAACAAAAATCTACGTGAATTAAAAACTCATTTCAAAAAGGAACACTTTCCACAGTTCCTACAAAGCATTAATAATAACACCTCAATGTCTGAGGTCTGGAAAAAAAAAAAATTGACTCTCAGGCAAACCAACTAACACCCCGCAGTTCCATAGTCCTCTTGCACATGCAGACATGCTCCTTAGCCAATGAGCTAGAGCGCCCAAATTGAGCTCACTTCCAACAAATATTGAGAATCACCTTAGTATAAAATTGCATGTAAATTTGCCATTGAGATTGGATGTTCTGAGACCGAACCTTCAGACTTTGCTGAGAATACTGAGTGGGAACTGAACAATGCACTGATCCATAGCTCAGGTACCTAGTAATCCCCTTTTACACCTGTACAGGTTAAACTGAAATCAAAGACAGATAATTACCCGCCCAATTTCACAAACCTCATGTGTATGCAAAGTTCTAGAAAGGATAATTTTGAACACTCAGGTACAGGTTGCAAGGTAAATTATCTGTACGGATTTCTATCGGGACCTAGCACACAACATTGCTTTGCAAAGTACTATTCAAACTCTAATCCAGGGAAGCACACTGTTTTTCTTGACTTTAAGTCAGCTTTTGACATTGCAAACAGAGAAGTTATACTAGATCAATTAGTAAGCTTTGATATCCGGGGTAAATTACTGAGCTGGGTTAGAATGTATCTTTCGAACAGATCTGCAAGTGTCTTGTTCAGGGGAGTGAGAAGTTCCACTTCACAATCTTTTGAACTTGGGACGCAATTGGGAGGAGTTCTCAGCCCTATGCTGTTCAATGTCCTCATGCACAAGCTGGTGGAAGATATTCCACTTGGGGATGGTGAATCCATTATATGCTATGCTGATGACATATGTGTCAAAGCATCATCACAAGAGAGGATGCAAATAATTCTCGACAAACTCACAGCTAGGGCTCATGAGTGTGGATTAGTCATCTCCGCTGAGAAAACTATGGCTCTCAACCCATGTATCATACCCCTACCCACTTTTCGCATAGGTGACCAGGAGCTTGACATATGTTATAAGTATAGATACCTCGGGGTGAACATAAATGATGCAGACATGATCCTTTCCCTGAAGACGAGACTCAGGGAGAGACTGATACCGTTGAAAGTTCTTATCGGAAGAGAACATGGCATCAATGTTAAGCTCCCTAGACTCTTTTGCTTGGCTTTTATAAGGTCAGTTGTAGACTACCATGCACTGCACTTGTTACAGTGTAAGGAATCAAAATAAATCCTCATGGCAAAATGAAGCCATGAGGATTATCCTCGGCGCCCCGAGAACATCAAGGATAGTGAACATGAGGTCAGAACTTATCCTACCATTGTAGTGATTGACCTCGTCGATCATTGGTCATCACTTCAGGAGGTAATGCGGTAATAGAAAATCTCTCACCTCCCAACTTTCCCACAGGCACGACAAAAAGAAATGAAAAGATCTAAAGGTGGCAACACTCCCACCTGGTGGAACAGTGCGTGGCGTCAATTTCTATGTATATCTTCTCTGGGGGTTATGGAGGCGGCTTTGCAGCGTTGAAGCCTTCCCCATGCGAACATCGGCTATGGCATAATACGTCCTCAGGCCGGCAACATCACCTCCGGGCCCCAATAAATGCACCTTTATCTCGCGAGTGAGGAGGATGCCCGAGCACACCATACGCACACGATTACCGCTGCCAATTTTTACTTTTTTTTTTTTTTTTTTTTTTTTTTTTTTGTGTAGCTTGTAGGTAGCACTTAATTTCGGGCGTTCATTAAACCAGACATGCGTGGAACAGGTTTATTACAAATAAAGTTAAAAGACAGTAAAACATGGAACGATAAAACAAACACGAATAAAACAGTAACATGAATGGCAAGATAAACTGAACTTGGAACATTAAAATACAAACTATGAAATCAACCATGAACATAAAATACACTTAATAAAACGGTAGAACGATACAATGAAAATAAAACAGTAAGCTAGAAAGCTTGATAAAAGGAACTCAATGGAACCATACAAGCAGGTTAAAACAAACGATGAAACAGTAAAATAGAACTCTGGTAGAACATAAAAACGAAGGTAAGAAAGCACCGGTCACTTAAGTCACTTTGGCCGAACAAATACCCTACAAATTATTTCTTACCACCTATATTAGAACTATCCCCACAACCACTTAACTGGACAGGGGAAGCCCGTTCCGGGGTTCCTCAGACTGTCTGTCGGCTTAGCAGGCCGGTAGCGAAATCCCCCCCTTTGTTGTGCCTTACTTCCCTCGTGACTTCGTAGGCGGGAAAAGGGAGCTAACTATGATTCTTTAAAATCAAATGAATAAAAACCCTTAAGACTCAACATGCTTAAAATCTGGGTGTATGCAATAAAATAATTAATAAAAGACCTAGGATTAGAATAATTAACCTAAAATATTAATTTACTTGTGAAAGAACCATAAAACTTAAAATGGGCCATCGTGATCTTAATGAATATAAAACTCTTCAAAATGTAACATAAATGTGCCTAGGTGCTTTGTCATCTTCAGACAGGAAAGAGATAAAAGAGAAAACAATAAAATATAATTTATTTGGCAAAAAAAAGTAAAAATTGGCAGCGGTAATCGTGTGCGTATGGTGTGCTCGGGCATCCTCCTCACTCGCGAGATAAAGGTGCATTTATTGGGGCCCGGAGGTGATGTTGCCGGCCTGAGGACGTATTATGCCATAGCCGATGTTCGCATGGGGAAGGCTTCAACGCTGCAAAGCCGCCTCCATAACCCCCAGAGAAGATATACATAGAAATTGACGCCACGCACTGTTCCACCAGGTGGGAGTGTTGCCACCTTTAGATCTTTTCATTTCTTTTTGTCGTGCCTGTGGGAAAGTTGGGAGGTGAGAGATTTTCTATTACCGCATTACCTCCTGAAGTGATGACCAATGATCGACGAGGTCAATCACTACACCATCCATCTCTGATAGAATGATATTTATTTCCACCATATTTGGGGTCAAAGCTTTGAGGGAACCCTTGTATCTTTCAGATTTCCAAAATCAACTGTAACATAAAATCACGCAAGCAGACGTGACTAATCAAACACATGCGCGCCTTCTGATACACAAAATCTCCATGAACATTACAAAGCTCAGTGTCCCAATTAGTAAAATACCACAGGGTCGATCCATTCCACCATGAAAACATTCAAAATTGATCGTGCACCTTACATGTCTACCACAAAAATACAGTGTACATAACTGCGTGTTAAAACAAATTGCGATAGCAACGGTAAAAGAAACACACAGAGTCTATGGGCGATGATGTATACGAGTGTTACGCTGACGGATCTGTACAGTCTGGATACAAAGCTGGCTGTGCTTGTACTGTATACAAAAATGGCTTACTACAACATCAAGTTAATATGAGAGTGCCAACTTGTGCCAGCACTATACAAACGGAGTTGCTGGTATACACCTTGCAACGGAATTCTCAATGTTTCGGGGCTCAGTAGAAAGTTTTTCTGTGACTCTCACAGTGCTCTTCGGACACTAAATTCTTTCAAAGTAGGTGGCGAAATTGTGAGTTGCATTAAGCATAACGTAACTTGTGCAATAGAGCGCAATTTCGACATTCAATTTGTATGGAGACCGGCTCATGTTAGCATTAGCAAGCACGACCACGTAGACAAATTGGTGAAGGAAGCCTGCAGCAAAGATACTGTGAACTTAGATCTTGGGATGCTTCTTGCTAGGGTTGCACATATATTGGAAAGTTCTCATAAGGAAGAACTGACGAACGCTCAAAGGCCTGAAAGCTGTACCATAAAAGCTGTATCCTAAATTTACTAGATAAAACCAACGCAAACAAAAGTGTTATGTAAACACAGTGGCAAAAGCATATCAACGTAATATTTTTGTATGATGTATGATTTATATTTCTATATTACCATGTACAGTTACAGTAATCACAGACTACTGTACTGTGTCAGATAAATGTAATCATGATTGCCCACGGCTAAGCAGAGAGCCAGGGTGGTAAATAAACTTAATTTATTTAACATGCAAATTAGCACAGAAAAAAAATCATCAATTATCACAGAAAGTGGGAAGGTAAATCCTGCCTCCGTATTACATAAAATTTTAAACCAAAACAATTTGTCAATGTAAAACTTGTGTTTTAGAAAAAAAAAAATCTGCCCGAGCATACATACACACACATGTATTTATGTATTTATATGTTCCCTTGCTTGTACATGAGGTTTACGTGTGTATATATACGTAGATATGTAGATATGCATATATGTGTATGTATATGTATATATGTGTATGCGTGTGTGTGTATATTTATGTAAGTATGCATGTAAATATGTTTATATGTATATATGTATAAATATGCATAGGTGTGTGTGTATGTATATATATGTAAGTATATGTGTGTATATGTATGTGTATATGTGTGTACGAGTATATACATATATATATATATACACACACACACACACACACACATATATATATATATATATATATATAAATATATATATATGTATATATATATACATATATGTATATATATATATATATATATATATATATATATATGAATGTGCAAAAGTGCAGCTTTATGAAATGCATGTACAGGTGTACATATATATGGGTAAACACTTATGTGTACATGCGTAAGCATGTATGGTTATATATGTGTGTGTATAATCATAAATACATGTACAAGATATGTACAAATATGTGTTCAATAATATGTAGGTACGTATACACATACTTATGAACATGTCTTTCTCTCTCTCTCTCTCCATACATATACATATATACATATATACATATATATATATATATATATATATATATATATATATATATATATATATATATATGCGTGTCATATGTGTAGCTGTGTATAATGTAAGAGGATGTATGCATATCACAGGAACATGTGTAAAGGTGTGTGCTTACATGTGCATGTGCACGGAAATGAACATATGTGTAGTACTTAGGGCCTGTGCGGGTGAACAACTATGTCTCCACTTGGCATACATATGCATAAATTAAATCAGGATATAAAATATAATCACACATATATGCACTTCTGATGCTCAAGCCCATGCTCATGGGAATATACCCTGGTGTAGTGAGCAGGCCCGTGTGTTGCTGCTAATAAGGCCCTGC